>NW_026645060.1:967551-1290068 GCF_030020395.1 Manis pentadactyla
CCCTCCGTCCTATCGGCGGTGATCACGCTGATGTAATTCAAACATGGTGGTGAGCGAAGCAACAAGTTGACTTTTCTGTCGACAACAGGCCCAGAGGAATGATACTTGAGATCTTCAGGGAGCCCTTAGTCAATGAATGTGGCTAAATACAGACAGCAAGTTAGAAGGAGATGAAAGAGGACAGAGGATAGAGACACGGGTTCAAGTCCCAGCACAACCATTCCCTGGTTTTGTAGGTACACGCGGACGACTCGAACTGCAAGTGTCTCGGTGAACACAGTGCTCCCTCTGCAGCCTAGATACTTTGCAGGATTTTGGGGAGCATAGTGTAGGAAAGTGATATAGGGTATATGGTTAACTGTTCTGCACACATGGACAGATGGAAAGACAAAAGGATGATTGATTGAGTGATTGATAAATAGATAGACAGAAAGATAGATAGATATAGGTACATATCGATTAGCACAAAGCTACTGCTCAAAACAAGGAGAGCAATGGTGAAAGCACATTGCAAAACTACAAACAAAAAAGAATGAAATCCAGTTTAAAAAGTGCAGTAAGCAGCCATAAGAAGAAAACGAATCCTATCATTTGCAATAACGAGGATGGAGCTCGAGGGTATTATGCTCAGTCAAATAGGCCAGGCGGAGAAATACATGTACCAAATGATTTCACTCATGTGTGGAGTATGATAACAAAGAAAAACTGAAGGAAAAGACAGCAGCAGACTCACAGAACCCGCGAATGGACCTACAGTTACCAAAGAGAAAGGGACTGGGTAGGGTTTGTGGGAAGGGAGTAATAAGTGCGGGGAAAAAGAAAGTGGGCATTAGGATTAGCATGTATAATGTGTAGGGTGAGGTGTCTTGGGTAGGGCTGTACAACACAGAGAAGACATGTAGTGATTCTACAGCATCTTAGTACATGCTGACGGAGAGCGGCTGTTACTGGGATTTGGGGTGACTTGGTGAAGAGGGTAGACAGAATAACATAATTTTCTGCATGTGATTGTATATTAATGAGAACAAAAAGAATTTCCAAGTGCAGTAAGAGCACAGCTCTCAAATATCAGAATAAAAGTACAGCCTTTGAGTGCTCCAATCAAAAGACACAGGGTTAGAAGAACTGATGAAAACACAAGACCACCTACGTGCTCCCTTACTGGAGACTCACTTGAGATCCAAGGACACAGACAAACTACAAGCTGAAGGGGCGGGGACAGGTACCCTACACAAGTGAAACTGAGAAACAAAGGAAGAAATGGATTCTGTTTTGGACCCCAGAGAGAGTCAGTAGAAAATAGCACTATCTAGCCACCGTGAATTCTTTTTGTTTGGTTTCAGCAGTGCTCAGGCATAGATTTAGTGGTGCAGCAACTTCCTTCTCATTTCCTCTCACCTCAACAAATGAATTGCTGTAATAATATGCATCTGGGCATTTATAATCATTGCTTTTTATGATGTTCACGAATGTAAAGATGTAATAACCACCTAAAGAGGGAAGTTTGGACACTCAAATAAACACTTCACTCCACAACACACTCTTTGTTCCCAACTGCTCCTGTCCAGAAATAGGTGTTAATTCATATTTGTCCTTCCACCTATCAGCAGTGATCACGCCAATGTCCCTCAAACATGGTGGTGTGCAAAGGGCCAAGTACACTTTTCTGTCGACAACAGGCCCAGACGAAGGATACTTGTGGTCTTCAGGGATCACTTACTCTCTGAATGTGGCTAAATAAAGTCAACAAGCGAGCAGGAAGTATAAGAGGACAGAGGACAAAGATACGGGTTCAAGTCCTTTCACCTCCATTTACTAGTTTTGTAAGCACACTCTGCTGACTCTACCTGAAAGCGTATTGGTGAACACAGTGCTCTCCTTATGGCTTAGTTACCTTGCAAGATTTCTGGAAGCATAATGTACGGAAGAGACATAGGCTATGTTGTTAACTGTTCTGTACATAAGGATAGATGGGCAGACAAAAAGATGATTGTTTCATAGATAGATAGGTAGACAGACGACAGGTGAAAGCGAGATAGATAGGTACATAGATTAATAGATGATAGACATCATAGATAGATGATAGGAAGATAGATAGATAGATACGTAGATAGATACATAGATACATAGATATATACATGCATAGATACATAGATAGACAGACAGACCTTTAGATAGATAGATACAGATACATGTCGTTTGACACAAAGCTATTGTTCATAACCAGGAGTTGAATGGTGAATAACATAGCTAAACTACAAACAAAAAGGAAGAATGAAATCCAGTTTAAAAAGTGCAGTAAGCAGCCTTAAGAAGAAAACAAATACTACCATTTGCAATGACGTGGATTTAGCAAGATGGTAGTATGTTCAGAAAAATAGGGTAGGCGGATAAAGGCAAGTACCAAGTGATTTCACTCATGTGTGGAGTATAACAACAAAGAATAACTGAAGTAAAAAAACAGCAGCAGACTCACAGAACCCGAGAGTTGACTAAAAGTAACCAAAGGGAAAAGGACTGGGCAGGGTGAGTCTGAAGGGAGGGGTAAGTGTGGGGAGAAAGAATGGGGGCATTAAGTTTAGCATGTATAATGCGCGGGGTTGGGTGTGCATGGGGAGTACTGTACAACACAGAGAAGACTAGTAGAGATCATATAGCATCCTACTACTCACTGATGGACCGTGACGGTAACGGGGACTTTTGGGGGGGACATGGTGAAGGGGTCTACAGCATCCAACTACGCGGATCGACAGTGACTGAAGAGGTTTTTCGGGGGGACTTGGTGAAGGGGGGAGCATAGTAAACATAATGTTCTTCACGTGATTGTAGATTAATGATAAAAAATATTCTTTAAGTGCAATAAGTGCACAGCTCTGAATCATCAGAATAAAAGGTCAGGCACTGAGTGCTGCAAACAAAAGACACAGGGATAAAAGAAGGGATGAAAACTCAAGACACCTACGTGCTTACTTACAGGAGACTCACTTGAGATCCAAGGACACAGACAAACTACAAGCCGAAGGTGTGTGGACAAGTACCCTACACGAGTGAAACGGAAAATCAAACAATCAAGCAAATGGATTCTGTTTGAGTCCCCAGAGACAGTCAGCAGAAAATAGCCCTATCTGGCCACCATGAATTCTTTTTGTTTGGTTTCAACAGTTCCCAGCCATAGATTTAGTGGTGCAGCAACATACTTCTCATTTTCTCTCACCTCAACAACTGAGTTGCTGTAATAATAAGCATCTGGGCCTTTGAAATCAGTGGATTTATGTTGTTCACGAACGTGAAAATCTAATAACCACCTAAAGAGGGAAGTTTGGACACTCAAATAAACACGTCACTCCACAATACACTGTTAGCTCCCAACTGCTCCTGTCTAGAAATTGGTGTTCCATTTTATTTGACCCTCCGTCCTATCGGCGGTGATCACGCTGATGTAATTCAAACATGGTGGTGAGCGAAGCAACAAGTTGACTTTTCTGTCGACAACAGGCCCAGAGGAATGATACTTGAGATCTTCAGGGAGCCCTTAGTCAATGAATGTGGCTAAATACAGACAGCAAGTTAGAAGGAGATGAAAGAGGACAGAGGATAGAGACACGGGTTCAAGTCCCAGCACAACCATTCCCTGGTTTTGTAGGTACACGCGGACGACTCGAACTGCAAGTGTCTCGGTGAACACAGTGCTCCCTCTGCAGCCTAGATACTTTGCAGGATTTTGGGGAGCATAGTGTAGGAAAGTGATATAGGGTATATGGTTAACTGTTCTGCACACATGGACAGATGGAAAGACAAAAGGATGATTGATTGAGTGATTGATAAATAGATAGACAGAAAGATAGATAGATATAGGTACATATCGATTAGCACAAAGCTACTGCTCAAAACAAGGAGAGCAATGGTGAAAGCACATTGCAAAACTACAAACAAAAAAGAATGAAATCCAGTTTAAAAAGTGCAGTAAGCAGCCATAAGAAGAAAACGAATCCTATCATTTGCAATAACGAGGATGGAGCTCGAGGGTATTATGCTCAGTCAAATAGGCCAGGCGGAGAAATACATGTACCAAATGATTTCACTCATGTGTGGAGTATGATAACAAAGAAAAACTGAAGGAAAAGACAGCAGCAGACTCACAGAACCCGCGAATGGACCTACAGTTACCAAAGAGAAAGGGACTGGGTAGGGTTTGTGGGAAGGGAGTAATAAGTGCGGGGAAAAAGAAAGTGGGCATTAGGATTAGCATGTATAATGTGTAGGGTGAGGTGTCTTGGGTAGGGCTGTACAACACAGAGAAGACATGTAGTGATTCTACAGCATCTTAGTACATGCTGACGGAGAGCGGCTGTTACTGGGATTTGGGGTGACTTGGTGAAGAGGGTAGACAGAATAACATAATTTTCTGCATGTGATTGTATATTAATGAGAACAAATAGAATTTCCAAGTGCAGTAAGAGCACAGCTCTCAAATATCAGAATAAAAGTACAGCCTTTGAGTGCTCCAATCAAAAGACACAGGGTTAGAAGAACTGATGAAAACACAAGACCACCTACGTGCTCCCTTACTGGAGACTCACTTGAGATCCAAGGACACAGACAAACTACAAGCTGAAGGCGCGGGGACAGGTACCCTACACAAGTGAAACTGAGAAACAAAGGAAGAAATGGATTCTGTTTTGGACCCCAGAGAGAGTCAGTAGAAAATAGCCCTATCTAGCCACCGTGAATTCTTTTTGTTTGGTTTCAGCAGTGCTCAGGCATACATTTAGTGGTGCAGCAACTTCCTTCTCATTTCCTCTCACCTCAACAAATGAATTGCTGTAATAATATGCGTCTGGGCATTTATAATCATTGCTTTTTATGATGTTCACGAATGTAAAGAAGTAATAACCACCTAAAGAGGGAAGTTTGGACACTCAAATAAACACTTCACTCCACAACACACTCTTTGTTCCCAACTGCTCCTGTCCAGAAATAGGTGTTAATTCATATTTGTCCTTCCACCTATCAGCAGTGATCACGCCAATGTCCCTCAAACATGGTGGTGTGCAAAGGGCCAAGTACACTTTTCTGTCGACAACAGGCCCAGACGAAGGATACTTGTGGTCTTCAGGGATCACTTACTCTCTGAATGTGGCTAAATAAAGTCAACAAGCGAGCAGGAAGTATAAGAGGACAGAGGACAAAGATACGGGTTCAAGTCCTTTCACCTCCATTTACTAGTTTTGTAAGCACACTCTGCTGACTCTACCTGAAAGCGTATTGGTGAACACAGTGCTCTCCTTATGGCTTAGTTACCTTGCAAGATTTCTGGAAGCATAATGTACGGAAGAGACATAGGCTATGTTGTTAACTGTTTTGTACATAAGGATAGATGGGCAGACAAAAAGATGATTGTTTTATAGATAGATAGGTAGACAGACGACAGGTGAAAGAGAGATAGGTACATAGATTAATAGATGATAGACATCATAGATAGATGATAGGAAGATAGATAGATAGATACGTAGATAGATACATAGATACATAGATATATACATGCATAGATACATAGATAGACAGACAGACCTTTAGATAGATAGATACAGATACATGTCGTTTGACACAAAGCTATTGTTCATAACCAGGAGTTGAATGGTGAATAACATAGCTAAACTACAAACAAAAAGGAAGAATGAAATCCAGTTTAAAAAGTGCAGTAAGCAGCCTTAAGAAGAAAACAAATACTACCATTTGCAATGACGTGGATTTAGCAAGATGGTAGTATGTTCAGAAAAATAGGGTAGGCGGATAAAGGCAAGTACCAAGTGATTTCACTCATGTGTGGAGTATAACAACAAAGAAAAACTGAAGTAAAAAAACAGCAGCAGACTCACAGAACCCGAGAGTTGACTAAAAGTAACCAAAGGAAAAAGGACTGGGCAGGGTGAGTCTGAAGGGAGGGGTAAGTGTGGGGAGAAAGAATGGGGGCATTAAGTTTAGCATGTATAATGCGCGGGGTCGGGTGTGCATGGGGTGTACTGTACAACACAGAGAAGACTAGTAGAGATCATATAGCATCCTACTACTCACTGATGGACCGTGACGGTAACGGGGACTTTTGGGGGGGGACATGGTGAAGGGGTCTACAGCATCCAACTACGCGGATCGACAGTGACTGAAGAGGTTTTTCGGGGGGACTTGGTGAAGGGGGGAGCATAGTAAACATAATGTTCTTCACGTGATTGTAGATTAATGATAAAAAATATTCTTTAAGTGCAATAAGTGCACAGCTCTGAATCATCAGAATAAAAGGTCAGGCACTGAGTGCTGCAAACAAAAGACACAGGGATAAAAGAAGGGATGAAAACTCAAGACACCTACGTGCTTACTTACAGGAGACTCACTTGAGATCCAAGGACACAGACAAACTACAAGCCGAAGGTGTGTGGACAAGTACCCTACACGAGTGAAACGGAAAATCAAACAATCAAGCAAATGGATTCTGTTTGAGTCCCCAGAGACAGTCAGCAGAAAATAGCCCTATCTGGCCACCGTGAATTCTTTTTGTTTGGTTTCAACAGTTCCCAGCCATAGATTTAGTGGTGCAGCAACATACTTCTCATTTTCTCTCACCTCAACAACTGAGTTGCTGTAATAATAAGCATCTGGGCCTTTGAAATCAGTGGATTTTATGTTGTTCACGAACGTGAAAATCTAATAACCACCTAAAGAGGGAAGTTTGGACACTCAAATAAACACGTCACTCCACAATACACTGTTAGCTCCCAACTGCTCCTGTCTAGAAATTGGTGTTCCATTTTATTTGACCCTCCGTCCTATCGGCGGTGATCACGCTGATGTAATTCAAACATGGTGGTGAGCGAAGCAACAAGTTGACTTTTCTGTCGACAACAGGCCCAGAGGAATGATACTTGAGATCTTCAGGGAGCCCTTAGTCAATGAATGTGGCTAAATACAGACAGCAAGTTAGAAGGAGATGAAAGAGGACAGAGGATAGAGACACGGGTTCAAGTCCCAGCACAACCATTCCCTGGTTTTGTAGGTACACGCGGACGACTCGAACTGCAAGTGTCTCGGTGAACACAGTGCTCACTCTGCAGCCTAGATACTTTGCAGGATTTTGGGGAGCATAGTGTAGGAAAGTGATATAGGGTATATGGTTAACTGTTCTGCACACATGGACAGATGGAAAGACAAAAGGATGATTGATTGAGTGATTGATAAATAGATAGACAGAAAGATAGATAGATATAGGTACATATCGATTAGCACAAAGCTACTGCTCAAAACAAGGAGAGCAATGGTGAAAGCACATTGCAAAACTACAAACAAAAAAGAATGAAATCCAGTTTAAAAAGTGCAGTAAGCAGCCATAAGAAGAAAACGAATCCTATCATTTGCAATAACGAGGATGGAGCTCGAGGGTATTATGCTCAGTCAAATAGGCCCGGCGGAGAAATACATGTACCAAATGATTTCACTCATGTGTGGAGTATGATAACAAAGAAAAACTGAAGGAAAAGACAGCAGCAGACTCACAGAACCCGAGAGTGGACCTACAGTTACCAAAAGAGAAAGGGACTGGGTAGGGTTTGTGGGAAGGGAGTAATAAGTGCGGGGAAAAAGAAAGTGGGCATTAGCATTAGCATGTATAATGTGTAGGGTGAGGTGTCTTGGGTAGGGCTGTACAACACAGAGAAGACATGTAGTGATTCTACAGCATCTTAGTACATGCTGACGGAGAGCGGCTGTTACTGGGATTTGGGGTGACTTGGTGAAGAGGGTAGACAGAATAACATAATTTTCTGCATGTGATTGTATATTAATGAGAACAAAAAGAATTTCCAAGTGCAGTAAGAGCACAGCTCTCAAATATCAGAATAAAAGTACAGCCTTTGAGTGCTCCAATCAAAAGACACAGGGTTAGAAGAACTGATGAAAACACAAGACCACCTACGTGCTCCCTTACTGGAGACTCACTTGAGATCCAAGGACACAGACAAACTACAAGCTGAAGGGGCGGGGACAGGTACCCTACACAAGTGAAACTGAGAAACAAAGGAAGAAATGGATTCTGTTTTGGACCCCAGAGAGAGTCAGTAGAAAATAGCCCTATCTAGCCACCGTGAATTCTTTTTGTTTGGTTTCAGCAGTGCTCAGGCATACATTTAGTGGTGCAGCAACTTCCTTCTCATTTCCTCTCACCTCAACAAATGAATTGCTGTAATAATATGCGTCTGGGCATTTATAATCATTGCTTTTTATGATGTTCACGAATGTAAAGAAGTAATAACCACCTAAAGAGGGAAGTTTGGACACTCAAATAAACACTTCACTCCACAACACACTCTTTGTTCCCAACTGCTCCTGTCCAGAAATAGGTGTTAATTCATATTTGTCCTTCCACCTATCAGCAGTGATCACGCCAATGTCCCTCAAACATGGTGGTGTGCAAAGGGCCAAGTACACTTTTCTGTCGACAACAGGCCCAGACGAAGGATACTTGTGGTCTTCAGGGATCACTTACTCTCTGAATGTGGCTAAATAAAGTCAACAAGCGAGCAGGAAGTATAAGAGGACAGAGGACAAAGATACGGGTTCAAGTCCTTTCACCTCCATTTACTAGTTTTGTAAGCACACTCTGCTGACTCTACCTGAAAGCGTATTGGTGAACACAGTGCTCTCCTTATGGCTTAGTTACCTTGCAAGATTTCTGGAAGCATAATGTACGGAAGAGACATAGGCTATGTTGTTAACTGTTTTGTACATAAGGATAGATGGGCAGACAAAAAGATGATTGTTTTATAGATAGATAGGTAGACAGACGACAGGTGAAAGAGAGATAGGTACATAGATTAATAGATGATAGACATCATAGATAGATGATAGGAAGATAGATAGATAGATACGTAGATAGATACATAGATACATAGATATATACATGCATAGATACATAGATAGACAGACAGACCTTTAGATAGATAGATACAGATACATGTCGTTTGACACAAAGCTATTGTTCATAACCAGGAGTTGAATGGTGAATAACATAGCTAAACTACAAACAAAAAGGAAGAATGAAATCCAGTTTAAAAAGTGCAGTAAGCAGCCTTAAGAAGAAAACAAATACTACCATTTGCAATGACGTGGATTTAGCAAGATGGTAGTATGTTCAGAAAAATAGGGTAGGCGGATAAAGGCAAGTACCAAGTGATTTCACTCATGTGTGGAGTATAACAACAAAGAAAAACTGAAGTAAAAAAACAGCAGCAGACTCACAGAACCCGAGAGTTGACTAAAAGTAACCAAAGGAAAAAGGACTGGGCAGGGTGAGTCTGAAGGGAGGGGTAAGTGTGGGGAGAAAGAATGGGGGCATTAAGTTTAGCATGTATAATGCGCGGGGTCGGGTGTGCATGGGGTGTACTGTACAACACAGAGAAGACTAGTAGAGATCATATAGCATCCTACTACTCACTGATGGACCGTGACGGTAACGGGGACTTTTGGGGGGGACATGGTGAAGGGGTCTACAGCATCCAACTACGCGGATCGACAGTGACTGAAGAGGTTTTTCGGGGGGACTTGGTGAAGGGGGGAGCATAGTAAACATAATGTTCTTCACGTGATTGTAGATTAATGATAAAAAATATTCTTTAAGTGCAATAAGTGCACAGCTCTGAATCATCAGAATAAAAGGTCAGGCACTGAGTGCTGCAAACAAAAGACACAGGGATAAAAGAAGGGATGAAAACTCAAGACACCTACGTGCTTACTTACAGGAGACTCACTTGAGATCCAAGGACACAGACAAACTACAAGCCGAAGGTGTGTGGACAAGTACCCTACACGAGTGAAACGGAAAATCAAACAATCAAGCAAATGGATTCTGTTTGAGTCCCCAGAGACAGTCAGCAGAAAATAGCCCTATCTGGCCACCGTGAATTCTTTTTGTTTGGTTTCAACAGTTCCCAGCCATAGATTTAGTGGTGCAGCAACATACTTCTCATTTTCTCTCACCTCAACAACTGAGTTGCTGTAATAATAAGCATCTGGGCCTTTGAAATCAGTGGATTTTATGTTGTTCACGAACGTGAAAATCTAATAACCACCTAAAGAGGGAAGTTTGGACACTCAAATAAACACGTCACTCCACAATACACTGTTAGCTCCCAACTGCTCCTGTCTAGAAATTGGTGTTCCATTTTATTTGACCCTCCGTCCTATCGGCGGTGATCACGCTGATGTAATTCAAACATGGTGGTGAGCGAAGCAACAAGTTGACTTTTCTGTCGACAACAGGCCCAGAGGAATGATACTTGAGATCTTCAGGGAGCCCTTAGTCAATGAATGTGGCTAAATACAGACAGCAAGTTAGAAGGAGATGAAAGAGGACAGAGGATAGAGACACGGGTTCAAGTCCCAGCACAACCATTCCCTGGTTTTGTAGGTACACGCGGACGACTCGAACTGCAAGTGTCTCGGTGAACACAGTGCTCACTCTGCAGCCTAGATACTTTGCAGGATTTTGGGGAGCATAGTGTAGGAAAGTGATATAGGGTATATGGTTAACTGTTCTGCACACATGGACAGATGGAAAGACAAAAGGATGATTGATTGAGTGATTGATAAATAGATAGACAGAAAGATAGATAGATATAGGTACATATCGATTAGCACAAAGCTACTGCTCAAAACAAGGAGAGCAATGGTGAAAGCACATTGCAAAACTACAAACAAAAAAGAATGAAATCCAGTTTAAAAAGTGCAGTAAGCAGCCATAAGAAGAAAACGAATCCTATCATTTGCAATAACGAGGATGGAGCTCGAGGGTATTATGCTCAGTCAAATAGGCCCGGCGGAGAAATACATGTACCAAATGATTTCACTCATGTGTGGAGTATGATAACAAAGAAAAACTGAAGGAAAAGACAGCAGCAGACTCACAGAACCCGAGAGTGGACCTACAGTTACCAAAAGAGAAAGGGACTGGGTAGGGTTTGTGGGAAGGGAGTAATAAGTGCGGGGAAAAAGAAAGTGGGCATTAGGATTAGCATGTATAATGTGTAGGGTGAGGTGTCTTGGGTAGGGCTGTACAACACAGAGAAGACATGTAGTGATTCTACAGCATCTTAGTACATGCTGACGGAGAGCGGCTGTTACTGGGATTTGGGGTGACTTGGTGAAGAGGGTAGACAGAATAACATAATTTTCTGCATGTGATTGTATATTAATGAGAACAAAAAGAATTTCCAAGTGCAGTAAGAGCACAGCTCTCAAATATCAGAATAAAAGTACAGCCTTTGAGTGCTCCAATCAAAAGACACAGGGTTAGAAGAACTGATGAAAACACAAGACCACCTACGTGCTCCCTTACTGGAGACTCACTTGAGATCCAAGGACACAGACAAACTACAAGCTGAAGGGGCGGGGACAGGTACCCTACACAAGTGAAACTGAGAAACAAAGGAATAAATGGATTCTGTTTTGGACCCCAGAGAGAGTCAGTAGAAAATAGCCCTATCTAGCCACCGTGAATTCTTTTTGTTTGGTTTCAGCAGTGCTCAGGCATAGATTTAGTGGTGCAGCAACTTCCTTCTCATTTCCTCTCACCTCAACAAATGAATTGCTGTAATAATATGCGTCTGGGCATTTATAATCATTGCTTTTTATGATGTTCACGAATGTAAAGAAGTAATAACCACCTAAAGAGGGAAGTTTGGACACTCAAATAAACACTTCACTCCACAACACACTCTTTGTTCCCAACTGCTCCTGTCCAGAAATAGGTGTTAATTCATATTTGTCCTTCCACCTATCAGCAGTGATCACGCCAATGTCCCTCAAACATGGTGGTGTGCAAAGGGCCAAGTACACTTTTCTGTCGACAACAGGCCCAGACGAAGGATACTTGTGGTCTTCAGGGATCACTTACTCTCTGAATGTGGCTAAATAAAGTCAACAAGCGAGCAGGAAGTATAAGAGGACAGAGGACAAAGATACGGGTTCAAGTCCTTTCACCTCCATTTACTAGTTTTGTAAGCACACTCTGCTGACTCTACCTGAAAGCGTATTGGTGAACACAGTGCTCTCCTTATGGCTTAGTTACCTTGCAAGATTTCTGGAAGCATAATGTACGGAAGAGACATAGGCTATGTTGTTAACTGTTTTGTACATAAGGATAGATGGGCAGACAAAAAGATGATTGTTTTATAGATAGATAGGTAGACAGACGACAGGTGAAAGAGAGATAGGTACATAGATTAATAGATGATAGACATCATAGATAGATGATAGGAAGATAGATAGATAGATACGTAGATAGATACATAGATACATAGATATATACATGCATAGATACATAGATAGACAGACAGACCTTTAGATAGATAGATACAGATACATGTCGTTTGACACAAAGCTATTGTTCATAACCAGGAGTTGAATGGTGAATAACATAGCTAAACTACAAACAAAAAGGAAGAATGAAATCCAGTTTAAAAAGTGCAGTAAGCAGCCTTAAGAAGAAAACAAATACTACCATTTGCAATGACGTGGATTTAGCAAGATGGTAGTATGTTCAGAAAAATAGGGTAGGCGGATAAAGGCAAGTACCAAGTGATTTCACTCATGTGTGGAGTATAACAACAAAGAAAAACTGAAGTAAAAAAACAGCAGCAGACTCACAGAACCCGAGAGTTGACTAAAAGTAACCAAAGGAAAAAGGACTGGGCAGGGTGAGTCTGAAGGGAGGGGTAAGTGTGGGGAGAAAGAATGGGGGCATTAAGTTTAGCATGTATAATGCGCGGGGTCGGGTGTGCATGGGGTGTACTGTACAACACAGAGAAGACTAGTAGAGATCATATAGCATCCTACTACTCACTGATGGACCGTGACGGTAACGGGGACTTTTGGGGGGGACATGGTGAAGGGGTCTACAGCATCCAACTACGCGGATCGACAGTGACTGAAGAGGTTTTTCGGGGGGACTTGGTGAAGGGGGGAGCATAGTAAACATAATGTTCTTCACGTGATTGTAGATTAATGATAAAAAATATTCTTTAAGTGCAATAAGTGCACAGCTCTGAATCATCAGAATAAAAGGTCAGGCACTGAGTGCTGCAAACAAAAGACACAGGGATAAAAGAAGGGATGAAAACTCAAGACACCTACGTGCTTACTTACAGGAGACTCACTTGAGATCCAAGGACACAGACAAACTACAAGCCGAAGGTGTGTGGACAAGTACCCTACACGAGTGAAACGGAAAATCAAACAATCAAGCAAATGGATTCTGTTTGAGTCCCCAGAGACAGTCAGCAGAAAATAGCCCTATCTGGCCACCGTGAATTCTTTTTGTTTGGTTTCAACAGTTCCCAGCCATAGATTTAGTGGTGCAGCAACATACTTCTCATTTTCTCTCACCTCAACAACTGAGTTGCTGTAATAATAAGCATCTGGGCCTTTGAAATCAGTGGATTTTATGTTGTTCACGAACGTGAAAATCTAATAACCACCTAAAGAGGGAAGTTTGGACACTCAAATAAACACGTCACTCCACAATACACTGTTAGCTCCCAACTGCTCCTGTCTAGAAATTGGTGTTCCATTTTATTTGACCCTCCGTCCTATCGGCGGTGATCACGCTGATGTAATTCAAACATGGTGGTGAGCGAAGCAACAAGTTGACTTTTCTGTCGACAACAGGCCCAGAGGAATGATACTTGAGATCTTCAGGGAGCCCTTAGTCAATGAATGTGGCTAAATACAGACAGCAAGTTAGAAGGAGATGAAAGAGGACAGAGGATAGAGACACGGGTTCAAGTCCCAGCACAACCATTCCCTGGTTTTGTAGGTACACGCGGACGACTCGAACTGCAAGTGTCTCGGTGAACACAGTGCTCACTCTGCAGCCTAGATACTTTGCAGGATTTTGGGGAGCATAGTGTAGGAAAGTGATATAGGGTATATGGTTAACTGTTCTGCACACATGGACAGATGGAAAGACAAAAGGATGATTGATTGAGTGATTGATAAATAGATAGACAGAAAGATAGATAGATATAGGTACATATCGATTAGCACAAAGCTACTGCTCAAAACAAGGAGAGCAATGGTGAAAGCACATTGCAAAACTACAAACAAAAAAGAATGAAATCCAGTTTAAAAAGTGCAGTAAGCAGCCATAAGAAGAAAACGAATCCTATCATTTGCAATAACGAGGATGGAGCTCGAGGGTATTATGCTCAGTCAAATAGGCCCGGCGGAGAAATACATGTACCAAATGATTTCACTCATGTGTGGAGTATGATAACAAAGAAAAACTGAAGGAAAAGACAGCAGCAGACTCACAGAACCCGAGAGTGGACCTACAGTTACCAAAAGAGAAAGGGACTGGGTAGGGTTTGTGGGAAGGGAGTAATAAGTGCGGGGAAAAAGAAAGTGGGCATTAGGATTAGCATGTATAATGTGTAGGGTGAGGTGTCTTGGGTAGGGCTGTACAACACAGAGAAGACATGTAGTGATTCTACAGCATCTTAGTACATGCTGACGGAGAGCGGCTGTTACTGGGATTTGGGGTGACTTGGTGAAGAGGGTAGACAGAATAACATAATTTTCTGCATGTGATTGTATATTAATGAGAACAAAAAGAATTTCCAAGTGCAGTAAGAGCACAGCTCTCAAATATCAGAATAAAAGTACAGCCTTTGAGTGCTCCAATCAAAAGACACAGGGTTAGAAGAACTGATGAAAACACAAGACCACCTACGTGCTCCCTTACTGGAGACTCACTTGAGATCCAAGGACACAGACAAACTACAAGCTGAAGGGGCGGGGACAGGTACCCTACACAAGTGAAACTGAGAAACAAAGGAATAAATGGATTCTGTTTTGGACCCCAGAGAGAGTCAGTAGAAAATAGCCCTATCTAGCCACCGTGAATTCTTTTTGTTTGGTTTCAGCAGTGCTCAGGCATAGATTTAGTGGTGCAGCAACTTCCTTCTCATTTCCTCTCACCTCAACAAATGAATTGCTGTAATAATATGCGTCTGGGCATTTATAATCATTGCTTTTTATGATGTTCACGAATGTAAAGAAGTAATAACCACCTAAAGAGGGAAGTTTGGACACTCAAATAAACACTTCACTCCACAACACACTCTTTGTTCCCAACTGCTCCTGTCCAGAAATAGGTGTTAATTCATATTTGTCCCTCCACCTATCAGCAGTGATCACGCCAATGTCCCTCAAACATGGTGGTGTGCAAAGGGCCAAGTACACTTTTCTGTCGACAACAGG
Organism: Manis pentadactyla; assembly: GCF_030020395.1. Classification (NCBI taxonomy): domain Eukaryota; kingdom Metazoa; phylum Chordata; class Mammalia; order Pholidota; family Manidae; genus Manis; species Manis pentadactyla. The sequence goes on from NW_026645060.1 coordinate 982,855, forward strand.
CCCAGACGTAGGATACTTGTGGTCTTCAGGGATCACTTACTCACTGAATGTGGCTAAATAAAGTCAACAAGCGAGCAGGAAGTATAAGAGGACAGAGGACAAAGATACGGGTTCAAGTCCTTTCACCTCCATTTACTGGTTTTGTAAGCACACTCTGCTGACTCTACCTGAAAGCGTATCTGTGAACACAGTGCTCTCCTTATGGCTTAGTTACCTTGCAAGATTTCTGGAAGCATAATGTAGGGAAGAGACATAGGCTATGTTGTTAACTGTTTTGTACATAATGATAGATGGGCAGACAAAAAGATGATTGTTTTATAGATAGATAGGTAGACAGACGACAGGTGAAAGAGAGATAGGTACATAGATTAATAGATGATAGACATCATAGATAGATGATAGGAAGATAGATAGATAGATACGTAGATAGATACATAGATACATAGATATATACATGCATAGATACATAGATAGACAGACAGACCTTTAGATAGATAGATACAGATACATGTCGTTTGACACAAAGCTATTGTTCATAACCAGGAGTTGAATGGTGAATAACATAGCTAAACTACAAACAAAAAGGAAGAATGAAATCCAGTTTAAAAAGTGCAGTAAGCAGCCTTAAGAAGAAAACAAATACTACCATTTGCAATGACGTGGATTTAGCAAGATGGTAGTATGTTCAGAAAAATAGGGTAGGCGGATAAAGGCAAGTACCAAGTGATTTCACTCATGTGTGGAGTATAACAACAAAGAAAAACTGAAGTAAAAAAACAGCAGCAGACTCACAGAACCCGAGAGTTGACTAAAAGTAACCAAAGGAAAAAGGACTGGGCAGGGTGAGTCTGAAGGGAGGGGTAAGTGTGGGGAGAAAGAATGGGGGCATTAAGTTTAGCATGTATAATGCGCGGGGTCGGGTGTGCATGGGGTGTACTGTACAACACAGAGAAGACTAGTAGAGATCATATAGCATCCTACTACTCACTGATGGACCGTGACGGTAACGGGGACTTTTGGGGGGGACATGGTGAAGGTGTCTACAGCATCCAACTACGCGGATCGACAGTGACTGAAGAGGTTTTTCGGGGGGACTTGGTGAAGGGGGGAGCATAGTAAACATAATGTTCTTCACGTGATTGTAGATTAATGATAAAAAATATTCTTTAAGTGCAATAAGTGCACAGCTCTGAATCATCAGAATAAAAGGTCAGGCACTGAGTGCTGCAAACAAAAGACACAGGGATAAAAGAAGGGATGAAAACTCAAGACACCTACGTGCTTACTTACAGGAGACTCACTTGAGATCCAAGGACACAGACAAACTACAAGCCGAAGGTGTGTGGACAAGTACCCTACACGAGTGAAACGGAAAATCAAACAATCAAGCAAATGGATTCTGTTTGAGTCCCCAGAGACAGTCAGCAGAAAATAGCCCTATCTGGCCACCATGAATTCTTTTTGTTTGGTTTCAACAGTTCCCAGCCATAGATTTAGTGGTGCAGCAACATACTTCTCATTTTCTCTCACCTCAACAACTGAGTTGCTGTAATAATAAGCATCTGGGCCTTTGAAATCAGTGGATTTTATGTTGTTCACGAACGTGAAAATCTAATAACCACCTAAAGAGGGAAGTTTGGACACTCAAATAAACACGTCACTCCACAATACACTGTTAGCTCCCAACTGCTCCTGTCTAGAAATTGGTGTTCCATTTTATTTGACCCTCCGTCCTATCGGCGGTGATCACGCTGATGTAATTCAAACATGGTGGTGAGCGAAGCAACAAGTTGACTTTTCTGTCGACAACAGGCCCAGAGGAATGATACTTGAGATCTTCAGGGAGCCCTTAGTCAATGAATGTGGCTAAATACAGACAGCAAGTTAGAAGGAGATGAAAGAGGACAGAGGATAGAGACACGGGTTCAAGTCCCAGCACAACCATTCCCTGGTTTTGTAGGTACACGCGGACGACTCGAACTGCAAGTGTCTCGGTGAACACAATGCTCCCTCTGCAGCCTAGATACTTTGCAGGATTTTGGGGAGCATTGTGTAGGAAAGTGATATAGGGTATATGGTTAACTGTTCTGCACACATGGACAGATGGAAAGACAAAAGGATGATTGATTGAGTGATTGATAAATAGATAGACAGAAAGATAGATAGATATAGGTACATATCGATTAGCACAAAGCTACTGCTCAAAACAAGGAGAGCAATGGTGAAAGCACATTGCAAAACTACAAACAAAAAAGAAGAATGAAATCCAGTTTAAAAAGTGCAGTAAGCAGCCATAAGAAGAAAACGAATCCTATCATTTGCAATAACGAGGATGGAGCTCGAGGGTATTATGCTCAGTCAAATAGGCCAGGCGGAGAAATACATGTACCAAATGATTTCACTCATGTGTGGAGTATGATAACAAAGAAAAACTGAAGGAAAAGACAGCAGCAGACTCACAGAACCCGCGAGTGGACCTACAGTTAGCAAAGAGAAAGGGACTGGGTAGGGTTTGTGGGAAGGGAGTAATAAGTGCGGGGAAAAAGAAAGTGGGCATTAGGATTAGCATGTATAATGTGTAGGGTGAGGTGTCTTGGGTAGGGCTGTACAACACAGAGAAGACATGTAGTGATTCTACAGCATCTTAGTACATGCTGACGGAGAGCGGCTGTTACTGGGATTTGGGGTGACTTGGTGAAGAGGGTAGACAGAATAACATAATTTTCTGCATGTGATTGTATATTAATGAGAACAAAAAGAATTTCAAAGTGCAGTAAGAGCACAGCTCTCAAATATCAGAATAAAAGTACAGCCTTTGAGTGCTCCAATCAAAAGACACAGGTTAGAAGAACTGATGAAAACTCAAGACCACCTACGTGCTCCCTTACTGGAGACTCACTTGAGATCCAAGGACACAGACAAACTACAAGCTGAAGGGGCGGGGACAGGTACCCTACACAAGTGAAACTGAGAAACAAAGGAAGAAATGGATTCTGTTTTGGACCCCAGAGAGAGTCAGTAGAAAATAGCCCTATCTAGCCACCGTGAATTCTTTTTGTTTGGTTTCAGCAGTGCTCAGGCATAGATTTAGTGGTGCAGCAACTTCCTTCTCATTTCCTCTCACCTCAACAAATGAATTGCTGTAATAATATGCGTCTGGGCATTTATAATCATTGCTTTTTATGATGTTCACGAATGTAAAGAAGTAATAACCACCTAAAGAGGGAAGTTTGGACACTCAAATAAACACTTCACTCCACAACACACTCTTTGTTCCCAAATGCTCCTGTCCAGAAATAGGTGTTAATTCATATTTGTCCCTCCACCTATCAGCAGTGATCACGCCAATGTCCCTCAAACATGGTGGTGTGCAAAGGGCCAAGTACACTTTTCTGTCGACAACAGGCCCAGACGAAGGATACTTGTGGTCTTCAGGGATCACTTACTCACTGAATGTGGCTAAATAAAGTCAACAAGCGAGCAGGAAGTATAAGAGGACAGAGGACAAAGATACGGGTTCAAGTCCTTTCACCTCCATTTACTGGTTTTGTAAGCACACTCTGCTGACTCTACCTGAAAGCGTATCTGTGAACACAGTGCTCTCCTTATGGCTTAGTTACCTTGCAAGATTTCTGGAAGCATAATGTAGGGAAGAGACATAGGCTATGTTGTTAACTGTTTTGTACATAATGATAGATGGGCAGACAAAAAGATGATTGTTTTATAGATAGATAGGTAGACAGACGACAGGTGAAAGAGAGATAGGTACATAGATTAATAGATGATAGACATCATAGATAGATGATAGGAAGATAGATAGATAGATACGTAGATAGATACATAGATACATAGATATATACATGCATAGATACATAGATAGACAGACAGACCTTTAGATAGATAGATACAGATACATGTCGTTTGACACAAAGCTATTGTTCATAACCAGGAGTTGAATGGTGAATAACATAGCTAAACTACAAACAAAAAGGAAGAATGAAATCCAGTTTAAAAAGTGCAGTAAGCAGCCTTAAGAAGAAAACAAATACTACCATTTGCAATGACGTGGATTTAGCAAGATGGTAGTATGTTCAGAAAAATAGGGTAGGCGGATAAAGGCAAGTACCAAGTGATTTCACTCATGTGTGGAGTATAACAACAAAGAAAAACTGAAGTAAAAAAACAGCAGCAGACTCACAGAACCCGAGAGTTGACTAAAAGTAACCAAAGGAAAAAGGACTGGGCAGGGTGAGTCTGAAGGGAGGGGTAAGTGTGGGGAGAAAGAATGGGGGCATTAAGTTTAGCATGTATAATGCGCGGGGTCGGGTGTGCATGGGGAGTACTGTACAACACAGAGAAGACTAGTAGAGATCATATAGCATCCTACTACTCACTGATGGACCGTGACGGTAACGGGGACTTTTGGGGGGGACATGGTGAAGGTGTCTACAGCATCCAACTACGCGGATCGACAGTGACTGAAGAGGTTTTTCGGGGGGACTTGGTGAAGGGGGGAGCATAGTAAACATAATGTTCTTCACGTGATTGTAGATTAATGATAAAAAATATTCTTTAAGTGCAATAAGTGCACAGCTATGAATCATCAGAATAAAAGGTCAGGCACTGAGTGCTGCAAACAAAAGACACAGGGATAAAAGAAGGGATGAAAACTCAAGACACCTACGTGCTTACTTACAGGAGACTCACTTGAGATCCAAGGACACAGACAAACTACAAGCCGAAGGTGTGTGGACAAGTACCCTACACGAGTGAAACGGAAAATCAAACAATCAAGCAAATGGATTCTGTTTGAGTCCCCAGAGACAGTCAGCAGAAAATAGCCCTATCTGGCCACTATGAATTCTTTTTGTTTGGTTTCAACAGTTCCCAGCCATAGATTTAGTGGTGCAGCAACATACTTCTCATTTTCTCTCACCTCAACAACTGAGTTGCTGTAATAATAAGCATCTGGGCCTTTGAAATCAGTGGATTTTATGTTGTTCACGAACGTGAAAATCTAATAACCACCTAAAGAGGGAAGTTTGGACACTCAAATAAACACGTCACTCCACAATACACTGTTAGCTCCCAACTGCTCCTGTCTAGAAATTGGTGTTCCATTTTATTTGACCCTCCGTCCTATCGGCGGTGATCACGCTGATGTAATTCAAACATGGTGGTGAGCGAAGCAACAAGTTGACTTTTCTGTCGACAACAGGCCCAGAGGAATGATACTTGAGATCTTCAGGGAGCCCTTAGTCAATGAATGTGGCTAAATACAGACAGCAAGTTAGAAGGAGATGAAAGAGGACAGAGAATAGAGACACGGGTTCAAGTCCCAGCACAACCATTCCCTGGTTTTGTAGGTACACGCGGACGACTCGAACTGCAAGTGTCTCGGTGAACACAATGCTCCCTCTGCAGCCTAGATACTTTGCAGGATTTTGGGGAGCATTGTGTAGGAAAGTGATATAGGGTATATGGTTAACTGTTCTGCACACATGGACAGATGGAAAGACAAAAGGATGATTGATTGAGTGATTGATAAATAGATAGACAGAAAGATAGATAGATATAGGTACATATCGATTAGCACAAAGCTACTGCTCAAAACAAGGAGAGCAATGGTGAAAGCACATTGCAAAACTACAAACAAAAAAGAAGAATGAAATCCAGTTTAAAAAGTGCAGTAAGCAGCCATAAGAAGAAAACGAATCCTATCATTTGCAATAACGAGGATGGAGCTCGAGGGTATTATGCTCAGTCAAATAGGCCAGGCGGAGAAATACATGTACCAAATGATTTCACTCATGTGTGGAGTATGATAACAAAGAAAAACTGAAGGAAAAGACAGCAGCAGACTCACAGAACCCGCGAGTGGACCTACAGTTACCAAAGAGAAAGGGACTGGGTAGGGTTTGTGGGAAGGGAGTAATAAGTGCGGGGAAAAAGAAAGTGGGCATTAGGATTAGCATGTATAATGTGTAGGGTGAGGTGTCTTGGGTAGGGCTGTACAACACAGAGAAGACATGTAGTGATTCTACAGCATCTTAGTACATGCTGACGGAGAGCGGCTGTTACTGGGATTTGGGGTGACTTGGTGAAGAGGGTAGACAGAATAACATAATTTTCTGCATGTGATTGTATATTAATGAGAACAAAAAGAATTTCAAAGTGCAGTAAGAGCACAGCTCTCAAATATCAGAATAAAAGTACAGCCTTTGAGTGCTCCAATCAAAAGACACAGGTTAGAAGAACTGATGAAAACTCAAGACCACCTACGTGCTCCCTTACTGGAGACTCACTTGAGATCCAAGGACACAGACAAACTACAAGCTGAAGGGGCGGGGACAGGTACCCTACACAAGTGAAACTGAGAAACAAAGGAAGAAATGGATTCTGTTTTGGACCCCAGAGAGTGTCAGTAGAAAATAGCCCTATCTAGCCACCGTGAATTCTTTTTGTTTGGTTTCAGCAGTGCTCAGGCATAGATTTAGTGGTGCAGCAACTTCCTTCTCATTTCCTCTCACCACAACAAATGAATTGCTGTAATAATATGCGTCTGGGCATTTATAATCATTGCTTTTTATGATGTTCACGAATGTAAAGAAGTAATAACCACCTAAAGAGGGAAGTTTGGACACTCAAATAAACACTTCACTCCACAACACACTCTTTGTTCCCAACTGCTCCTGTCCAGAAATAGGTGTTAATTCATATTTGTCCTTCCACCTATCAGCAGTGATCACGCCAATGTCCCTCAAACATGGTGGTGTGCAAAGGGCCAAGTACACTTTTCTGTCGACAACAGGCCCAGACGAAGGATACTTGTGGTCTTCAGGGATCACTTACTCTCTGAATGTGGCTAAATAAAGTCAACAAGCGAGCAGGAAGTATAAGAGGACAGAGGACAAAGATACGGGTTCAAGTCCTTTCACCTCCATTTACTAGTTTTGTAAGCACACTCTGCTGACTCTACCTGAAAGCGTATTGGTGAACACAGTGCTCTCCTTATGGCTTAGTTACCTTGCAAGATATCTGGAAGCATAATGTACGGAAGAGACATAGGCTATGTTGTTAACTGTTCTGTACATAAGGATAGATGGGCAGACAAAAAGATGATTGTTTTATAGATAGATAGGTAGACAGACGACAGGTGAAAGAGAGATAGGTACATAGATTAATAGATGATAGACATCATAGATAGATGATAGGAAGATAGATAGATAGATACGTAGATAGATACATAGATACATAGATATATACATGCATAGATACATAGATAGACAGACAGACCTTTAGATAGATAGATACAGATACATGTCGTTTGACACAATGCTATTGTTCATAACCAGGAGTTGAATGGTGAATAACATAGCTAAACTACAAACAAAAAGGAAGAATGAAATCCAGTTTAAAAAGTGCAGTAAGCAGCCTTAAGAAGAAAACAAATACTACCATTTGCAATGACGTGGATTTAGCAAGATGGTAGTATGTTCAGAAAAATAGGGTAGGCGGATAAAGGCAAGTACCAAGTGATTTCACTCATGTGTGGAGTATAACAACAAAGAAAAACTGAAGTAAAAAAACAGCAGCAGACTCACAGAACCCGAGAGTTGACTAAAAGTAACCAAAGGAAAAAGGACTGGGCAGGGTGAGTCTGAAGGGAGGGGTAAGTGTGGGGAGAAAGAATGGGGGCATTAAGTTTAGCATGTATAATGCGCGGGGTCGGGTGTGCATGGGGAGCACTGTACAACACAGAGAAGACTAGTAGAGATCATATAGCATCCTACTACTCACTGATGGACCGTGACGGTAACGGGGACTTTTGGGGGGGATATGGTGAAGGGGTCTACAGCATCCAACTACGCGGATCGACAGTGACTGAAGAGGTTTTTCGGGGGGACTTGGTGAAGGGGGGAGCATAGTAAACATAATGTTCTTCACGTGATTGTAGATTAATGATAAAAAATATTCTTTAAGTGCAATAAGTGCACAGCTCTGAATCATCAGAATAAAAGGTCAGGCACTGAGTGCTGCAAACAAAAGACACAGGGATAAAAGAAGGGATGAAAACTCAAGACACCTACGTGCTTACTTACAGGAGACTCACTTGAGATCCAAGGACACAGACAAACTACAAGCCGAAGGTGTGTGGACAAGTACCCTACACGAGTGAAACGGAAAATCAAACAATCAAGCAAATGGATTCTGTTTGAGTCCCCAGAGACAGTCAGCAGAAAATAGCCCTATCTGGCCACCGTGAATTCTTTTTGTTTGGTTTCAACAGTTCCCAGCCATAGATTTAGTGGTGCAGCAACATACTTCTCATTTTCTCTCACCTCAACAACTGAGTTGCTGTAATAATAAGCATCTGGGCCTTTGAAATCAGTGGATTTTATGTTGTTCACGAACGTGAAAATCTAATAACCACCTAAAGAGGGAAGTTTGGACACTCAAATAAACACGTCACTCCACAATACACTGTTAGCTCCCAACTGCTCCTGTCTAGAAATTGGTGTTCCATTTTATTTGACCCTCCGTCCTATCGGCGGTGATCACGCTGATGTAATTCAAACATGGTGGTGAGCGAAGCAACAAGTTGACTTTTCTGTCGACAACAGGCCCAGAGGAATGATACTTGAGATCTTCAGGGAGCCCTTAGTCAATGAATGTGGCTAAATACAGACAGCAAGTTAGAAGGAGATGAAAGAGGACAGAGGATAGAGACACGGGTTCAAGTCCCAGCACAACCATTCCCTGGTTTTGTAGGTACACGCGGCCGACTCGAACTGCAAGTGTCTCGGTGAAGACAGTGCTCCCTCTGCAGCCTAGATACTTTGCAGGATTTTGGGGAGCATAGTGTAGGAAAGTGATATAGGGTATATGGTTAACTGTTCTGCACACATGGACAGATGGAAAGACAAAAGGATGATTGATTGAGTGATTGATAAATAGATAGACAGAAAGATAGATAGATATAGGTACATATCGATTAGCAAAAAGCTACTGCTCAAAACAAGGAGAGCAATGGTGAAAGCACATTGCAAAACTACAAACAAAAAAGAAGAATGAAATCCAGTTTAAAAAGTGCAGTAAGCAGCCATAAGAAGAAAACGAATCCTATCATTTGCAATAACGAGGATGGAGCTCGAGGGTATTATGCTCAGTCAAATAGGCCAGGCGGAGAAATACATGTACCAAATGATTTCACTCATGTGTGGAGTATGATAACAAAGAAAAACTGAAGGAAAAGACAGCAGCAGACTCACAGAAGCCGCGAGTGGACCTACAGTTACCAAAGAGAAAGGGACTGGGTAGGGTTTGTGGGAAGGGAGTAATAAGTGAGGGGAAAAAGAAAGTGGGCATTAGGATTAGCATGTATAATGTGTAGGGTGGGGTGTCTTGGGTAGGGCTGTACAACACAGAGAAGACATGTAGTGATTCTACAGCATCTTAGTACATGCTGACGGAGAGCGGCTGTTACTGGGATTTGGGGTGACTTGGTGAAGAGGGTAGACAGAATAACATAATTTTCTGCATGTGATTGTATATTAATGAGAACCAAAAGAATTTCAAAGTGCAGTAAGAGCACAGCTCTCAAATATCAGAATAAAAGTACAGCCTTTGAGTGCTCCAATCAAAAGACACAGGGTTAGAAGAACTGATGAAAACACAAGACCACCTACGTGCTCCCTTACTGGAGACTCACTTGAGATCCAAGGACACAGACAAACTACAAGCTGAAGGGGCGGGGACAGGTACCCTACACAAGTGAAACTGAGAAACAAAGGAAGAAATGGATTCTGTTTTGGACCCCAGAGAGAGTCAGTAGAAAATAGCCCTATCTAGCCACCGTGAATTCTTTTTGTTTGGTTTCAGCAGTGCTCAGGCATAGATTTAGTGGTGCAGCAACTTCCTTCTCATTTCCTCTCACCTCAACAAATGAATTGCTGTAATAATATGCGTCTGGGCATTTATAATCATTGCTTTTTATGATGTTCACGAATGTAAAGAAGTAATAACCACCTAAAGAGGGAAGTTTGGACACTCAAATAAACACTTCACTCCACAACACACTCTTTGTTCCCAAATGCTCCTGTCCAGAAATAGGTGTTAATTCATATTTGTCCCTCCACCTATCAGCAGTGATCACGCCAATGTCCCTCAAACATGGTGGTGTGCAAAGGGCCAAGTACACTTTTCTGTCGACAACAGGCCCAGACGAAGGATACTTGTGGTCTTCAGGGATCACTTACTCACTGAATGTGGCTAAATAAAGTCAACAAGCGAGCAGGAAGTATAAGAGGACAGAGGCAAAGATACGGGTTCAAGTCCTTTCACCTCCATTTACTGGTTTTGTAAGCACACTCTGCTGACTCTACCTGAAAGCGTATCTGTGAACACAGTGCTCTCCTTATGGCTTAGTTACCTTGCAAGATTTCTGGAAGCATACTGTAGGGAAGAGACATAGGCTATGTTGTTAACTGTTTTGTACATAAGGATAGATGGGCAGACAAAAAGATGATTGTTTTATAGATAGATAGGTAGACAGACGACAGGTGAAAGAGAGATAGGTACATAGATTAATAGATGATAGACATCATAGATAGATGATAGGAAGATAGATAGATAGATACGTAGATAGATACATAGATACATAGATATATACATGCATAGATACATAGATAGACAGACAGACCTTTAGATAGATAGATACAGATACATGTCGATTGACACAATGCTATTGTTCATAACCAGGAGTTGAATGGTGAATAACATAGCTAAACTACAAACAAAAAGGAAGAATGAAATCCAGTTTAAAAAGTGCAGTAAGCAGCCTTAAGAAGAAAACAAATACTACCATTTGCAATGACGTGGATTTAGCAAGATGGTAGTATGTTCAGAAAAATAGGGTAGGCGGATAAAGGCAAGTACCAAGTGATTTCACTCATGTGTGGAGTATAACAACAAAGAAAAACTGAAGTAAAAAAACAGCAGCAGACTCACAGAACCCGAGAGTTGACTAAAAGTAACCAAAGGAAAAAGGAATGGGCAGGGTGAGTCTGAAGGGAGGGGTAAGTGTGGGGAGAAAGAATGGGGGCATTAAGTTTAGCATGTATAATGCGCGGGGTCGGGTGTGCATGGGGAGTACTGTACAACACAGAGAAGACTAGTAGAGATCATGTAGCATCCTACTACTCACTGATGGACCGTGACGGTAACGGGGACTTTTGTGGGGGACATGGTGAAGGGGTCTACAGCATCCAACTATGCGGATCGACAGTGACTGAAGAGATTTTCCGGGGGGACTTGGTGAAGGGGGGAGCATAGTAAACATAATGTTCTTCACGTGATTGTAGATTAATGATAAAAAATGTTATTTAAGTGCAATAAGTGCACAGCTCTGAATCATCAGAACAAAAGGTCAGGCACTGAGTGCTGCAAAAAAAAGACACAGGGATAAAAGAAGGGATGAAAACTCAAGACACCTACGTGCTTACTTACAGGAGACTCACTTGAGATCCAAGGACACAGACAAACAACAAGCCGAAGGTGTGTGAACAAGTACCCTACACGAGTGAAAAGGAAAATCAAACAATCAAGCAAATGGATTCTGTTTGAGTCCCCAGAGACAGTCAGCAGAAAATAGCCCTATCTGGCCACCGTGAATTCTTTTTGTTTGGTTTCAACAGTTCCCAGCCATAGATTTAGTGGTGCAGCAACATACTTCTCATTTTCTCTCACCTCAACAACTGAGTTGCTGTAATAATAAGCATCTGGGCCTTTGAAATCAGTGGATTTTATGTTGTTCACGAATGTGAAAATCTAATAACCACCTAAAGAGGGAAGTTTGGACACTCAAATAAACACGTCACTCCACAATACACTGTTAGCTCCCAACTGCTCCTGTCTAGAAATTGGTGTTCCATTTTATTTGACCCTCCGTCCTATCGGCGGTGATCACGCTGATGTAATTCAAACATGGTGGTGAGCGAAGCAACAAGTTGACTTTTCTGTCGACAACAGGCCCAGAGGAATGATACTTGAGATCTTCAGGGAGCCCTTAGTCAATGAATGTGGCTAAATACAGACAGCAAGTTAGAAGGAGATGAAAGAGGACAGAGGATAGAGACACGGGTTCAAGTCCCAGCACAACCATTCCCTGGTTTTGTAGGTACACGCGGCCGACTCGAACTGCAAGTGTCTCGGTGAACACAGTGCTCCCTCTGCAGCCTAGATACTTTGCAGGATTTTGGGGAGCATAGTGTAGGAAAGTGATATAGGGTATATGGTTAACTGTTCTGCACACATGGACAGATGGAAAGACAAAAGGATGATTGATTGAGTGATTGATAAATAGATAGACAGAAAGACAGATAGATATAGGTACATATCGATTAGCACAAAGCTACTGCTCAAAACAAGGAGAGCAATGGTGAAAGCACATTGCAAAACTACAAACAAAAAAGAAGAATGAAATCCAGTTTAAAAAGTGCAGTAAGCAGCCATAAGAAGAAAACGAATCCTATCATTTGCAATAACGAGGATGGAGCTCGAGGGTATTATGCTCAGTCAAATAGGCCAGGCGGAGAAATACATGTACCAAATGATTTCACTCATGTGTGGAGTATGATAACAAAGAAAAACTGAAGGAAAAGACAGCAGCAGACTCACAGAAGCCGCGAGTGGACCTACAGTTACCAAAGAGAAAGGGACTGGGTAGGGTTTGTGGGAAGGGAGTAATAAGTGAGGGGAAAAAGAAAGTGGGCATTAGGATTAGCATGTATAATGTGTAGGGTGGGGTGTCTTGGGTAGGGCTGTACAACACAGAGAAGACATGTAGTGATTCTACAGCATCTTAGTACATGCTGACGGAGAGCGGCTGTTACTGGGATTTGGGGTGACTTGGTGAAGAGGGTAGACAGAATAACATAATTTTCTGCATGTGATTGTATATTAATGAGAACCAAAAGAATTTCAAAGTGCAGTAAGAGCACAGCTCTCAAATATCAGAATAAAAGTACAGCCTTTGAGTGCTCCAATCAAAAGACACAGGGTTAGAAGAACTGATGAAAACACAAGACCACCTACGTGCTCCCTTACTGGAGACTCACTTGAGATCCAAGGACACAGACAAACTACAAGCTGAAGGGGCGGGGACAGGTACCCTACACAAGTGAAACTGAGAAACAAAGGAATAAATGGATTCTGTTTTGGACCCCAGAGAGAGTCAGTAGAAAATAGCCCTATCTAGCCACCGTGAATTCTTTTTGTTTGGTTTCAGCAGTGCTCAGGCATAGATTTAGTGGTGCAGCAACTTCCTTCTCATTTCCTCTCACCTCAACAAATGAATTGCTGTAATAATATGCGTCTGGGCATTTATAATCATTGCTTTTTATGATGTTCACGAATGTAAAGAAGTAATAACCACCTAAAGAGGGAAGTTTGGACACTCAAATAAACACTTCACTCCACAACACACTCTTTGTTCCCAAATGCTCCTGTCCAGAAATAGGTGTTAATTCATATTTGTCCCTCCACCTATCAGCAGTGATCACGCCAATGTCCCTCAAACATGGTGGTGTGCAAAGGGCCAAGTACACTTTTCTGTCGACAACAGGCCCAGACGAAGGATACTTGTGGTCTTCAGGGATCACTTACTCACTGAATGTGGCTAAATAAAGTCAACAAGCGAGCAGGAAGTATAAGAGGACAGAGGACAAAGATACGGGTTCAAGTCCTTTCACCTCCATTTACTGGTTTTGTAAGCACACTCTGCTGACTCTACCTGAAAGCGTATCTGTGAACACAGTGCTCTCCTTATGGCTTAGTTACCTTGCAAGATTTCTGGAAGCATACTGTAGGGAAGAGACATAGGCTATGTTGTTAACTGTTTTGTACATAAGGATAGATGGGCAGACAAAAAGATGATTGTTTTATAGATAGATAGGTAGACAGACGACAGGTGAAAGAGAGATAGGTACATAGATTAATAGATGATAGACATCATAGATAGATGATAGGAAGATAGATAGATAGATACGTAGATAGATACATAGATACATAGATATATACATGCATAGATACATAGATAGACAGACAGACCTTTAGATAGATAGATACAGATACATGTCGATTGACACAATGCTATTGTTCATAACCAGGAGTTGAATGGTGAATAACATAGCTAAACTACAAACAAAAAGGAAGAATGAAATCCAGTTTAAAAAGTGCAGTAAGCAGCCTTAAGAAGAAAACAAATACTACCATTTGCAATGACGTGGATTTAGCAAGATGGTAGTATGTTCAGAAAAATAGGGTAGGCGGATAAAGGCAAGTACCAAGTGATTTCACTCATGTGTGGAGTATAACAACAAAGAAAAACTGAAGTAAAAAAACAGCAGCAGACTCACAGAACCCGAGAGTTGACTAAAAGTAACCAAAGGAAAAAGGACTGGGCAGGGTGAGTCTGAAGGGAGGGGTAAGTGTGGGGAGAAAGAATGGGGGCATTAAGTTTAGCATGTATAATGCGCGGGGTCGGGTGTGCATGGGGAGTACTGTACAACACAGAGAAGACTAGTAGAGATCATGTAGCATCCTACTACTCACTGATGGACCGTGACGGTAACGGGGACTTTTGTGGGGGACATGGTGAAGGGGTCTACAGCATCCAACTATGCGGATCGACAGTGACTGAAGAGATTTTCCGGGGGGACTTGGTGAAGGGGGGAGCATAGTAAACATAATGTTCTTCACGTGATTGTAGATTAATGATAAAAAATGTTATTTAAGTGCAATAAGTGCACAGCTCTGAATCATCAGAACAAAAGGTCAGGCACTGAGTGCTGCAAAAAAAAGACACAGGGATAAAAGAAGGGATGAAAACTCAAGACACCTACGTGCTTACTTACAGGAGACTCACTTGAGATCCAAGGACACAGACAAACAACAAGCCGAAGGTGTGTGAACAAGTACCCTACACGAGTGAAACGGAAAATCAAACAATCAAGCAAATGGATTCTGTTTGAGTCCCCAGAGACAGTCAGCAGAAAATAGCCCTATCTGGCCACCGTGAATTCTTTTTGTTTGGTTTCAACAGTTCCCAGCCATAGATTTAGTGGTGCAGCAACATACTTCTCATTTTCTCTCACCTCAACAACTGAGTTGCTGTAATAATAAGCATCTGGGCCTTTGAAATCAGTGGATTTTATGTTGTTCACGAATGTGAAAATCTAATAACCACCTAAAGAGGGAAGTTTGGACACTCAAATAAACACGTCACTCCACAATACACTGTTAGCTCCCAACTGCTCCTGTCTAGAAATTGGTGTTCCATTTTATTTGACCCTCCGTCCTATCGGCGGTGATCACGCTGATGTAATTCAAACATGGTGGTGAGCGAAGCAACAAGTTGACTTTTCTGTCGACAACAGGCCCAGAGGAATGATACTTGAGATCTTCAGGGAGCCCTTAGTCAATGAATGTGGCTAAATACAGACAGCAAGTTAGAAGGAGATGAAAGAGGACAGAGGATAGAGACACGGGTTCAAGTCCCAGCAAAACCATTCCCTGGTTTTGTAGGTACACGCGGCCGACTCGAACTGCAAGTGTCTCGGTGAACCCAGTGCTCCCTCTGCAGCCTAGATACTTGGCAGGATTTTGGGGAGCATAGTGTAGGAAAGTGATATAGGGTATATGGTTAACTGTTCTGCACACATGGACAGATGGAAAGACAAAAGGATGATTGATTGAGTGATTGATAAATAGATAGACAGAAAGACAGATAGATATAGGTACATATCGATTAGCACAAAGCTACTGCTCAAAACAAGGAGAGCAATGGTGAAAGCACATTGCAAAACTACAAACAAAAAAGAAGTATGAAATCCAGTTTAAAAAGTGCAGTAAGCAGAAATAAGAAGAAAACGAATCCTATCATTTGCAATAACGTGGATGGAGCTCGAGGGTATTATGCTCAGTCAAATAGGCCAGGCGGAGAAATACATGTACCAAATGATTTCACTCATGTGTGGAGTATGATAACAAAGAAAAACTGAAGGAAAAGACAGCAGCAGACTCACAGAAGCCGCGAGTGGACCTACAGTTACCAAAGAGAAAGGGACTGGGTAGGGTTTGTGGGAAGGGAGTAATAAGTGCGGGGAAAAAGAAAGTGGGCATTAGGATTAGCATGTATAATGTGTAGGGTGGGGTGTCTTGGGTAGGGCTGTACAACACAGAGAAGACATGTAGTGATTCTACAGCATCTTAGTACATGCTGACGGAGAGCGGCTGTTACTGGGATTTGGGGTGACTTGGTGAAGAGGGTAGACAGAATAACATAATTTTCTGCATGTGATTGTATATTAATGAGAACCAAAAGAATTTCAAAGTGCAGTAAGAGCACAGCTCTCAAATATCAGAATAAAAGTACAGCCTTTGAGTGCTCCAATCAAAAGACACAGGGTTAGAAGAACTGATGAAAACACAAGACCACCTACGTGCTCCCTTACTGGAGACTCACTTGAGATCCAAGGACACAGACAAACTACAAGCTGAAGGGGCGGGGACAGGTACCCTACACAAGTGAAACTGAGAAACAAAGGAAGAAATGGATTCTGTTTTGGACCCCAGAGAGAGTCAGTAGAAAATAGCCCTATCTAGCCACCGTGAATTCTTTTTGTTTGGTTTCAGCAGTGCTCAGGCATAGATTTAGTGGTGCAGCAACTTCCTTCTCATTTCCTCTCACCTCAACAAATGAATTGCTGTAATAATATGCGTCTGGGCATTTATAATCATTGCTTTTTATGATGTTCACGAATGTAAAGAAGTAATAACCACCTAAAGAGGGAAGTTTGGACACTCAAATAAACACTTCACTCCACAACACACTCTTTGTTCCCAAATGCTCCTGTCCAGAAATAGGTGTTAATTCATATTTGTCCCTCCACCTATCAGCAGTGATCACGCCAATGTCCCTCAAACATGGTGGTGTGCAAAGGGCCAAGTACACTTTTCTGTCGACAACAGGCCCAGACGAAGGATACTTGTGGTCTTCAGGGATCACTTACTCACTGAATGTGGCTAAATAAAGTCAACAAGCGAGCAGGAAGTATAAGAGGACAGAGGACAAAGATACGGGTTCAAGTCCTTTCACCTCCATTTACTGGTTTTGTAAGCACACTCTGCTGACTCTACCTGAAAGCGTATCTGTGAACACAGTGCTCTCCTTATGGCTTAGTTACCTTGCAAGATTTCTGGAAGCATACTGTAGGGAAGAGACATAGGCTATGTTGTTAACTGTTCTGTACATAAGGATAGATGGGCAGACAAAAAGATGATTGTTTTATAGATAGATAGGTAGACAGACGACAGGTGAAAGAGAGATAGGTACATAGATTAATAGATGATAGACATCATAGATAGATGATAGGAAGATAGATAGATAGATACGTAGATAGATACATAGATACATAGATATATACATGCATAGATACATAGATAGACAGACAGACCTTTAGATAGATAGATACAGATACATGTCGATTGACACAATGCTATTGTTCATAACCAGGAGTTGAATGGTGAATAACATAGCTAAACTACAAACAAAAAGGAAGAATGAAATCCAGTTTAAAAAGTGCAGTAAGCAGCCTTAAGAAGAAAACAAATACTACCATTTGCAATGACGTGGATTTAGCAAGATGGTAGTATGTTCAGAAAAATAGGGTAGGCGGATAAAGGCAAGTACCAAGTGATTTCACTCATGTGTGGAGTATAACAACAAAGAAAAACTGAAGTAAAAAAACAGCAGCAGACTCACAGAACCCGAGAGTTGACTAAAAGTAACCAAAGGAAAAAGGACTGGGCAGGGTGAGTCTGAAGGGAGGGGTAAGTGTGGGGAGAAAGAATGGGGGCATTAAGTTTAGCATGTATAATGCGCGGGGTCGGGTGTGCATGGGGAGTACTGTACAACACAGAGAAGACTAGTAGAGATCATGTAGCATCCTACTACTCACTGATGGACCGTGACGGTAACGGGGACTTTTGTGGGGGACATGGTGAAGGGGTCTACAGCATCCAACTATGCGGATCGACAGTGACTGAAGAGATTTTCCGGGGGGACTTGGTGAAGGGGGGAGCATAGTAAACATAATGTTCTTCACGTGATTGTAGATTAATGATAAAAAATGTTATTTAAGTGCAATAAGTGCACAGCTCTGAATCATCAGAACAAAAGGTCAGGCACTGAGTGCTGCAAAAAAAAGACACAGGGATAAAAGAAGGGATGAAAACTCAAGACACCTACGTGCTTACTTACAGGAGACTCACTTGAGATCCAAGGACACAGACAAACAACAAGCCGAAGGTGTGTGAACAAGTACCCTACACGAGTGAAACGGAAAATCAAACAATCAAGCAAATGGATTCTGTTTGAGTCCCCAGAGACAGTCAGCAGAAAATAGCCCTATCTGGCCACCGTGAATTCTTTTTGTTTGGTTTCAACAGTTCCCAGCCATAGATTTAGTGGTGCAGCAACATACTTCTCATTTTCTCTCACCTCAACAACTGAGTTGCTGTAATAATAAGCATCTGGGCCTTTGAAATCAGTGGATTTTATGTTGTTCACGAATGTGAAAATCTAATAACCACCTAAAGAGGGAAGTTTGGACACTCAAATAAACACGTCACTCCACAATACACTGTTAGCTCCCAACTGCTCCTGTCTAGAAATTGGTGTTCCATTTTATTTGACCCTCCGTCCTATCGGCGGTGATCACGCTGATGTAATTCAAACATGGTGGTGAGCGAAGCAACAAGTTGACTTTTCTGTCGACAACAGGCCCAGAGGAATGATACTTGAGATCTTCAGGGAGCCCTTAGTCAATGAATGTGGCTAAATACAGACAGCAAGTTAGAAGGAGATGAAAGAGGACAGAGGATAGAGACACGGGTTCAAGTCCCAGCACAACCATTCCCTGGTTTTGTAGGTACACGCGGCCGACTCGAACTGCAAGTGTCTCGGTGAACCCAGTGCTCCCTCTGCAGCCTAGATACTTGGCAGGATTTTGGGGAGCATAGTGTAGTAAAGTGATATAGGGTATATGGTTAACTGTTCTGCACACATGGACAGATGGAAAGACAAAAGGATGATTGATTGAGTGATTGATAAATAGATAGACAGAAAGACAGATAGATATAGGTACATATCGATTAGCACAAAGCTACTGCTCAAAACAAGGAGAGCAATGGTGAAAGCACATTGCAAAACTACAAACAAAAAAGAAGTATGAAATCCAGTTTAAAAAGTGCAGTAAGCAGAAATAAGAAGAAAACGAATCCTATCATTTGCAATAACGTGGATGGAGCTCGAGGGTATTATGCTCCGTCAAATAGGCCAGGCGGAGAAATACATGTACCAAATGATTTCACTCATGTGTGGAGTATGATAACAAAGAAAAACTGAAGGAAAAGACAGCAGCAGACTCACAGAATCCGCGAATGGACCTAGAGTTACCAAAGAGAAAGGGACTGGGTAGGGTTTGTGGGAAGGGAGTAATAAGTGCGGGGAAAAAGAAAGTGGGCATTAGGATTAGCATGTATAATGTGTAGGGTGGGGTGTCTTGGGTAGGGCTGTACAACACAGAGAAGACATGTAGTGATTCTACAGCATCTTAGTACATGCTGACGGAGAGCGGCTGTTACTGGGATTTGGGGTGACTTGGTGAAGAGGGTAGACAGAATAACATAATTTTCTGCATGTGATTGTATATTAATGAGAACAAAAAGAATTTCCAAGTGCAGTAAGAGCACAGCTCTCAAATATCAGAATAAAAGTACAGCCTTTGAGTGCTCCAATCAAAAGACACAGGGTTAGAAGAACTGATGAAAACACAAGACCACCTACGTGCTCCCTTACTGGAGACTCACTTGAGATCCAAGGACACAGACAAACTACAAGCTGAAGGGGCGGGGACAGGTACCCTACACAAGTGAAACTGAGAAACAAAGGAAGAAATGGTTTCTGTTTTGGACCCCAGAGAGAGTCAGTAGAAAATAGCCCTATCTAGCCACCGTGAATTCTTTTTGTTTGGTTTCAGCAGTGCTCAGGCATAGATTTAGTGGTGCAGCAACTTCCTTCTCATTTCCTCTCACCTCAACAAATGAATTGCTGTAATAATATGCGTCTGGGCATTTATAATCATTGCTTTTTATGATGTTCACGAATGTAAAGAAGTAATAACCACCTAAAGAGGGAAGTTTGGACACTCAAATAAACACTTCACTCCACAACACACTCTTTGTTCCCAAATGCTCCTGTCCAGAAATAGGTGTTAATTCATATTTGTCCCTCCACCTATCAGCAGTGATCACGCCAATGTCCCTCAAACATGGTGGTGTGCAAAGGGCCAAGTACACTTTTCTGTCGACAACAGGCCCAGACGAAGGATACTTGTGGTCTTCAGGGATCACTTACTCACTGAATGTGGCTAAATAAAGTCAACAAGCGAGCAGGAAGTATAAGAGGACAGAGGACAAAGATACGGGTTCAAGTCCTTTCACCTCCATTTACTGGTTTTGTAAGCACACTCTGCTGACTCTACCTGAAAGCGTATCTGTGAACACAGTGCTCTCCTTATGGCTTAGTTACCTTGCAAGATTTCTGGAAGCATAATGTAGGGAAGAGACATAGGCTATGTTGTTAACTGTTTTGTACATAAGGATAGATGGGCAGACAAAAAGATGATTGTTTTATAGATAGATAGGTAGACAGACGACAGGTGAAAGAGAGATAGGTACATAGATTAATAGATGATAGACATCATAGATAGATGATAGGAAGATAGATAGATAGATACGTAGATAGATACATAGATACATAGATATATACATGCATAGATACATAGATAGACAGACAGACCTTTAGATAGATAGATACAGATACATGTCGATTGACACAAAGCTATTGTTCATAACCAGGAGTTGAATGGTGAATAACATAGCTAAACTACAAACAAAAAGGAAGAATGAAATCCAGTTTAAAAAGTGCAGTAAGCAGCCTTAAGAAGAAAACAAATACTACCATTTGCAATGACGTGGATTTAGCAAGATGGTAGTATGTTCAGAAAAATAGGGTAGGCGGATAAAGGCAAGTACCAAGTGATTTCACTCATGTGTGGAGTATAACAACAAAGAAAAACTGAAGTAAAAAAACAGCAGCAGACTCACAGAACCCGAGAGTTGACTAAAAGTAACCAAAGGAAAAAGGACTGGGCAGGGTGAGTCTGAAGGGAGGGGTAAGTGTGGGGAGAAAGAATGGGGGCATTAAGTTTAGCATGTATAATGCGCGGGGTCGGGTGTGCATGGGGAGTACTGTACAACACAGAGAAGACTAGTAGAGATCATATAGCATCCTACTACTCACTGATGGACCGTGACGGTAACGGGGACTTTTGGGGGGGACATGGTGAAGGGGTCTACAGCATCCAACTACGCGGATCGACAGTGACTGAAGAGGTTTTTCGGGGGGACTTGGTGAAGGGGGGAGCATAGTAAACATAATGTTCTTCACGTGATTGTAGATTAATGATAAAAAATATTCTTTAAGTGCAATAAGTGCACAGCTCTGAATCATCAGAATAAAAGGTCAGGCACTGAGTGCTGCAAACAAAAGACACAGGGATAAAAGAAGGGATGAAACCTCAAGACACCTACGTGCTTACTTACAGGAGACTCACTTGAGATCCAAGGACACAGACAAACTACAAGCCGAAGGTGTGTGGACAAGTACCCTACACGAGTGAAACGGAAAATCAAACAATCAAGCAAATGGATTCTGTTTGAGTCCCCAGAGACAATCAGCAGAAAATAGCCCTATCTGGCCACCGTGAATTCTTTTTGTTTGGTTTCAACAGTTCCCAGCCATAGATTTAGTGGTGCAGCAACATACTTCTCATTTTCTCTCACCTCAACAACTGAGTTGCTGTAATAATAAGCATCTGGGCCTTTGAAATCAGTGGATTTTATGTTTTTCACGAACGTGAAAATCTAATAACCACCTAAAGAGGGAAGTTTGGACACTCAAATAAACACGTCACTCCACAATACACTGTTAGCTCCCAACTGCTCCTGTCTAGAAATTGGTGTTCCATTTTATTTGACCCTCCGTCCTATCGGCGGTGATCACGCTGATGTAATTCAAACATGGTGGTGAGCGAAGCAACAAGTTGACTTTTCTGTCGACAACAGGCCCAGAGGAATGATACTTGAGATCTTCAGGGAGCCCTTAGTCAATGAATGTGGCTAAATACAGACAGCAAGTTAGAAGGAGATGAAAGAGGACAGAGGATAGAGACACGGGTTCAAGTCCCAGCACAACCATTCCCTGGTTTTGTAGGTACACCCGGCCGACTCGAACTGCAAGTGTCTCGGTGAACCCAGTGCTCAATCTGCAGCCTAGATACTTTGCAGGATTTTGGGGAGCATAGTGTAGGAAAGTGATATAGGGTATATGGTTAACTGTTCTGCACACATGGACAGATGGAAAGACAAAAGGATGATTGATTGAGTGATTGATAAATAGATAGACAGAAAGATAGATAGATATAGGTACATATCGATTAGCACAAAGCTACTGCTCAAAACAAGGAGAGCAATGGTGAAAGCACATTGCAAAACTACAAACAAAAAAGAATGAAATCCAGTTTAAAAAGTGCAGTAAGCAGCCATAAGAAGAAAACGAATCCTATCATTTGCAATAACGAGAATGGAGCTCGAGGGTATTATGCTCAGTCAAATAGGCCAGGCGGAGAAATACATGTACCAAATGATTTCACTCATGTGTGGAGTATGATAACAAAGAAAAACTGAAGGAAAAGACAGCAGCAGACTCACAGAACCCGAGAGTGGACCTACAGTTACCAAAGAGAAAGGGACTGGGTAGGGTTTGTGGGAAGGTAGTAATAAGTGCGGGGAAAAAGAAAGTGGGCATTAGGATTAGCATGTATAATGTGTAGGGTGGGGTGTCATGGGTAGGGCTGTACAACACAGAGAAGACATGTAGTGATTCTACAGCATCTTAGTACATGCTGACGGAGAGCGGCTGTTACTGGGATTTGGGGTGACTTGGTGAAGAGGGTAGACAGAATAACATAATTTTCTGCATGTGATTGTATATTAATGAGAACAAAAAGAAATTCAAAGTGCAGTAAGAGCACAGCTCTCAAATATCAGAATAAAAGTACAGCCTTTGAGTGCTCCAATCAAAAGACACAGGGTTAGAAGAACTGATGAAAACACAAGACCACCTACGTGCTCCCTTACTGGAGACTCACTTGAGATCCAAGGACACAGACAAACTACAAGCTGAAGGGGCGGGGACAGGTACCCTACACAAGTGAAACTGAGAAACAAAGGAAGAAATGGATTCTGTTTTGGACCCCAGAGAGAGTCAGTAGAAAATGGCCCTATCTAGCCACCGTGAATTCTTTTTGTTTGGTTTCAGCAGTGCTCAGGCATAGATTTAGTGGTGCAGCAACTTCCTTCTCATTTCCTCTCACCTCAACAAATGAATTGCTGTAATAATATGCGTCTGGGCATTTATAATCATTGCTTTTTATGATGTTCACGAATGTAAAGAAGTAATAACCACCTAAAGAGGGAAGTTTGGACACTCAAATAAACACTTCACTCCACAACACACTCTTTGTTCCCAAATGCTCCTGTCCAGAAATAGGTGTTAATTCATATTTGTCCCTCCACCTATCAGCAGTGATCACGCCAATGTCCCTCAAACATGGTGGTGTGCAAAGGGCCAAGTACACTTTTCTGTCGACAACAGGCCCAGACGAAGGATACTTGTGGTCTTCAGGGATCACTTACTCACTGAATGTGGCTAAATAAAGTCAACAAGCGAGCAGGAAGTATAAGAGGACAGAGGACAAAGATACGGGTTCAAGTCCTTTCACCTCCATTTACTGGTTTTGTAAGCACACTCTGCTGACTCTACCTGAAAGCGTATCTGTGAACACAGTGCTCTCCTTATGGCTTAGTTACCTTGCAAGATTTCTGGAAGCATAATGTAGGGAAGAGACATAGGCTATGTTGTTAACTGTTTTGTACATAAGGATAGATGGGCAGACAAAAAGATGATTGTTTTATAGATAGATAGGTAGACAGACGACAGGTGAAAGAGAGATAGGTACATAGATTAATAGATGATAGACATCATAGATAGATGATAGGAAGATAGATAGATAGATACGTAGATAGATACATAGATACATAGATATATACATGCATAGATACATAGATAGACAGACAGACCTTTAGATAGATAGATACAGATACATGTCGATTGACACAAAGCTATTGTTCATAACCAGGAGTTGAATGGTGAATAACATAGCTAAACTACAAACAAAAAGGAAGAATGAAATCCAGTTTAAAAAGTGCAGTAAGCAGCCTTAAGAAGAAAACAAATACTACCATTTGCAATGACGTGGATTTAGCAAGATGGTAGTATGTTCAGAAAAATAGGGTAGGCGGATAAAGGCAAGTACCAAGTGATTTCACTCATGTGTGGAGTATAACAACAAAGAAAAACTGAAGTAAAAAAACAGCAGCAGACTCACAGAACCCGAGAGTTGACTAAAAGTAACCAAAGGAAAAAGGACTGGGCAGGGTGAGTCTGAAGGGAGGGGTAAGTGTGGGGAGAAAGAATGGGGGCATTAAGTTTAGCATGTATAATGCGCGGGGTCGGGTGTGCATGGGGAGTACTGTACAACACAGAGAAGACTAGTAGAGATCATATAGCATCCTACTACTCACTGATGGACCGTGACGGTAACGGGGACTTTTGGGGGGGACATGGTGAAGGGGTCTACAGCATCCAACTACGCGGATCGACAGTGACTGAAGAGGTTTTTCGGGGGGACTTGGTGAAGGGGGGAGCATAGTAAACATAATGTTCTTCACGTGATTGTAGATTAATGATAAAAAATATTCTTTAAGTGCAATAAGTGCACAGCTCTGAATCATCAGAATAAAAGGTCAGGCACTGAGTGCTGCAAACAAAAGACACAGGGATAAAAGAAGGGATGAAACCTCAAGACACCTACGTGCTTACTTACAGGAGACTCACTTGAGATCCAAGGACACAGACAAACTACAAGCCGAAGGTGTGTGGACAAGTACCCTACACGAGTGAAACGGAAAATCAAACAATCAAGCAAATGGATTCTGTTTGAGTCCCCAGAGACAATCAGCAGAAAATAGCCCTATCTGGCCACCGTGAATTCTTTTTGTTTGGTTTCAACAGTTCCCAGCCATAGATTTAGTGGTGCAGCAACATACTTCTCATTTTCTCTCACCTCAACAACTGAGTTGCTGTAATAATAAGCATCTGGGCCTTTGAAATCAGTGGATTTTATGTTGTTCACGAACGTGAAAATCTAATAACCACCTAAAGAGGGAAGTTTGGACACTCAAATAAACACGTCACTCCACAATACACTGTTAGCTCCCAACTGCTCCTGTCTAGAAATTGGTGTTCCATTTTATTTGACCCTCCGTCCTATTGGCGGTGATCACGCTGATGTAATTCAAACATGGTGGTGAGCGAAGCAACAAGTTGACTTTTCTGTCGACAAAAGGCCCAGAGGAATGATACTTGAGATCTTCAGGGAGCCCTTAGTCAATGAATGTGGCTAAATACAGACAGCAAGTTAGAAGGAGATGAAAGAGGACAGAGGATAGAGACACGGGTTCAAGTCCCAGCACAACCATTCCCTGGTTTTGTAGGTACACGCGGCCGACTCGAACTGCAAGTGTCTCGGTGAACCCAGTGCTCAATCTGCAGCCTAGATACTTTGCAGGATTTTGGGGAGCATAGTGTAGGAAAGTGATATAGGGTATATGGTTAACTGTTCTGCACACATGGACAGATGGAAAGACAAAAGGATGATTGATTGAGTGATTGATAAATAGATAGACAGAAAGATAGATAGATATAGGTACATATCGATTAGCACAAAGCTACTGCTCAAAACAAGGAGAGCAATGGTGAAAGCACATTGCAAAACTACAAACAAAAAAGAATGAAATCCAGTTTAAAAAGTGCAGTAAGCAGCCATAAGAAGAAAACGAATCCTATCATTTGCAATAACGAGGATGGAGCTCGAGGGTATTATGCTCAGTCAAATAGGCCAGGCGGAGAAATACATGTACCAAATGATTTCACTCATGTGTGGAGTATGATAACAAAGAAAAACTGAAGGAAAAGACAGCAGCAGACTCACAGAACCCGAGAGTGGACCTACAGTTACCAAAGAGAAAGGGACTGGGTAGGGTTTGTGGGAAGGTAGTAATAAGTGCGGGGAAAAAGAAAGTGGGCATTAGGATTAGCATGTATAATGTGTAGGGTGGGGTGTCATGGGTAGGGCTGTACAACACAGAGAAGACATGTAGTGATTCTACAGCATCTTAGTACATGCTGACGGAGAGCGGCTGTTACTGGGATTTGGGGTGACTTGGTGAAGAGGGTAGACAGAATAACATAATTTTCTGCATGTGATTGTATATTAATGAGAACAAAAAGAAATTCAAAGTGCAGTAAGAGCACAGCTCTCAAATATCAGAATAAAAGTACAGCCTTTGAGTGCTCCAATCAAAAGACACAGGGTTAGAAGAACTGATGAAAACACAAGACCACCTACGTGCTCCCTTACTGGAGACTCACTTGAGATCCAAGGACACAGACAAACTACAAGCTGAAGGGGCGGGGACAGGTACCCTACACAAGTGAAACTGAGAAACAAAGGAAGAAATGGATTCTGTTTTGGACCCCAGAGAGAGTCAGTAGAAAATGGCCCTATCTAGCCACCGTGAATTCTTTTTGTTTGGTTTCAGCAGTGCTCAGGCATAGATTTAGTGGTGCAGCAACTTCCTTCTCATTTCCTCTCACCTCAACAAATGAATTGCTGTAATAATATGCGTCTGGGCATTTATAATCATTGCTTTTTATGATGTTCACGAATGTAAAGAAGTAATAACCACCTAAAGAGGGAAGTTTGGACACTCAAATAAACACTTCACTCCACAACACACTCTTTGTTCCCAAATGCTCCTGTCCAGAAATAGGTGTTAATTCATATTTGTCCCTCCACCTATCAGCAGTGATCACGCCAATGTCCCTCAAACATGGTGGTGTGCAAAGGGCCAAGTACACTTTTCTGTCGACAACAGGCCCAGACGAAGGATACTTGTGGTCTTCAGGGATCACTTACTCACTGAATGTGGCTAAATAAAGTCAACAAGCGAGCAGGAAGTATAAGAGGACAGAGGACAAAGATACGGGTTCAAGTCCTTTCACCTCCATTTACTGGTTTTGTAAGCACACTCTGCTGACTCTACCTGAAAGCGTATCTGTGAACACAGTGCTCTCCTTATGGCTTAGTTACCTTGCAAGATTTCTGGAAGCATAATGTAGGGAAGAGACATAGGCTATGTTGTTAACTGTTTTGTACATAAGGATAGATGGGCAGACAAAAAGATGATTGTTTTATAGATAGATAGGTAGACAGACGACAGGTGAAAGAGAGATAGGTACATAGATTAATAGATGATAGACATCATAGATAGATGATAGGAAGATAGATAGATAGATACGTAGATAGATACATAGATACATAGATATATACATGCATAGATACATAGATAGACAGACAGACCTTTAGATAGATAGATACAGATACATGTCGATTGACACAAAGCTATTGTTCATAACCAGGAGTTGAATGGTGAATAACATAGCTAAACTACAAACAAAAAGGAAGAATGAAATCCAGTTTAAAAAGTGCAGTAAGCAGCCTTAAGAAGAAAACAAATACTACCATTTGCAATGACGTGGATTTAGCAAGATGGTAGTATGTTCAGAAAAATAGGGTAGGCGGATAAAGGCAAGTACCAAGTGATTTCACTCATGTGTGGAGTATAACAACAAAGAAAAACTGAAGTAAAAAAACAGCAGCAGACTCACAGAACCCGAGAGTTGACTAAAAGTAACCAAAGGAAAAAGGACTGGGCAGGGTGAGTCTGAAGGGAGGGGTAAGTGTGGGGAGAAAGAATGGGGGCATTAAGTTTAGCATGTATAATGCGCGGGGTCGGGTGTGCATGGGGAGTACTGTACAACACAGAGAAGACTAGTAGAGATCATATAGCATCCTACTACTCACTGATGGACCGTGACGGTAACGGGGACTTTTGGGGGGGACATGGTGAAGGGGTCTACAGCATCCAACTACGCGGATCGACAGTGACTGAAGAGGTTTTTCGGGGGGACTTGGTGAAGGGGGGAGCATAGTAAACATAATGTTCTTCACGTGATTGTAGATTAATGATAAAAAATATTCTTTAAGTGCAATAAGTGCACAGCTCTGAATCATCAGAATAAAAGGTCAGGCACTGAGTGCTGCAAACAAAAGACACAGGGATAAAAGAAGGGATGAAAACTCAAGACACCTACGTGCTTACTTACAGGAGACTCACTTGAGATCCAAGGACACAGACAAACTACAAGCCGAAGGTGTGTGGACAAGTACCCTACACGAGTGAAACGGAAAATCAAACAATCAAGCAAATGGATTCTGTTTGAGTCCCCAGAGACAATCAGCAGAAAATAGCCCTATCTGGCCACCGTGAATTCTTTTTGTTTGGTTTCAACAGTTCCCAGCCATAGATTTAGTGGTGCAGCAACATACTTCTCATTTTCTCTCACCTCAACAACTGAGTTGCTGTAATAATAAGCATCTGGGCCTTTGAAATCAGTGGATTTTATGTTGTTCACGAACGTGAAAATCTAATAACCACCTAAAGAGGGAAGTTTGGACACTCAAATAAACACGTCACTCCACAATACACTGTTAGCTCCCAACTGCTCCTGTCTAGAAATTGGTGTTCCATTTTATTTGACCCTCCGTCCTATTGGCGGTGATCACGCTGATGTAATTCAAACATGGTGGTGAGCGAAGCAACAAGTTGACTTTTCTGTCGACAAAAGGCCCAGAGGAATGATACTTGAGATCTTCAGGGAGCCCTTAGTCAATGAATGTGGCTAAATACAGACAGCAAGTTAGAAGGAGATGAAAGAGGACAGAGGATAGAGACACGGGTTCAAGTCCCAGCACAACCATTCCCTGGTTTTGTAGGTACACGCGGCCGACTCGAACTGCAAGTGTCTCGGTGAACCCAGTGCTCAATCTGCAGCCTAGATACTTTGCAGGATTTTGGGGAGCATAGTGTAGGAAAGTGATATAGGGTATATGGTTAACTGTTCTGCACACATGGACAGATGGAAAGACAAAAGGATGATTGATTGAGTGATTGATAAATAGATAGACAGAAAGATAGATAGATATAGGTACATATCGATTAGCACAAAGCTACTGCTCAAAACAAGGAGAGCAATGGTGAAAGCACATTGCAAAACTACAAACAAAAAAGAATGAAATCCAGTTTAAAAAGTGCAGTAAGCAGCCATAAGAAGAAAACGAATCCTATCATTTGCAATAACGAGGATGGAGCTCGAGGGTATTATGCTCAGTCAAATAGGCCAGGCGGAGAAATACATGTACCAAATGATTTCACTCATGTGTGGAGTATGATAACAAAGAAAAACTGAAGGAAAAGACAGCAGCAGACTCACAGAACCCGAGAGTGGACCTACAGTTACCAAAGAGAAAGGGACTGGGTAGGGTTTGTGGGAAGGTAGTAATAAATGCGGGGAAAAAGAAAGTGGGCATTAGGATTAGCATGTATAATGTGTAGGGTGGGGTGTCATGGGTAGGGCTGTACAACACAGAGAAGACATGTAGTGATTCTACAGCATCTTAGTACATGCTGACGGAGAGCGGCTGTTACTGGGATTTGGGGTGACTTGATGAAGAGGGTAGACAGAATAACATAATTTTCTGCATGTGATTGTATATTAATGAGAACAAAAAGAAATTCAAAGTGCAGTAAGAGCACAGCTCTCAAATATCAGAATAAAAGTACAGCCTTTGAGTGCTCCAATCAAAAGACACAGGGTTAGAAGAACTGATGAAAACACAAGACCACCTACGTGCTCCCTTACTGGAGACTCACTTGAGATCCAAGGACACAGACAAACTACAAGCTGAAGGGGCGGGGACAGGTACCCTACACAAGTGAAACTGAGAAACAAAGGAAGAAATGGATTCTGTTTTGGACCCCAGAGAGAGTCAGTAGAAAATAGCCCTATCTAGCCACCGTGAATTCTTTTTGTTTGGTTTCAGCAGTGCTCAGGCATAGATTTAGTGGTGCAGCAACTTCCTTCTCATTTCCTCTCACCTCAACAAATGAATTGCTGTAATAATATGCGTCTGGGCATTTATAATCATTGCTTTTTATGATGTTCACGAATGTAAAGAAGTAATAACCACCTAAAGAGGGAAGTTTGGACACTCAAATAAACACTTCACTCCACAACACACTCTTTGTTCCCAAATGCTCCTGTCCAGAAATAGGTGTTAATTCATATTTGTCCCTCCACCTATCAGCAGTGATCACGCCAATGTCCCTCAAACATGGTGGTGTGCAAAGGGCCAAGTACACTTTTCTGTCGACAACAGGCCCAGACGAAGGATACTTGTGGTCTTCAGGGATCACTTACTCACTGAATGTGGCTAAATAAAGTCAACAAGCGAGCAGGAAGTATAAGAGGACAGAGGACAAAGATACGGGTTCAAGTCCTTTCACCTCCATTTACTGGTTTTGTAAGCACACTCTGCTGACTCTACCTGAAAGCGTATCTGTGAACACAGTGCTCTCCTTATGGCTTAGTTACCTTGCAAGATTTCTGGAAGCATAATGTAGGGAAGAGACATAGGCTATGTTGTTAACTGTTTTGTACATAAGGATAGATGGGCAGACAAAAAGATGATTGTTTTATAGATAGATAGGTAGACAGACGACAGGTGAAAGAGAGATAGGTACATAGATTAATAGATGATAGACATCATAGATAGATGATAGGAAGATAGATAGATAGATACGTAGATAGATACATAGATACATAGATATATACATGCATAGATACATAGATAGACAGACAGACCTTTAGATAGATAGATACAGATACATGTCGATTGACACAAAGCTATTGTTCATAACCAGGAGTTGAATGGTGAATAACATAGCTAAACTACAAACAAAAAGGAAGAATGAAATCCAGTTTAAAAAGTGCAGTAAGCAGCCTTAAGAAGAAAACAAATACTACCATTTGCAATGACGTGGATTTAGCAAGATGGTAGTATGTTCAGAAAAATAGGGTAGGCGGATAAAGGCAAGTACCAAGTGATTTCACTCATGTGTGGAGTATAACAACAAAGAAAAACTGAAGTAAAAAAACAGCAGCAGACTCACAGAACCCGAGAGTTGACTAAAAGTAACCAAAGGAAAAAGGACTGGGCAGGGTGAGTCTGAAGGGAGGGGTAAGTGTGGGGAGAAAGAATGGGGGCATTAAGTTTAGCATGTATAATGCGCGGGGTCGGGTGTGCATGGGGAGTACTGTACAACACAGAGAAGACTAGTAGAGATCATATAGCATCCTACTACTCACTGATGGACCGTGACGGTAACGGGGACTTTTGGGGGGGACATGGTGAAGGGGTCTACAGCATCCAACTACGCGGATCGACAGTGACTGAAGAGGTTTTTCGGGGGGACTTGGTGAAGGGGGGAGCATAGTAAACATAATGTTCTTCACGTGATTGTAGATTAATGATAAAAAATATTCTTTAAGTGCAATAAGTGCACAGCTCTGAATCATCAGAATAAAAGGTCAGGCACTGAGTGCTGCAAACAAAAGACACAGGGATAAAAGAAGGGATGAAACCTCAAGACACCTACGTGCTTACTTACAGGAGACTCACTTGAGATCCAAGGACACAGACAAACTACAAGCCGAAGGTGTGTGGACAAGTACCCTACACGAGTGAAACGGAAAATCAAACAATCAAGCAAATGGATTCTGTTTGAGTCCCCAGAGACAATCAGCAGAAAATAGCCCTATCTGGCCACCGTGAATTCTTTTTGTTTGGTTTCAACAGTTCCCAGCCATAGATTTAGTGGTGCAGCAACATACTTCTCATTTTCTCTCACCTCAACAACTGAGTTGCTGTAATAATAAGCATCTGGGCCTTTGAAATCAGTGGATTTTATGTTTTTCACGAACGTGAAAATCTAATAACCACCTAAAGAGGGAAGTTTGGACACTCAAATAAACACGTCACTCCACAATACACTGTTAGCTCCCAACTGCTCCTGTCTAGAAATTGGTGTTCCATTTTATTTGACCCTCCGTCCTATCGGCGGTGATCACGCTGATGTAATTCAAACATGGTGGTGAGCGAAGCAACAAGTTGACTTTTCTGTCGACAACAGGCCCAGAGGAATGATACTTGAGATCTTCAGGGAGCCCTTAGTCAATGAATGTGGCTAAATACAGACAGCAAGTTAGAAGGAGATGAAAGAGGACAGAGGATAGAGACACGGGTTCAAGTCCCAGCACAACCATTCCCTGGTTTTGTAGGTACACCCGGCCGACTCGAACTGCAAGTGTCTCGGTGAACCCAGTGCTCAATCTGCAGCCTAGATACTTTGCAGGATTTTGGGGAGCATAGTGTAGGAAAGTGATATAGGGTATATGGTTAACTGTTCTGCACACATGGACAGATGGAAAGACAAAAGGATGATTGATTGAGTGATTGATAAATAGATAGACAGAAAGATAGATAGATATAGGTACATATCGATTAGCACAAAGCTACTGCTCAAAACAAGGAGAGCAATGGTGAAAGCACATTGCAAAACTACAAACAAAAAAGAATGAAATCCAGTTTAAAAAGTGCAGTAAGCAGCCATAAGAAGAAAACGAATCCTATCATTTGCAATAACGAGAATGGAGCTCGAGGGTATTATGCTCAGTCAAATAGGCCAGGCGGAGAAATACATGTACCAAATGATTTCACTCATGTGTGGAGTATGATAACAAAGAAAAACTGAAGGAAAAGACAGCAGCAGACTCACAGAACCCGAGAGTGGACCTACAGTTACCAAAGAGAAAGGGACTGGGTAGGGTTTGTGGGAAGGTAGTAATAAGTGCGGGGAAAAAGAAAGTGGGCATTAGGATTAGCATGTATAATGTGTAGGGTGGGGTGTCATGGGTAGGGCTGTACAACACAGAGAAGACATGTAGTGATTCTACAGCATCTTAGTACATGCTGACGGAGAGCGGCTGTAACTGCGATTTGGGGTTTCTTGGTGAAGAGGGTAGACAGAATAACATAATTTTCTGCATGTGATTGTATATTAATGAGAACCAAAAGAATTTCAAAGTGCAGTAAGAGCACAGCTCTCAAATATCAGAATAAAAGTACAGCCTTTGAGTGCTCCAATCAAAAGACACAGGGTTAGAAGAACTGATGAAAACACAAGACCACCTACGTGCTCCCTTACTGGAGACTCACTTGAGATCCAAGGACACAGACAAACTACAAGCTGAAGGGGCGGGGACAGGTACCCTACACAAGTGAAACTGAGAAACAAAGGAAGAAATGGTTTCTGTTTTGGACCCCAGAGAGAGTCAGTAGAAAATAGCCCTATCTAGCCACCGTGAATTCTTTTTGTTTGGTTTCAGCAGTGCTCAGGCATAGATTTAGTGGTGCAGCAACTTCCTTCTCATTTCCTCTCACCTCAACAAATGAATTGCTGTAATATGCGTCTGGGCATTTATAATCATTGCTTTTTATGATGTTCACGAATGTAAAGAAGTAATAACCACCTAAAGAGGGAAGTTTGGACACTCAAATAAACACTTCACTCCACAACACACTCTTTGTTCCCAAATGCTCCTGTCCAGAAATAGGTGTTAATTCATATTTGTCCCTCCACCTATCAGCAGTGATCACGCCAATGTCCCTCAAACATGGTGGTGTGCAAAGGGCCAAGTACACTTTTCTGTCGACAACAGGCCCAGACGAAGGATACTTGTGGTCTTCAGGGATCACTTACTCACTGAATGTGGCTAAATAAAGTCAACAAGCGAGCAGGAAGTATAAGAGGACAGAGGACAAAGATACGGGTTCAAGTCCTTTCACCTCCATTTACTGGTTTTGTAAGCACACTCTGCTGACTCTACCTGAAAGCGTATCTGTGAACACAGTGCTCTCCTTATGGCTTAGTTACCTTGCAAGATTTCTGGAAGCATAATGTAGGGAAGAGACATAGGCTATGTTGTTAACTGTTTTGTACATAAGGATAGATGGGCAGACAAAAAGATGATTGTTTTATAGATAGATAGGTAGACAGACGACAGGTGAAAGAGAGATAGGTACATAGATTAATAGATGATAGACATCATAGATAGATGATAGGAAGATAGATAGATAGATACGTAGATAGATACATAGATACATAGATATATACATGCATAGATACATAGATAGACAGACAGACCTTTAGATAGATAGATACAGATACATGTCGTTTGACACAAAGCTATTGTTCATAACCAGGAGTTGAATGGTGAATAACATAGCTAAACTACAAACAAAAAGGAAGAATGAAATCCAGTTTAAAAAGTGCAGTAAGCAGCCTTAAGAAGAAAACAAATACTACCATTTGCAATGACGTGGATTTAGCAAGATGGTAGTACGTTCAGAAAAATAGGGTAGGCGGATAAAGGCAAGTACCAAGTGATTTCACTCATGTGTGGAGTATAACAACAAAGAAAAACTGAAGTAAAAAAACAGCAGCAGACTCACAGAACCCGAGAGTTGACTAAAAGTAACCAAAGGAAAAAGGACTGGGCAGGGTGAGTCTGAAGGGAGGGGTAAGTGTGGGGAGAAAGAATGGGGGCATTAAGTTTAGCATGTATAATGCGCGGGGTCGGGTGTGCATGGGGAGTACTGTACAACACAGAGAAGACTAGTAGAGATCATATAGCATCCTACTACTCACTGATGGACCGTGACGGTAACGGGGACTTTTGGGGGGGACATGGTGAAGGGGTCTACAGCATCCAACTACGCGGATCGACAGTGACTGAAGAGGTTTTTCGGGGGGACTTGGTGAAGGGGGGAGCATAGTAAACATAATGTTCTTCACGTGATTGTA
The DNA here is from genome assembly GCF_030020395.1 of Manis pentadactyla. NCBI lineage: Eukaryota > Metazoa > Chordata > Mammalia > Pholidota > Manidae > Manis > Manis pentadactyla. The sequence goes on from NW_026645060.1 coordinate 1,018,051, forward strand.
GATTAATGATAAAAAATATTCTTTAAGTGCAATAAGTGCACAGCTCTGAATCATCAGAATAAAAGGTCAGGCACTGAGTGCTGCAAACAAAAGACACAGGGATAAAAGAAGGGATGAAACCTCAAGACACCTACGTGCTTACTTACAGGAGACTCACTTGAGATCCAAGGACACAGACAAACTACAAGCCGAAGGTGTGTGGACAAGTACCCTACACGAGTGAAACGGAAAATCAAACAATCAAGCAAATGGATTCTGTTTGAGTCCCCAGAGACAGTCAGCAGAAAATAGCCCTATCTGGCCACCGTGAATTCTTTTTGTTTGGTTTCAACAGTTCCCAGCCATAGATTTAGTGGTGCAGCAACATACTTCTCATTTTCTCTCACCTCAACAACTGAGTTGCTGTAATAATAAGCATCTGGGCCTTTGAAATCAGTGGATTTTATGTTGTTCACGAACGTGAAAATCTAATAACCACCTAAAGAGGGAAGTTTGGACACTCAAATAAACACGTCACTCCACAATACACTGTTAGCTCCCAACTGCTCCTGTCTAGAAATTGGTGTTCCATTTTATTTGACCCTCCGTCCTATCGGCGGTGATCACGCTGATGTAATTCAAACATGGTGGTGAGCGAAGCAACAAGTTGACTTTTCTGTCGACAACAGGCCCAGAGGAATGATACTTGAGATCTTCAGGGAGCCCTTAGTCAATGAATGTGGCTAAATACAGACAGCAAGTTAGAAGGAGATGAAAGAGGACAGAGGATAGAGACACGGGTTCAAGTCCCAGCACAACCATTCCCTGGTTCTGTAGGTACACGCGGCCGACTCGAACTGCAAGTGTCTCGGTGAACACAGTGCTCCCTCTGCAGCCTAGATACTTTGCAGGATTTTGGGGAGCATTGTGTAGGAAAGTGATATAGGGTATATGGTTAACTGTTCTGTACACATGGTCAGATGGAAAGACAAAAGGATGATTGATTGAGTGATTGATAAATAGATAGACAGAAAGATAGATAGATATAGGTACATATCGATAAGCACAAAGCTACTGCTCAAAACAAGGAGAGCAATGGTGAAAGCACATTGCAAAACTACAAACAAAAAAGAAGAATGAAATCCAGTTTAAAAAGTGCAGTAAACAGAAATAAGAAGAAAAGGAATCCTATCATTTGCAATAACGTGGATGGAGCTCGAGGGTATTATGCTCAGTCAAATAGGCCAGGCGGAGAAATACATGTACCAAATGATTTCACTCATGTGTGGAGTATGATAACAAAGAAAAACTGAAGGAAAAGACAGCAGCAGACTCACAGAACCCGAGAGTGGACCTACAGTTACCAAAAGAGAAAGGGACTGGGTAGGGTTTGTGGGAAGGGAGAAATAAGTGCGGGGAAAAAGAAAGTGGGCATTAGGATTAGCATGTATAATGTGTAGGGTGGGGTGTCATGGGTAGGGCTGTACAACACAGAGAAGACATGTAGTGATTCTACAGCATCTTAGTACATGCTGACGGAGAGCGGCTGTTACTGGGATTTGGGGTGACTTGGTGAAGAGGGTAGACAGAATAACATAATTTTCTGCATGTGATTGTATATTAATGAGAACAAAAAGAATTTCAAAGTGCAGTAAGAGCACAGCTCTCAAATATCAGAATAAAAGTACAGCCTTTGAGTGCTCCAATCAAAAGACACAGGTTAGAAGAACTGATGAAAACTCAAGACCACCTACGTGCTCCCTTACTGGAGACTCACTTGAGATCCAAGGACACAGACAAACTACAAGCTGAAGGGGCGGGGACAGGTACCCTACACAAGTGAAACTGAGAAACAAAGAAAGAAATGGATTCTGTTTTGGACCCCAGAGAGAGTCAGTAGAAAATAGCCCTATCTAGCCACCGTGAATTCTTTTTGTTTGGTTTCAGCAGTGCTCAGGCATAGATTTAGTGGTGCAGCAACTTCCTTCTCATTTCCTCTCACCTCAACAAATGAATTGCTGTAATAATATGCGTCTGGGCATTTATAATCATTGCTTTTTATGATGTTCACGAATGTAAAGAAGTAATAACCACCTAAAGAGGGAAGTTAGGACACTCAAATAAACACTTCACTCCACAACACACTCTTTGTTCCCAAATGCTCCTGTCCAGAAATAGGTGTTAATTCATATTTGTCCTTCCACCTATCAGCAGTGATCACGCCAATGTCCCTCAAACATGGTGGTGTGCAAAGGTCCAAGTACACTTTTCTGTCGACAACAGGACCAGACGAAGGATACTTGTGGTCTTCAGGGATCACTTACTCTCTGAATGTGGCTAAATAAAGTCAACAAGCGAGCAGGAAGTATAAGAGGACAGAGGACAAAGATACGGTTCAAGTCCTTTCACCTCCATTTACTGGTTTTGTAAGCACACTCTGCTGACTCTACCTGAAAGCGTATTGGTGAACAGAGTGCTCTCCTTATGGCTTAGTTACCTTGCAAGATTTCTGGAAGCATAATGTAGGGAAGAGACATAGGCTATGTTGTTAACTGTTCTGTACATAAGGATAGATGGGCAGACAAAAAAATGATTGTTTCATAGATAGATAGGTAGACAGACGACAGGTGAAAGCGAGATAGATAGGTACATAGATTAATAGATGATAGACATCATAGATAGATGATAGGAAGATAGATAGATAGATACATAGATAAATACATAGATACATAGATATATACATACATAGATACATAGATAGACAGACAGACCTTCAGATAGATAGATACAGATACATGTCGATTGAAACAAAGCTATTGTTCATAACCAGGAGTTGAATGGTGAATAACATAGCTAAACTACAAACAAAAAGGAAGAATGAAATCCAGTTTAAAAAGTGCAGTAAGCAGCCTTAAGAAGAAAACAAATACTACCATTTGCTATGACGTGGATGGAGCAAGACGTTAGTATGTTCAGAAAAATAGGGCAGGCGGATAAAGGCAAGTACAAAGTGATTTCACTCATGTGTGGAGTATAACAACAAAGAAAAACTGAAGTAAAAAACAGCAGCAGACTCACAGAACCCGAGAGTTGACTAAAAGTAACCAAAGGAAAAAGGACTGGGCAGGGTGAGTCTGAAGGGTGAGATAAGTGTGGGGAGAAAGAATGGGGGCATTAAGTTATGCATGTATAATGCGCGGGGTCGGGTGTGCATGGGGAGTACTGTACAACACAGAGAAGACTAGTAGAGATAATATAGCATCCTACTACTCACTGATGGACCGTGACTGTAACGGGGACTTTTGGGGGGGACATGGTGAAGGGGTCTACAGCATCCAACTACGTGGATCGACAGTGACTGAAGAGGTTTTTCGGGGGGACTTGGTGAAGGGGGGAGCATAGTAAACATAATGTTCTTCACGTGATTGTAGATTAATGATAAAAAATGTTATTTAAGTGCAATAAGTGCACAGCTCTGAATCATCAGAATAAAAGGTCAGGCACTGAGTGCTGCAAACAAAAGACACAGGGATAAAAGAAGGGATGAAAACTCAAGACACCTACGTGCTTACTTACAGGAGACTCACTTGAGATCCAAGGACACAGACAAACTACAAGCCGAAGGTGTGTGGACAAGTACCCTACACGAGTGAAACGGAAAATCAAACAATCAAGCAAATGGATTCTGTTTGAGTCCCCAGAGACAGTCAGCAGAAAATAGCCCTATCTGGCCACCGTGAATTCTTTTTGTTTGGTTTCAACAGTTCCCAGCCATAGATTTAGTGGTGCAGCAACATACTTCTCATTTTCTCTCACCTCAACAACTGAGTTGCTGTAATAATAAGCATCTGGGCCTTTGAAATCAGTGGATTTTATGTTGTTCACGAACGTGAAAATCTAATAACCACCTAAAGAGGGAAGTTTGGACACTCAAATAAACACGTCACTCCACAATACACTGTTAGCTCCCAACTGCTCCTGTCTAGAAATTGGTGTTCCATTTTATTTGACCCTCCGTCCTATCGGCGGTGATCACGCTGATGTAATTCAAACATGGTGGTGAGCGAAGCAACAAGTTGACTTTTCTGTCGACAACAGGCCCAGAGGAATGATACTTGAGATCTTCAGGGAGCCCTTAGTCAATGAATGTGGCTAAATACAGACAGCAAGTTAGAAGGAGATGAAAGAGGACAGAGGATAGAGACACGGGTTCAAGTCCCAGCACAACCATTCCCTGGTTTTGTAGGTACACGCGGCCGACTCGAACTGCAAGTGTCTCGGTGAACCCAGTGCTCCCTCTGCAGCCTAGATACTTTGCAGGATTTTGGGGAGCATAGTGTAGGAAAGTGATATAGGGTATATGGTTAACTGTTCTGCACACATGGACAGATGGAAAGACAAAAGGATGATTGATTGAGTGATTGATAAATAGATAGACAGAAAGATAGATAGATATAGGTACATATCGATTAGCACAAAGCTACTGCTCAAAACAAGGAGAGCAATGGTGAAAGCACATTGCAAAACTACAAACAAAAAAGAATGAAATCCAGTATAAAAAGTGCAGTAAGCAGCCATAAGAAGAAAACGAATCCTATCATTTGCAATAACGAGAATGGAGCTCGAGGGTATTATGCTCAGTCAAATAGGCCAGGCGGAGAAATACATGTACCAAATGATTTCACTCATGTGTGGAGTATGATAACAAAGAAAAACTGAAGGAAAAGACAGCAGCAGACTCACAGAACCCGAGAGTGGAACTACAGTTACCAAAGAGAAAGGGACTGGGTAGGGTTTGTGGGAAGGTAGTAATAAGTGCGGGGAAAAAGAAAGTGGGCATTAGGATTAGCATGTATAATGTGTAGGGTGGGGTGTCATGGGTAGGGCTGTACAACACAGAGAAGACATGTAGTGATTCTACAGCATCTTAGTACATGCTGACGGAGAGCGGCTGTAACTGCGATTTGGGGTTTCTTGGTGAAGAGGGTAGACAGAATAACATAATTTTCTGCATGTGATTGTATATTAATGAGAACCAAAAGAATTTCAAAGTGCAGTAAGAGCACAGCTCTCAAATATCAGAATAAAAGTACAGCCTTTGAGTGCTCCAATCAAAAGACACAGGGTTAGAAGAACTGATGAAAACACAAGACCACCTACGTGCTCCCTTACTGGAGACTCACTTGAGATCCAAGGACACAGACAAACTACAAGCTGAAGGGGCGGGGACAGGTACCCTACACAAGTGAAACTGAGAAACAAAGGAAGAAATGGATTCTGTTTTGGACCCCAGAGAGAGTCAGTAGAAAATAGCCCTATCTAGCCACCGTGAATTCTTTTTGTTTGGTTTCAGCAGTGCTCAGGCATAGATTTAGTGGTGCAGCAACTTCCTTCTCATTTCCTCTCACCTCAACAAATGAATTGCTGTAATAATATGCGTCTGGGCATTTATAATCATTGCTTTTTATGATGTTTACGAATGTAAAGAAGTAATAACCACCTAAAGAGGGAAGTTTGGACACTCAAATAAACACTTCACTCCACAACACACTCTTTGTTCCCAAATGCTCCTGTCCAGAAATAGGTGTTAATTCATATTTGTCCCTCCACCTATCAGCAGTGATCACGCCAATGTCCCTCAAACATGGTGGTGTGCAAAGGGCCAAGTACACTTTTCTGTCGACAACAGGCCCAGACGAAGGATACTTGTGGTCTTCAGGGATCACTTACTCACTGAATGTGGCTAAATAAAGTCAACAAGCGAGCAGGAAGTATAAGAGGACAGAGGACAAAGATACGGGTTCAAGTCCTTTCACCTCCATTTACTGGTTTTGTAAGCACACTCTGCTGACTCTACCTGAAAGCGTATCTGTGAACACAGTGCTCTCCTTATGGCTTAGTTACCTTGCAAGATTTCTGGAAGCATAATGTAGGGAAGAGACATAGGCTATGTTGTTAACTGTTTTGTACATAAGGATAGATGGGCAGACAAAAAGATGATTGTTTTATAGATAGATAGGTAGACAGACGACAGGTGAAAGAGAGATAGGTACATAGATTAATAGATGATAGACATCATAGATAGATGATAGGAAGATAGATAGATAGATACGTAGATAGATACATAGATACATAGATATATACATGCATAGATACATAGATAGACAGACAGACCTTTAGATAGATAGATACAGATACATGTCGATTGACACAAAGCTATTGTTCATAACCAGGAGTTGAATGGTGAATAACATAGCTAAACTACAAACAAAAAGGAAGAATGAAATCCAGTTTAAAAAGTGCAGTAAGCAGCCTTAAGAAGAAAACAAATACTACCATTTGCAATGACGTGGATTTAGCAAGATGGTAGTATGTTCAGAAAAATAGGGTAGGCGGATAAAGGCAAGTACCAAGTGATTTCACTCATGTGTGGAGTATAACAACAAAGAAAAACTGAAGTAAAAAAACAGCAGCAGACTCACAGAACCCGAGAGTTGACTAAAAGTAACCAAAGGAAAAAGGACTGGGCAGGGTGAGTCTGAAGGGAGGGGTAAGTGTGGGTAGAAAGAATGGGGGCATTAAGTTTAGCATGTATAATGCGCGGGGTCGGGTGTGCATGGGGAGTACTGTACAACACAGAGAAGACTAGTAGAGATCATATAGCATCCTACTACTCACTGATGGACCGTGACGGTAACGGGGACTTTTGGGGGGGACATGGTGAAGGGGTCTACAGCATCCAACTACGCGGATCGACAGTGACTGAAGAGGTTTTTCGGGGGGACTTGGTGAAGGGGGGAGCATAGTAAACATAATGTTCTTCACGTGATTGTAGATTAATGATAAAAAATATTCTTTAAGTGCAATAAGTGCACAGCTCTGAATCATCAGAATAAAAGGTCAGGCACTGAGTGCTGCAAACAAAAGACACAGGGATAAAAGAAGGGATGAAACCTCAAGACACCTACGTGCTTACTTACAGGAGACTCACTTGAGATCCAAGGACACAGACAAACTACAAGCCGAAGGTGTGTGGACAAGTACCCTACACGAGTGAAACGGAAAATCAAACAATCAAGCAAATGGATTCTGTTTGAGTCCCCAGAGACAGTCAGCAGAAAATAGCCCTATCTGGCCACCGTGAATTCTTTTTGTTTGGTTTCAACAGTTCCCAGCCATAGATTTAGTGGTGCAGCAACATACTTCTCATTTTCTCTCACCTCAACAACTGAGTTGCTGTAATAATAAGCATCTGGGCCTTTGAAATCAGTGGATTTTATGTTGTTCACGAACGTGAAAATCTAATAACCACCTAAAGAGGGAAGTTTGGACACTCAAATAAACACGTCACTCCACAATACACTGTTAGCTCCCAACTGCTCCTGTCTAGAAATTGGTGTTCCATTTTATTTGACCCTCCGTCCTATCGGCGGTGATCACGCTGATGTAATTCAAACATGGTGGTGAGCGAAGCAACAAGTTGACTTTTCTGTCGACAACAGGCCCAGAGGAATGATACTTGAGATCTTCAGGGAGCCCTTAGTCAATGAATGTGGCTAAATACAGACAGCAAGTTAGAAGGAGATGAAAGAGGACAGAGGATAGAGACACGGGTTCAAGTCCCAGCACAACCATTCCCTGGTTTTGTAGGTACACGCGGCCGACTCGAACTGCAAGTGTCTCGGTGAACCCAGTGCTCAATCTGCAGCCTAGATACTTTGCAGGATTTTGGGGAGCATAGTGTAGGAAAGTGATATAGGGTATATGGTTAACTGTTCTGCACACATGGACAGATGGAAAGACAAAAGAATGATTGATTGAGTGATTGATAAATAGATAGACAGAAAGATAGATAGATATAGGTACATATCGATTAGCACAAAGCTACTGCTCAAAACAAGGAGAGCAATGGTGAAAGCACATTGCAAAACTACAAACAAAAAAGAATGAAATCCAGTTTAAAAAGTGCAGTAAGCAGCCATAAGAAGAAAACGAATCCTATCATTTGCAATAACGAGGATGGAGCTCGAGGGTATTATGCTCAGTCAAATAGGCCAGGCGGAGAAATACATGTACCAAATGATTTCACTCATGTGTGGAGTATGATAACAAAGAAAAACTGAAGGAAAAGACAGCAGCAGACTCACAGAACCCGAGAGTGGACCTACAGTTACCAAAGAGAAAGGGACTGGGTAGGGTTTGTGGGAAGGTAGTAATAAGTGCGGGGAAAAAGAAAGTGGGCATTAGGATTAGCATGTATAATGTGTAGGGTGGGGTGTCATGGGTAGGGCTGTACAACACAGAGAAGACATGTAGTGATTCTACAGCATCTTAGTACATGCTGACGGAGAGCGGCTGTTACTGGGATTTGGGGTGACTTGGTGAAGAGGGTAGACAGAATAACATAATTTTCTGCATGTGATTGTATATTAATGAGAACAAAAAGAATTTCAAAGTGCAGTAAGAGCACAGCTCTCAAATATCAGAATAAAAGTACAGCCTTTGAGTGCTCCAATCAAAAGACACAGGTTAGAAGAACTGATGAAAACTCAAGACCACCTACGTGCTCCCTTACTGGAGACTCACTTGAGATCCAAGGACACAGACAAACTACAAGCTGAAGGGGCGGGGACAGGTACCCTACACAAGTGAAAATGAGAAACAAAGAAAGAAATGGATTCTGTTTTGGACCCCAGAGAGAGTCAGTAGAAAATAGCCCTATCTAGCCACCGTGAATTCTTTTTGTTTGGTTTCAGCAGTGCTCAGGCATAGATTTAGTGGTGCAGCAACTTCCTTCTCATTTCCTCTCACCTCAACAAATGAATTGCTGTAATAATATGCGTCTGGGCATTTATAATCATTGCTTTTTATGATGTTCACGAATGTAAAGAAGTAATAACCACCTAAAGAGGGAAGTTAGGACACTCAAATAAACACTTCACTCCACAACACACTCTTTGTTCCCAAATGCTCCTGTCCAGAAATAGGTGTTAATTCATATTTGTCCTTCCACCTATCAGCAGTGATCACGCCAATGTCCCTCAAACATGGTGGTGTGCAAAGGTCCAAGTACACTTTTCTGTCGACAACAGGACCAGACGAAGGATACTTGTGGTCTTCAGGGATCACTTACTCTCTGAATGTGGCTAAATAAAGTCAACAAGCGAGCAGGAAGTATAAGAGGACAGAGGACAAAGATACGGTTCAAGTCCTTTCACCTCCATTTACTGGTTTTGTAAGCACACTCTGCTGACTCTACCTGAAAGCGTATTGGTGAACAGAGTGCTCTCCTTATGGCTTAGTTACCTTGCAAGATTTCTGGAAGCATAATGTAGGGAAGAGACATAGGCTATGTTGTTAACTGTTCTGTACATAAGGATAGATGGGCAGACAAAAAAATGATTGTTTCATAGATAGATAGGTAGACAGACGACAGGTGAAAGCGAGATAGATAGGTACATAGATTAATAGATGATAGACATCATAGATAGATGATAGGAAGATAGATAGATAGATACATAGATAAATACATAGATACATAGATATATACATACATAGATACATAGATAGACAGACAGACCTTTAGATAGATAGATACAGATACATGTCGATTGAAACAAAGCTATTGTTCATAACCAGGAGTTGAATGGTGAATAACATAGCTAAACTACAAACAAAAAGGAAGAATGAAATCCAGTTTAAAAAGTGCAGTAAGCAGCCTTAAGAAGAAAACAAATACTACCATTTGCTATGACGTGGATGGAGCAAGACGTTAGTATGTTCAGAAAAATAGGGCAGGCGGATAAAGGCAAGTACAAAGTGATTTCACTCATGTGTGGAGTATAACAACAAAGAAAAACTGAAGTAAAAAACAGCAGCAGACTCACAGAACCCGAGAGTTGACTAAAAGTAACCAAAGGAAAAAGGACTGGGCAGGGTGAGTCTGAAGGGTGAGATAAGTGTGGGGAGAAAGAATGGGGGCATTAAGTTATGCATGTATAATGCGCGGGGTCGGGTGTGCATGGGGAGTACTGTACAACACAGAGAAGACTAGTAGAGATAATATAGCATCCTACTACTCACTGATGGACCGTGACTGTAACGGGGACTTTTGGGGGGGACATGGTGAAGGGGTCTACAGCATCCAACTACGTGGATCGACAGTGACTGAAGAGGTTTTTCGGGGGGACTTGGTGAAGGGGGGAGCATAGTAAACATAATGTTCTTCACGTGATTGTAGATTAATGATAAAAAATGTTATTTAAGTGCAATAAGTGCACAGCTCTGAATCATCAGAATAAAAGGTCAGGCACTGAGTGCTGCAAACAAAAGACACAGGGATAAAAGAAGGGATGAAAACTCAAGACACCTACGTGCTTACTTACAGGAGACTCACTTGAGATCCAAGGACACAGACAAACTACAAGCCGAAGGTGTGTGGACAAGTACCCTACACGAGTGAAACGGAAAATCAAACAATCAAGCAAATGGATTCTGTTTGAGTCCCCAGAGACAGTCAGCAGAAAATAGCCCTATCTGGCCACCGTGAATTCTTTTTGTTTGGTTTCAACAGTTCCCAGCCATAGATTTAGTGGTGCAGCAACATACTTCTCATTTTCTCTCACCTCAACAACTGAGTTGCTGTAATAATAAGCATCTGGGCCTTTGAAATCAGTGGATTTTATGTTGTTCACGAACGTGAAAATCTAATAACCACCTAAAGAGGGAAGTTTGGACACTCAAATAAACACGTCACTCCACAATACACTGTTAGCTCCCAACTGCTCCTGTCTAGAAATTGGTGTTCCATTTTATTTGACCCTCCGTCCTATCGGCGGTGATCACGCTGATGTAATTCAAACATGGTGGTGAGCGAAGCAACAAGTTGACTTTTCTGTCGACAACAGGCCCAGAGGAATGATACTTGAGATCTTCAGGGAGCCCTTAGTCAATGAATGTGGCTAAATACAGACAGCAAGTTAGAAGGAGATGAAAGAGGACAGAGGATAGAGACACGGGTTCAAGTCCCAGCACAACCATTCCCTGGTTTTGTAGGTACACGCGGCCGACTCGAACTGCAAGTGTCTCGGTGAACCCAGTGCTCCCTCTGCAGCCTAGATACTTTGCAGGATTTTGGGGAGCATAGTGTAGGAAAGTGATATAGGGTATATGGTTAACTGTTCTGCACACATGGACAGATGGAAAGACAAAAGGATGATTGATTGAGTGATTGATAAATAGATAGACAGAAAGATAGATAGATATAGGTACATATCGATTAGCACAAAGCTACTGCTCAAAACAAGGAGAGCAATGGTGAAAGCACATTGCAAAACTACAAACAAAAAAGAATGAAATCCAGTATAAAAAGTGCAGTAAGCAGCCATAAGAAGAAAACGAATCCTATCATTTGCAATAACGAGAATGGAGCTCGAGGGTATTATGCTCAGTCAAATAGGCCAGGCGGAGAAATACATGTACCAAATGATTTCACTCATGTGTGGAGTATGATAACAAAGAAAAACTGAAGGAAAAGACAGCAGCAGACTCACAGAACCCGAGAGTGGAACTACAGTTACCAAAGAGAAAGGGACTGGGTAGGGTTTGTGGGAAGGTAGTAATAAGTGCGGGGAAAAAGAAAGTGGGCATTAGGATTAGCATGTATAATGTGTAGGGTGGGGTGTCATGGGTAGGGCTGTACAACACAGAGAAGACATGTAGTGATTCTACAGCATCTTAGTACATGCTGACGGAGAGCGGCTGTAACTGCGATTTGGGGTTTCTTGGTGAAGAGGGTAGACAGAATAACATAATTTTCTGCATGTGATTGTATATTAATGAGAACCAAAAGAATTTCAAAGTGCAGTAAGAGCACAGCTCTCAAATATCAGAATAAAAGTACAGCCTTTGAGTGCTCCAATCAAAAGACACAGGGTTAGAAGAACTGATGAAAACACAAGACCACCTACCTGCTCCCTTACTGGAGACTCACTTGAGATCCAAGGACACAGACAAACTACAAGCTGAAGGGGCGGGGACAGGTACCCTACACAAGTGAAACTGAGAAACAAAGGAAGAAATGGATTCTGTTTTGGACCCCAGAGAGAGTCAGTAGAAAATAGCCCTATCTAGCCACCGTGAATTCTTTTTGTTTGGTTTCAGCAGTGCTCAGGCATAGATTTAGTGGTGCAGCAACTTCCTTCTCATTTCCTCTCACCTCAACAAATGAATTGCTGTAATAATATGCGTCTGGGCATTTATAATCATTGCTTTTTATGATGTTTACGAATGTAAAGAAGTAATAACCACCTAAAGAGGGAAGTTTGGACACTCAAATAAACACTTCACTCCACAACACACTCTTTGTTCCCAAATGCTCCTGTCCAGAAATAGGTGTTAATTCATATTTGTCCCTCCACCTATCAGCAGTGATCACGCCAATGTCCCTCAAACATGGTGGTGTGCAAAGGGCCAAGTACACTTTTCTGTCGACAACAGGCCCAGACGAAGGATACTTGTGGTCTTCAGGGATCACTTACTCACTGAATGTGGCTAAATAAAGTCAACAAGCGAGCAGGAAGTATAAGAGGACAGAGGACAAAGATACGGGTTCAAGTCCTTTCACCTCCATTTACTGGTTTTGTAAGCACACTCTGCTGACTCTACCTGAAAGCGTATCTGTGAACACAGTGCTCTCCTTATGGCTTAGTTACCTTGCAAGATTTCTGGAAGCATAATGTAGGGAAGAGACATAGGCTATGTTGTTAACTGTTTTGTACATAAGGATAGATGGGCAGACAAAAAGATGATTGTTTTATAGATAGATAGGTAGACAGACGACAGGTGAAAGAGAGATAGGTACATAGATTAATAGATGATAGACATCATAGATAGATGATAGGAAGATAGATAGATAGATACGTAGATAGATACATAGATACATAGATATATACATGCATAGATACATAGATAGACAGACAGACCTTTAGATAGATAGATACAGATACATGTCGATTGACACAAAGCTATTGTTCATAACCAGGAGTTGAATGGTGAATAACATAGCTAAACTACAAACAAAAAGGAAGAATGAAATCCAGTTTAAAAAGTGCAGTAAGCAGCCTTAAGAAGAAAACAAATACTACCATTTGCAATGACGTGGATTTAGCAAGATGGTAGTATGTTCAGAAAAATAGGGTAGGCGGATAAAGGCAAGTACCAAGTGATTTCACTCATGTGTGGAGTATAACAACAAAGAAAAACTGAAGTAAAAAAACAGCAGCAGACTCACAGAACCCGAGAGTTGACTAAAAGTAACCAAAGGAAAAAGGACTGGGCAGGGTGAGTCTGAAGGGAGGGGTAAGTGTGGGGAGAAAGAATGGGGGCATTAAGTTTAGCATGTATAATGCGCGGGGTCGGGTGTGCATGGGGAGTACTGTACAACACAGAGAAGACTAGTAGAGATCATATAGCATCCTACTACTCACTGATGGACCGTGACGGTAACGGGGACTTTTGGGGGGGACATGGTGAAGGGGTCTACAGCATCCAACTACGCGGATCGACAGTGACTGAAGAGGTTTTTCGGGGGGACTTGGTGAAGGGGGGAGCATAGTAAACATAATGTTCTTCACGTGATTGTAGATTAATGATAAAAAATATTCTTTAAGTGCAATAAGTGCACAGCTCTGAATCATCAGAATAAAAGGTCAGGCACTGAGTGCTGCAAACAAAAGACACAGGGATAAAAGAAGGGATGAAACCTCAAGACACCTACGTGCTTACTTACAGGAGACTCACTTGAGATCCAAGGACACAGACAAACTACAAGCCGAAGGTGTGTGGACAAGTACCCTACACGAGTGAAACGGAAAATCAAACAATCAAGCAAATGGATTCTGTTTGAGTCCCCAGAGACAGTCAGCAGAAAATAGCCCTATCTGGCCACCGTGAATTCTTTTTGTTTGGTTTCAACAGTTCCCAGCCATAGATTTAGTGGTGCAGCAACATACTTCTCATTTTCTCTCACCTCAACAACTGAGTTGCTGTAATAATAAGCATCTGGGCCTTTGAAATCAGTGGATTTTATGTTGTTCACGAACGTGAAAATCTAATAACCACCTAAAGAGGGAAGTTTGGACACTCAAATAAACACGTCACTCCACAATACACTGTTAGCTCCCAACTGCTCCTGTCTAGAAATTGGTGTTCCATTTTATTTGACCCTCCGTCCTATCGGCGGTGATCACGCTGATGTAATTCAAACATGGTGGTGAGCGAAGCAACAAGTTGACTTTTCTGTCGACAACAGGCCCAGAGGAATGATACTTGAGATCTTCAGGGAGCCCTTAGTCAATGAATGTGGCTAAATACAGACAGCAAGTTAGAAGGAGATGAAAGAGGACAGAGGATAGAGACACGGGTTCAAGTCCCAGCACAACCATTCCCTGGTTTTGTAGGTACACGCGGCCGACTCGAACTGCAAGTGTCTCGGTGAACCCAGTGCTCAATCTGCAGCCTAGATACTTTGCAGGATTTTGGGGAGCATAGTGTAGGAAAGTGATATAGGGTATATGGTTAACTGTTCTGCACACATGGACAGATGGAAAGACAAAAGAATGATTGATTGAGTGATTGATAAATAGATAGACAGAAAGATAGATAGATATAGGTACATATCGATTAGCACAAAGCTACTGCTCAAAACAAGGAGAGCAATGGTGAAAGCACATTGCAAAACTACAAACAAAAAAGAATGAAATCCAGTTTAAAAAGTGCAGTAAGCAGCCATAAGAAGAAAACGAATCCTATCATTTGCAATAACGAGGATGGAGCTCGAGGGTATTATGCTCAGTCAAATAGGCCAGGCGGAGAAATACATGTACCAAATGATTTCACTCATGTGTGGAGTATGATAACAAAGAAAAACTGAAGGAAAAGACAGCAGCAGACTCACAGAACCCGAGAGTGGACCTACAGTTACCAAAGAGAAAGGGACTGGGTAGGGTTTGTGGGAAGGTAGTAATAAGTGCGGGGAAAAAGAAAGTGGGCATTAGGATTAGCATGTATAATGTGTAGGGTGGGGTGTCATGGGTAGGGCTGTACAACACAGAGAAGACATGTAGTGATTCTACAGCATCTTAGTACATGCTGACGGAGAGCGGCTGTTACTGGGATTTGGGGTGACTTGGTGAAGAGGGTAGACAGAATAACATAATTTTCTGCATGTGATTGTATATTAATGAGAACAAAAAGAATTTCAAAGTGCAGTAAGAGCACAGCTCTCAAATATCAGAATAAAAGTACAGCCTTTGAGTGCTCCAATCAAAAGACACAGGTTAGAAGAACTGATGAAAACTCAAGACCACCTACGTGCTCCCTTACTGGAGACTCACTTGAGATCCAAGGACACAGACAAACTACAAGCTGAAGGGGCGGGGACAGGTACCCTACACAAGTGAAACTGAGAAACAAAGAAAGAAATGGATTCTGTTTTGGACCCCAGAGAGAGTCAGTAGAAAATAGCCCTATCTAGCCACCGTGAATTCTTTTTGTTTGGTTTCAGCAGTGCTCAGGCATAGATTTAGTGGTGCAGCAACTTCCTTCTCATTTCCTCTCACCTCAACAAATGAATTGCTGTAATAATATGCGTCTGGGCATTTATAATCATTGCTTTTTATGATGTTCACGAATGTAAAGAAGTAATAACCACCTAAAGAGGGAAGTTAGGACACTCAAATAAACACTTCACTCCACAACACACTCTTTGTTCCCAAATGCTCCTGTCCAGAAATAGGTGTTAATTCATATTTGTCCTTCCACCTATCAGCAGTGATCACGCCAATGTCCCTCAAACATGGTGGTGTGCAAAGGTCCAAGTACACTTTTCTGTCGACAACAGGACCAGACGAAGGATACTTGTGGTCTTCAGGGATCACTTACTCTCTGAATGTGGCTAAATAAAGTCAACAAGCGAGCAGGAAGTATAAGAGGACAGAGGACAAAGATACGGTTCAAGTCCTTTCACCTCCATTTACTGGTTTTGTAAGCACACTCTGCTGACTCTACCTGAAAGCGTATTGGTGAACAGAGTGCTCTCCTTATGGCTTAGTTACCTTGCAAGATTTCTGGAAGCATAATGTAGGGAAGAGACATAGGCTATGTTGTTAACTGTTCTGTACATAAGGATAGATGGGCAGACAAAAAAATGATTGTTTCATAGATAGATAGGTAGACAGACGACAGGTGAAAGCGAGATAGATAGGTACATAGATTAATAGATGATAGACATCATAGATAGATGATAGGAAGATAGATAGATAGATACATAGATAAATACATAGATACATAGATATATACATACATAGATACATAGATAGACAGACAGACCTTTAGATAGATAGATACAGATACATGTCGATTGAAACAAAGCTATTGTTCATAACCAGGAGTTGAATGGTGAATAACATAGCTAAACTACAAACAAAAAGGAAGAATGAAATCCAGTTTAAAAAGTGCAGTAAGCAGCCTTAAGAAGAAAACAAATACTACCATTTGCTATGACGTGGATGGAGCAAGACGTTAGTATGTTCAGAAAAATAGGGCAGGCGGATAAAGGCAAGTACAAAGTGATTTCACTCATGTGTGGAGTATAACAACAAAGAAAAACTGAAGTAAAAAACAGCAGCAGACTCACAGAACCCGAGAGTTGACTAAAAGTAACCAAAGGAAAAAGGACTGGGCAGGGTGAGTCTGAAGGGTGAGATAAGTGTGGGGAGAAAGAATGGGGGCATTAAGTTATGCATGTATAATGCGCGGGGTCGGGTGTGCATGGGGAGTACTGTACAACACAGAGAAGACTAGTAGAGATAATATAGCATCCTACTACTCACTGATGGACCGTGACGGTAACGGGGACTTTTGGGGGGGACATGGTGAAGGGGTCTACAGCATCCAACTACGCGGATCGACAGTGACTGAAGAGGTTTTTCGGGGGGACTTGGTGAAGGGGGGAGCATAGTAAACATAATGTTCTTCACGTGATTGTAGATTAATGATAAAAAATATTCTTTAAGTGCAATAAGTGCACAGCTCTGAATCATCAGAATAAAAGGTCAGGCACTGAGTGCTGCAAACAAAAGACACAGGGATAAAAGAAGGGATGAAACCTCAAGACACCTACGTGCTTACTTACAGGAGACTCACTTGAGATCCAAGGACACAGACAAACTACAAGCCGAAGGTGTGTGGACAAGTACCCTACACGAGTGAAACGGAAAATCAAACAATCAAGCAAATGGATTCTGTTTGAGTCCCCAGAGACAGTCAGCAGAAAATAGCCCTATCTGGCCACCGTGAATTCTTTTTGTTTGGTTTCAACAGTTCCCAGCCATAGATTTAGTGGTGCAGCAACATACTTCTCATTTTCTCTCACCTCAACAACTGAGTTGCTGTAATAATAAGCATCTGGGCCTTTGAAATCAGTGGATTTTATGTTGTTCACGAACGTGAAAATCTAATAACCACCTAAAGAGGGAAGTTTGGACACTCAAATAAACACGTCACTCCACAATACACTGTTAGCTCCCAACTGCTCCTGTCTAGAAATTGGTGTTCCATTTTATTTGACCCTCCGTCCTATCGGCGGTGATCACGCTGATGTAATTCAAACATGGTGGTGAGCGAAGCAACAAGTTGACTTTTCTGTCGACAACAGGCCCAGAGGAATGATACTTGAGATCTTCAGGGAGCCCTTAGTCAATGAATGTGGCTAAATACAGACAGCAAGTTAGAAGGAGATGAAAGAGGACAGAGGATAGAGACACGGGTTCAAGTCCCAGCACAACCATTCCCTGGTTTTGTAGGTACACGCGGCCGACTCGAACTGCAAGTGTCTCGGTGAACCCAGTGCTCAATCTGCAGCCTAGATACTTTGCAGGATTTTGGGGAGCATAGTGTAGGAAAGTGATATAGGGTATATGGTTAACTGTTCTGCACACATGGACAGATGGAAAGACAAAAGAATGATTGATTGAGTGATTGATAAA
Source organism: Manis pentadactyla (assembly GCF_030020395.1). NCBI lineage: Eukaryota > Metazoa > Chordata > Mammalia > Pholidota > Manidae > Manis > Manis pentadactyla. Next base: position 1,036,077 of record NW_026645060.1, read on the forward strand.
TAGATAGACAGAAAGATAGATAGATATAGGTACATATCGATTAGCACAAAGCTACTGCTCAAAACAAGGAGAGCAATGGTGAAAGCACATTGCAAAACTACAAACAAAAAAGAATGAAATCCAGTTTAAAAAGTGCAGTAAGCAGCCATAAGAAGAAAACGAATCCTATCATTTGCAATAACGAGGATGGAGCTCGAGGGTATTATGCTCAGTCAAATAGGCCAGGCGGAGAAATACATGTACCAAATGATTTCACTCATGTGTGGAGTATGATAACAAAGAAAAACTGAAGGAAAAGACAGCAGCAGACTCACAGAACCCGAGAGTGGACCTACAGTTACCAAAGAGAAAGGGACTGGGTAGGGTTTGTGGGAAGGTAGTAATAAGTGCGGGGAAAAAGAAAGTGGGCATTAGGATTAGCATGTATAATGTGTAGGGTGGGGTGTCATGGGTAGGGCTGTACAACACAGAGAAGACATGTAGTGATTCTACAGCATCTTAGTACATGCTGACGGAGAGCGGCTGTTACTGGGATTTGGGGTGACTTGGTGAAGAGGGTAGACAGAATAACATAATTTTCTGCATGTGATTGTATATTAATGAGAACAAAAAGAATTTCAAAGTGCAGTAAGAGCACAGCTCTCAAATATCAGAATAAAAGTACAGCCTTTGAGTGCTCCAATCAAAAGACACAGGTTAGAAGAACTGATGAAAACTCAAGACCACCTACGTGCTCCCTTACTGGAGACTCACTTGAGATCCAAGGACACAGACAAACTACAAGCTGAAGGGGCGGGGACAGGTACCCTACACAAGTGAAACTGAGAAACAAAGAAAGAAATGGATTCTGTTTTGGACCCCAGAGAGAGTCAGTAGAAAATAGCCCTATCTAGCCACCGTGAATTCTTTTTGTTTGGTTTCAGCAGTGCTCAGGCATAGATTTAGTGGTGCAGCAACTTCCTTCTCATTTCCTCTCACCTCAACAAATGAATTGCTGTAATAATATGCGTCTGGGCATTTATAATCATTGCTTTTTATGATGTTCACGAATGTAAAGAAGTAATAACCACCTAAAGAGGGAAGTTAGGACACTCAAATAAACACTTCACTCCACAACACACTCTTTGTTCCCAAATGCTCCTGTCCAGAAATAGGTGTTAATTCATATTTGTCCTTCCACCTATCAGCAGTGATCACGCCAATGTCCCTCAAACATGGTGGTGTGCAAAGGTCCAAGTACACTTTTCTGTCGACAACAGGACCAGACGAAGGATACTTGTGGTCTTCAGGGATCACTTACTCTCTGAATGTGGCTAAATAAAGTCAACAAGCGAGCAGGAAGTATAAGAGGACAGAGGACAAAGATACGGTTCAAGTCCTTTCACCTCCATTTACTGGTTTTGTAAGCACACTCTGCTGACTCTACCTGAAAGCGTATTGGTGAACAGAGTGCTCTCCTTATGGCTTAGTTACCTTGCAAGATTTCTGGAAGCATAATGTAGGGAAGAGACATAGGCTATGTTGTTAACTGTTCTGTACATAAGGATAGATGGGCAGACAAAAAAATGATTGTTTCATAGATAGATAGGTAGACAGACGACAGGTGAAAGCGAGATAGATAGGTACATAGATTAATAGATGATAGACATCATAGATAGATGATAGGAAGATAGATAGATAGATACATAGATAAATACATAGATACATAGATATATACATACATAGATACATAGATAGACAGACAGACCTTTAGATAGATAGATACAGATACATGTCGATTGAAACAAAGCTATTGTTCATAACCAGGAGTTGAATGGTGAATAACATAGCTAAACTACAAACAAAAAGGAAGAATGAAATCCAGTTTAAAAAGTGCAGTAAGCAGCCTTAAGAAGAAAACAAATACTACCATTTGCTATGACGTGGATGGAGCAAGACGTTAGTATGTTCAGAAAAATAGGGCAGGCGGATAAAGGCAAGTACAAAGTGATTTCACTCATGTGTGGAGTATAACAACAAAGAAAAACTGAAGTAAAAAACAGCAGCAGACTCACAGAACCCGAGAGTTGACTAAAAGTAACCAAAGGAAAAAGGACTGGGCAGGGTGAGTCTGAAGGGTGAGATAAGTGTGGGGAGAAAGAATGGGGGCATTAAGTTATGCATGTATAATGCGCGGGGTCGGGTGTGCATGGGGAGTACTGTACAACACAGAGAAGACTAGTAGAGATAATATAGCATCCTACTACTCACTGATGGACCGTGACTGTAACGGGGACTTTTGGGGGGGACATGGTGAAGGGGTCTACAGCATCCAACTACGTGGATCGACAGTGACTGAAGAGGTTTTTCGGGGGGACTTGGTGAAGGGGGGAGCATAGTAAACATAATGTTCTTCACGTGATTGTAGATTAATGATAAAAAATGTTATTTAAGTGCAATAAGTGCACAGCTCTGAATCATCAGAATAAAAGGTCAGGCACTGAGTGCTGCAAACAAAAGACACAGGGATAAAAGAAGGGATGAAAACTCAAGACACCTACGTGCTTACTTACAGGAGACTCACTTGAGATCCAAGGACACAGACAAACTACAAGCCGAAGGTGTGTGGACAAGTACCCTACACGAGTGAAACGGAAAATCAAACAATCAAGCAAATGGATTCTGTTTGAGTCCCCAGAGACAGTCAGCAGAAAATAGCCCTATCTGGCCACCGTGAATTCTTTTTGTTTGGTTTCAACAGTTCCCAGCCATAGATTTAGTGGTGCAGCAACATACTTCTCATTTTCTCTCACCTCAACAACTGAGTTGCTGTAATAATAAGCATCTGGGCCTTTGAAATCAGTGGATTTTATGTTGTTCACGAACGTGAAAATCTAATAACCACCTAAAGAGGGAAGTTTGGACACTCAAATAAACACGTCACTCCACAATACACTGTTAGCTCCCAACTGCTCCTGTCTAGAAATTGGTGTTCCATTTTATTTGACCCTCCGTCCTATCGGCGGTGATCACGCTGATGTAATTCAAACATGGTGGTGAGCGAAGCAACAAGTTGACTTTTCTGTCGACAACAGGCCCAGAGGAATGATACTTGAGATCTTCAGGGAGCCCTTAGTCAATGAATGTGGCTAAATACAGACAGCAAGTTAGAAGGAGATGAAAGAGGACAGAGGATAGAGACACGGGTTCAAGTCCCAGCACAACCATTCCCTGGTTTTGTAGGTACACGCGGCCGACTCGAACTGCAAGTGTCTCGGTGAACCCAGTGCTCCCTCTGCAGCCTAGATACTTTGCAGGATTTTGGGGAGCATAGTGTAGGAAAGTGATATAGGGTATATGGTTAACTGTTCTGCACACATGGACAGATGGAAAGACAAAAGGATGATTGATTGAGTGATTGATAAATAGATAGACAGAAAGATAGATAGATATAGGTACATATCGATTAGCACAAAGCTACTGCTCAAAACAAGGAGAGCAATGGTGAAAGCACATTGCAAAACTACAAACAAAAAAGAATGAAATCCAGTATAAAAAGTGCAGTAAGCAGCCATAAGAAGAAAACGAATCCTATCATTTGCAATAACGAGAATGGAGCTCGAGGGTATTATGCTCAGTCAAATAGGCCAGGCGGAGAAATACATGTACCAAATGATTTCACTCATGTGTGGAGTATGATAACAAAGAAAAACTGAAGGAAAAGACAGCAGCAGACTCACAGAACCCGAGAGTGGAACTACAGTTACCAAAGAGAAAGGGACTGGGTAGGGTTTGTGGGAAGGTAGTAATAAGTGCGGGGAAAAAGAAAGTGGGCATTAGGATTAGCATGTATAATGTGTAGGGTGGGGTGTCATGGGTAGGGCTGTACAACACAGAGAAGACATGTAGTGATTCTACAGCATCTTAGTACATGCTGACGGAGAGCGGCTGTAACTGCGATTTGGGGTTTCTTGGTGAAGAGGGTAGACAGAATAACATAATTTTCTGCATGTGATTGTATATTAATGAGAACCAAAAGAATTTCAAAGTGCAGTAAGAGCACAGCTCTCAAATATCAGAATAAAAGTACAGCCTTTGAGTGCTCCAATCAAAAGACACAGGGTTAGAAGAACTGATGAAAACACAAGACCACCTACGTGCTCCCTTACTGGAGACTCACTTGAGATCCAAGGACACAGACAAACTACAAGCTGAAGGGGCGGGGACAGGTACCCTACACAAGTGAAACTGAGAAACAAAGGAAGAAATGGATTCTGTTTTGGACCCCAGAGAGAGTCAGTAGAAAATAGCCCTATCTAGCCACCGTGAATTCTTTTTGTTTGGTTTCAGCAGTGCTCAGGCATAGATTTAGTGGTGCAGCAACTTCCTTCTCATTTCCTCTCACCTCAACAAATGAATTGCTGTAATAATATGCGTCTGGGCATTTATAATCATTGCTTTTTATGATGTTTACGAATGTAAAGAAGTAATAACCACCTAAAGAGGGAAGTTTGGACACTCAAATAAACACTTCACTCCACAACACACTCTTTGTTCCCAAATGCTCCTGTCCAGAAATAGGTGTTAATTCATATTTGTCCCTCCACCTATCAGCAGTGATCACGCCAATGTCCCTCAAACATGGTGGTGTGCAAAGGGCCAAGTACACTTTTCTGTCGACAACAGGCCCAGACGAAGGATACTTGTGGTCTTCAGGGATCACTTACTCACTGAATGTGGCTAAATAAAGTCAACAAGCGAGCAGGAAGTATAAGAGGACAGAGGACAAAGATACGGGTTCAAGTCCTTTCACCTCCATTTACTGGTTTTGTAAGCACACTCTGCTGACTCTACCTGAAAGCGTATCTGTGAACACAGTGCTCTCCTTATGGCTTAGTTACCTTGCAAGATTTCTGGAAGCATAATGTAGGGAAGAGACATAGGCTATGTTGTTAACTGTTTTGTACATAAGGATAGATGGGCAGACAAAAAGATGATTGTTTTATAGATAGATAGGTAGACAGACGACAGGTGAAAGAGAGATAGGTACATAGATTAATAGATGATAGACATCATAGATAGATGATAGGAAGATAGATAGATAGATACGTAGATAGATACATAGATACATAGATATATACATGCATAGATACATAGATAGACAGACAGACCTTTAGATAGATAGATACAGATACATGTCGATTGACACAAAGCTATTGTTCATAACCAGGAGTTGAATGGTGAATAACATAGCTAAACTACAAACAAAAAGGAAGAATGAAATCCAGTTTAAAAAGTGCAGTAAGCAGCCTTAAGAAGAAAACAAATACTACCATTTGCAATGACGTGGATTTAGCAAGATGGTAGTATGTTCAGAAAAATAGGGTAGGCGGATAAAGGCAAGTACCAAGTGATTTCACTCATGTGTGGAGTATAACAACAAAGAAAAACTGAAGTAAAAAAACAGCAGCAGACTCACAGAACCCGAGAGTTGACTAAAAGTAACCAAAGGAAAAAGGACTGGGCAGGGTGAGTCTGAAGGGAGGGGTAAGTGTGGGTAGAAAGAATGGGGGCATTAAGTTTAGCATGTATAATGCGCGGGGTCGGGTGTGCATGGGGAGTACTGTACAACACAGAGAAGACTAGTAGAGATCATATAGCATCCTACTACTCACTGATGGACCGTGACGGTAACGGGGACTTTTGGGGGGGACATGGTGAAGGGGTCTACAGCATCCAACTACGCGGATCGACAGTGACTGAAGAGGTTTTTCGGGGGGACTTGGTGAAGGGGGGAGCATAGTAAACATAATGTTCTTCACGTGATTGTAGATTAATGATAAAAAATATTCTTTAAGTGCAATAAGTGCACAGCTCTGAATCATCAGAATAAAAGGTCAGGCACTGAGTGCTGCAAACAAAAGACACAGGGATAAAAGAAGGGATGAAAACTCAAGACACCTACGTGCTTACTTACAGGAGACTCACTTGAGATCCAAGGACACAGACAAACTACAAGCCGAAGGTGTGTGGACAAGTACCCTACACGAGTGAAACGGAAAATCAAACAATCAAGCAAATGGATTCTGTTTGAGTCCCCAGAGACAGTCAGCAGAAAATAGCCCTATCTGGCCACCGTGAATTCTTTTTGTTTGGTTTCAACAGTTCCCAGCCATAGATTTAGTGGTGCAGCAACATACTTCTCATTTTCTCTCACCTCAACAACTGAGTTGCTGTAATAATAAGCATCTGGGCCTTTGAAATCAGTGGATTTTATGTTGTTCACGAACGTGAAAATCTAATAACCACCTAAAGAGGGAAGTTTGGACACTCAAATAAACACGTCACTCCACAATACACTGTTAGCTCCCAACTGCTCCTGTCTAGAAATTGGTGTTCCATTTTATTTGACCCTCCGTCCTATCGGCGGTGATCACGCTGATGTAATTCAAACATGGTGGTGAGCGAAGCAACAAGTTGACTTTTCTGTCGACAACAGGCCCAGAGGAATGATACTTGAGATCTTCAGGGAGCCCTTAGTCAATGAATGTGGCTAAATACAGACAGCAAGTTAGAAGGAGATGAAAGAGGACAGAGGATAGAGACACGGGTTCAAGTCCCAGCACAACCATTCCCTGGTTTTGTAGGTACACGCGGCCGACTCGAACTGCAAGTGTCTCGGTGAACCCAGTGCTCAATCTGCAGCCTAGATACTTTGCAGGATTTTGGGGAGCATAGTGTAGGAAAGTGATATAGGGTATATGGTTAACTGTTCTGCACACATGGACAGATGGAAAGACAAAAGAATGATTGATTGAGTGATTGATAAATAGATAGACAGAAAGATAGATAGATATAGGTACATATCGATTAGCACAAAGCTACTGCTCAAAACAAGGAGAGCAATGGTGAAAGCACATTGCAAAACTACAAACAAAAAAGAATGAAATCCAGTTTAAAAAGTGCAGTATGCAGCCATAAGAAGAAAACGAATCCTATCATTTGCAATAACGAGGATGGAGCTCGAGGGTATTATGCTCAGTCAAATAGGCCAGGCGGAGAAATACATGTACCAAATGATTTCACTCATGTGTGGAGTATGATAACAAAGAAAAACTGAAGGAAAAGACAGCAGCAGACTCACAGAACCCGAGAGTGGACCTACAGTTACCAAAGAGAAAGGGACTGGGTAGGGTTTGTGGGAAGGTAGTAATAAGTGCGGGGAAAAAGAAAGTGGGCATTAGGATTAGCATGTATAATGTGTAGGGTGGGGTGTCATGGGTAGGGCTGTACAACACAGAGAAGACATGTAGTGATTCTACAGCATCTTAGTACATGCTGACGGAGAGCGGCTGTAACTGCGATTTGGGGTTTCTTGGTGAAGAGGGTAGACAGAATAACATAATTTTCTGCATGTGATTGTATATTAATGAGAACCAAAAGAATTTCAAAGTGCAGTAAGAGCACAGCTCTCAAATATCAGAATAAAAGTACAGCCTTTGAGTGCTCCAATCAAAAGACACAGGGTTAGAAGAACTGATGAAAACACAAGACCACCTACGTGCTCCCTTACTGGAGACTCACTTGAGATCCAAGGACACAGACAAACTACAAGCTGAAGGGGCGGGGACAGGTACCCTACACAAGTGAAACTGAGAAACAAAGGAAGAAATGGATTCTGTTTTGGACCCCAGAGAGAGTCAGTAGAAAATAGCCCTATCTAGCCACCGTGAATTCTTTTTGTTTGGTTTCAGCAGTGCTCAGGCATAGATTTAGTGGTGCAGCAACTTCCTTCTCATTTCCTCTCACCTCAACAAATGAATTGCTGTAATAATATGCGTCTGGGCATTTATAATCATTGCTTTTTATGATGTTCACGAATGTAAAGAAGTAATAACCACCTAAAGAGGGAAGTTTGGACACTCAAATAAACACTTCACTCCACAACACACTCTTTGTTCCCAACTGCTCCTGTCCAGAAATAGGTGTTAATTCATATTTGTCCCTCCACCTATCAGCAGTGATCACGCCAATGTCCCTCAAACATGGTGGTGTGCAAAGGGCCAAGTACACTTTTCTGTCGACAACAGGCCCAGACGAAGGATACTTGTGGTCTTCAGGGATCACTTACTCACTGAATGTGGCTAAATAAAGTCAACAAGCGAGCAGGAAGTATAAGAGGACAGAGGACAAAGATACGGGTTCAAGTCCTTTCACCTCCATTTACTGGTTTTGTAAGCACACTCTGCTGACTCTACCTGAAAGCGTATCTGTGAACACAGTGCTCTCCTTATGGCTTAGTTACCTTGCAAGATTTCTGGAAGCATAATGTAGGGAAGAGACATAGGCTATGTTGTTAACTGTTTTGTACATAAGGATAGATGGGCAGACAAAAAGATGATTGTTTTATAGATAGATAGGTAGACAGACGACAGGTGAAAGAGAGATAGGTACATAGATAAATAGATGATAGACATCATAGATAGATGATAGGAAGATAGATAGATAGATACGTAGATAGATACATAGATACATAGATATATACATGCATAGATACATAGATAGACAGACAGACCTTTAGATAGATAGATACAGATACATGTCGTTTGACACAAAGCTATTGTTCATAACCAGGAGTTGAATGGTGAATAACATAGCTAAACTACAAACAAAAAGGAAGAATGAAATCCAGTTTAAAAAGTGCAGTAAGCAGCCTTAAGAAGAAAACAAATACTACCATTTGCAATGACGTGGATTTAGCAAGATGGTAGTACGTTCAGAAAAATAGGGTAGGCGGATAAAGGCAAGTACCAAGTGATTTCACTCATGTGTGGAGTATAACAACAAAGAAAAACTGAAGTAAAAAAACAGCAGCAGACTCACAGAACCCGAGAGTTGACTAAAAGTAACCAAAGGAAAAAGGACTGGGCAGGGTGAGTCTGAAGGGAGGGGTAAGTGTGGGGAGAAAGAATGGGGGCATTAAGTTTAGCATGTATAATGCGCGGGGTCGGGTGTGCATGGGGAGTACTGTACAACACAGAGAAGACTAGTAGAGATCATATAGCATCCTACTACTCACTGATGGACCGTGACGGTAACGGGGACTTTTGGGGGGGACATGGTGAAGGGGTCTACAGCATCCAATTACGCGGATCGACAATGACTGAAGAGGTTTTTCGGGGGGACTTGGTGAAGGGGGGAGCATAGTAAACATAATGTTCTTCACGTGATTGTAGATTAATGATAAAAAATATTCTTTAAGTGCAATAAGTGCACAGCTCTGAATCATCAGAATAAAAGGTCAGGCACTGAGTGCTGCAAACAAAAGACACAGGGATAAAAGAAGGGATGAAAACTCAAGACACCTACGTGCTTACTTACAGGAGACTCACTTGAGATCCAAGGACACAGACAAACTACAAGCCGAAGGTGTGTGGACAAGTACCCTACACGAGTGAAACGGAAAATCAAACAATCAAGCAAATGGATTCTGTTTGAGTCCCCAGAGACAGTCAGCAGAAAATAGCCCTATCTGGCCACCATGAATTCTTTTTGTTTGGTTTCAACAGTTCCCAGCCATAGATTTAGTGGTGCAGCAACATACTTCTCATTTTCTCTCACCTCAACAACTGAGTTGCTGTAATAATAAGCATCTGGGCCTTTGAAATCAGTGGATTTTATGTTGTTCACGAATGTGAAAATCTAATAACCACCTAAAGAGGGAAGTTTGGACACTCAAATAAACACGTCACTCCACAATACACTGTTAGCTCCCAACTGCTCCTGTCTAGAAATTGGTGTTCCATTTTATTTGACCCTCCGTCCTATCGGCGGTGATCACGCTGATGTAATTCAAACATGGTGGTGAGCGAAGCAACAAGTTGACTTTTCTGTCGACAACAGGCCCAGAGGAATGATACTTGAGATCTTCAGGGAGCCCTTAGTCAATGAATGTGGCTAAATACAGACAGCAAGTTAGAAGGAGATGAAAGAGGACAGAGGATAGAGACACGGGTTCAAGTCCCAGCACAACCATTCCCTGGTTCTGTAGGTACACGCGGCCGACTCGAACTGCAAGTGTCTCGGTGAACACAGTGCTCCCTCTGCAGCCTAGATACTTTGCAGGATTTTGGGGAGCATTGTGTAGGAAAGTGATATAGGGTATATGGTTAACTGTTCTGCACACATGGACAGATGGAAAGACAAAAGGATGATTGATTGAGTGATTGATAAATAGATAGACAGAAAGATAGATAGATATAGGTACATATCGATTAGCACAAAGCTACTGCTCAAAACAAGGAGAGCAATGGTGAAAGCACATTGCAAAACTACAAACAAAAAAGAAGAATGAAATCCAGTTTAAAAAGTGCAGTAAGCAGAAATAAGAAGAAAACGAATCCTATCATTTGCAATAACGTGGATGGAGCTCGAGGGTATTATGCTCAGTCAAATAGGCCAGGCGGAGAAATACATGTACCAAATGATTTCACTCATGTGTGGAGTATGATAACAAAGAAAAACTGAAGGAAAAGACAGCAGCAGACTCACAGAACCCGAGAGTGGACCTACAGTTACCAAAAGAGAAAGGGACTGGGTAGGGTTTGTGGGAAGGGAGAAATAAGTGCGGGGAAAAAGAAAGTGGGCATTAGGATTAGCATGTATAATGTGTAGGGTGGGGTGTCATGGGTTGTGCTGTACAACACAGAGAAGACATGTAGTGATTCTACAGCATCTTAGTACATGCTGACGGAGAGCGGCTGTTACTGGGATTTGGGGTGACTTGGTGAAGAGGGTAGACAGAATAACATAATTTTCTGCATGTGATTGTATATTAATGAGAACAAAAAGAATTTCAAAGTGCAGTAAGAGCACAGCTCTCAAATATCAGAATAAAAGTACAGCCTTTGAGTGCTCCAATCAAAAGACACAGGTTAGAAGAACTGATGAAAACTCAAGACCACCTACGTGCTCCCTTACTGGAGACTCACTTGAGATCCAAGGACACAGACAAACTACAAGCTGAAGGGGCGGGGACAGGTACCCTACACAAGTGAAACTGAGAAACAAAGAAAGAAATGGATTCTGTTTTGGACCCCAGAGAGAGTCAGTAGAAAATAGCCCTATCTAGCCACCGTGAATTCTTTTTGTTTGGTTTCAGCAGTGCTCAGGCATAGATTTAGTGGTGCAGCAACTTCCTTCTCATTTCCTCTCACCTCAACAAATGAATTGCTGTAATAATATGCGTCTGGGCATTTATAATCATTGCTTTTTATGATGTTCACGAATGTAAAGAAGAAATAACCACCTAAAGAGGGAAGTTTGGACACTCAAATAAACACTTCACTCCACAACACACTCTTTGTTCCCAACTGCTCCTGTCGAGAAATAGGTGTTAATTCATATTTGTCCTTCCACCTATCAGCAGTGATCACGCCAATGTCCCTCAAACATGGTGGTGTGCAAAGGGCCAAGTACACTTTTCTGTCGACAACAGGACCAGACGAAGGATACTTGTGGTCTTCAGGGATCACTTACTCTCTGAATGTGGCTAAATAAAGTCAACAAGCGAGCAGGAAGTATAAGAGGACAGAGGACAAAGATACGGGTTCAAGTCCTTTCACCTCCATTTACTGGTTTTGTAAGCACACTCTGCTGACTCTACCTGAAAGCGTATTGGTGAACACAGTGCTCTCCTTATGGCTTAGTTACCTTGCAAGATTTCTGGAAGCATAATGTAGGGAAGAGACATAGGCTATGTTGTTAACTGTTCTGTACATAAGGATAGATGGGCAGACAAAAAGATGATTGTTTCATAGATAGATAGGTAGACAGACGACAGGTGAAAGCGAGATAGATAGGTACATAGATTAATAGATGATAGACATCATAGATAGATGATAGGAAGATAGATAGATAGATACATAGATAAATACATAGATACATAGATATATACATACATAGATACATAGATAGACAGACAGACCTTTAGATAGATAGATACAGATACATGTCGATTGACACAAAGCTATTGTTCATAACCAGGAGTTGAATGGTGAATAACATAGCTAAACTACAAACAAAAAGGAAGAATGAAATCCAGTTTAAAAAGTGCAGTAAGCAGCCTTAAGAAGAAAACAAATACTACCATTTGCAATGACGTGGATGGAGCAAGACGTTAGTATGTTCAGAAAAATAGGGCAGGCGGATAAAGGCAAGTACAAAGTGATTTCACTCATGTGTGGAGTATAACAACAAAGAAAAACTGAAGTAAAAAACAGCAGCAGACTCACAGAACCCGAGAGTTGACTAAAAGTAACCAAAGGAAAAAGGACTGGGCAGGGTGAGTCTGAAGGGTGAGATAAGTGTGGGGAGAAAGAATGGGGGCATTAAGTTATGCATGTATAATGCGCGGGGTCGGGTGTGCATGGGGAGTACTGTACAACACAGAGAAGACTAGTAGAGATAATATAGCTTCTTACTACTCACTGATGGACCGTGACTGTAACGGGGACTTTTGGGGGGGACATGGTGAAGGGGTCTACAGCATCCAACTACGTGGATCGACAGTGACTGAAGAGGTTTTTCGGGGGGACTTGGTGAAGGGGGGAGCATAGTAAACATAATGTTCTTCACGTGATTGTAGATTAATGATAAAAAATGTTATTTAAGTGCAATAAGTGCACAGCTCTGAATCATCAGAATAAAAGGTCAGGCACTGAGTGCTGCAAACAAAAGACACAGGGATAAAAGAAGGGATGAAAACTCAAGACACCTACGTGCTTACTTACAGGAGACTCACTTGAGATCCAAGGACACAGACAAACTACAAGCCGAAGGTGTGTGGACAAGTACCCTACACGAGTGAAACGGAAAATCAAACAATCAAGCAAATGGATTCTGTTTGAGTCCCCAGAGACAGTCAGCAGAAAATAGCCCTATCTGGCCACCGTGAATTCTTTTTGTTTGGTTTCAACAGTTCCCAGCCATAGATTTAGTGGTGCAGCAACATACTTCTCATTTTCTCTCACCTCAACAACTGAGTTGCTGTAATAATAAGCATCTGGGCCTTTGAAATCAGTGGATTTTAAGTTGTTCACGAATGTGAAAATCTAATAACCACCTAAAGAGGGAAGTTTGGACACTCAAATAAACACGTCACTCCACAATACACTGTTAGCTCCCAACTGCTCCTGTCTAGAAATTGGTGTTCCATTTTATTTGACCCTCCGTCCTATCGGCGGTGATCACGCTGATGTAATTCAAACATGGTGGTGAGCGAAGCAACAAGTTGACTTTTCTGTCGACAACAGGCCCAGAGGAATGATACTTGAGATCTTCAGGGAGCCCTTAGTCAATGAATGTGGCTAAATACAGACAGCAAGTTAGAAGGAGATGAAAGAGGACAGAGGATAAAGACACGGGTTCAAGTCCCAGCACAACCATTCCCTGGTTCTGTAGGGACACGCGGCCGACTCGAACTGCAAGTGTCTCGGTGAACACAGTGCTCCCTCAGCAGCCTAGATACTTTGCAGGATTTTGGGGAGCATTGTGTAGGAAAGTGATATAGGGTATATGGTTAACTGTTCTGCACACATGGACAGATGGAAAGACAAAAGGATGATTGATTGAGTGATTGATAAATAGATAGACAGAAAGATAGATAGATATAGGTACATATCGATTAGCACAAAGCTACTGCTCAAAACAAGGAGAGCAATGGTGAAAGCACATTGCAAAACTACAAACAAAAAAGAAGAATGAAATCGAGTTTAAAAAGTGCAGTAAGCAGAAATAAGAAGAAAAGGAATCCTATCATTTGCAATAACGTGGATGGAGCTCGAGGGTATTATGCTCAGTCAAATAGGCCAGGCGGAGAAATACATGTACCAAATGATTTCACTCATGTGTGGAGTATGATAACAAAGAAAAACTGAAGGAAAAGACAGCAGCAGACTCACAGAACCCGAGAGTGGACCTACAGTTACCAAAAGAGAAAGGGACTTTGTAGGGTTTGTGGGAAGGGAGAAATAAGTGCGGGGAAAAAGAAAGTGGGCATTAGGATTAGCATGTATAATGTGTAGGGTGGGGTGTCAAGGGTAGGGCTGTACAACACAGAGAAGACATGTAGTGATTCTACAGCATCTTAGTACATGCTGACGGAGAGCGGCTGTTACTGGGATTTGGGGTGACTTGGTGAAGAAGGTAGACAGAATAACATAATTTTCTGCATGTGATTGTATATTAATGAGAACAAAAAGAATTTCCAAGTGCAGTAAGAGCACAGCTCTCAAATATCAGAATAAAAGTACAGCCTTTGAGTGCTCCAATCAAAAGACACAGGTTAGAAGAACTGATGAAAACTCAAGACCACCTACGTGCTCCCTTACTGGAGACTCACTTGAGATCCAAGGACACAGACAAACTACAAGCTGAAGGGGCGGGGACAGGTACCCTACACAAGTGAAACTGAGAAACAAAGAAAGAAATGGATTCTGTTTTGGACCCCAGAGAGAGTCAGTAGAAAATAGCCCTATCTAGCCACCGTGAATTCTTTTTGTTTGGTTTCAGCAGTGCTCAGGCATAGATTTAGTGGTGCAGCAACTTCCTTCTCATTTCCTCTCACCTCAACAAATGAATTGCTGTAATAATATGCGTCTGGGCATTTATAATCATTTCTTTTTATGATGTTCACGAATGTAAAGAAGAAATAACCACCTAAAGAGGGAAGTTTGGACACTCAAATAAACACTTCACTCCACAACACACTCTTTGTTCCCAACTGCTCCTGTCCAGAAATAGGTGTTAATTCATATTTGTCCTTCCACCTATCAGCAGTGATCACGCCAATGTCCCTCAAACATGGTGGTGTGCAAAGGTCCAAGTACACTTTTCTGTCGACAACAGGACCAGACGAAGGATACTTGTGGTCTTCAGGGATCACTTACTCTCTGAATGTGGCTAAATAAAGTCAACAAGCGAGCAGGAAGTATAAGAGGACAGAGGACAAAGATACGGGTTCAAGTCCTTTCACCTCCATTTACTGGTTTTGTAAGCACACTCTGCTGACTCTACCTGAAAGCGTATTGGTGAACACAGTGCTCTCCTTATGGCTTAGTTACCTTGCAAGATTTCTGGAAGCATAATGTAGGGAAGAGACATAGGCTATGTTGTTAACTGTTCTGTACATAAGGATAGATGGGCAGACAAAAAGATGATTGTTTCATAGATAGATAGGTAGACAGACGACAGGTGAAAGCGAGATAGATAGGTACATAGATTAATAGATGATAGACATCATAGATAGATGATAGGAAGATAGATAGATAGATACATAGATAAATACATAGATACATAGATATATACATACATAGATACATAGATAGACAGACAGACCTTTAGATAGATAGATACAGATACATGTCGATTGACACAAAGCTATTGTTCATAACCAGGAGTTGAATGGTGAATAACATAGCTAAACTACAAACAAAAAGGAAGAATGAAATCCAGTTTAAAAAGTGCAGTAAGCAGCCTTAAGAAGAAAACAAATACTACCATTTGCAATGACGTGGATGGAGCAAGACGTTAGTATGTTCAGAAAAATAGGGCAGGCGGATAAAGGCAAGTACCAAGTGATTTCACTCATGTGTGGAGTATAACAACAAAGAAAAACTGAAGTAAAAAACAGCAGCAGACTCACAGAACCCGAGAGTTGACTAAAAGTAACCAAAGGAAAAAGGACTGGGCAGGGTGAGTCTGAAGGGTGAGATAAGTGTGGGGAGAAAGAATGGGGGCATTAAGTTATGCATGTATAATGCGCGGGGTCGGGTGTGCATGGGGAGTACTGTACAACACAGAGAAGACTAGTAGAGATAATATAGCTTCTTACTACTCACTGATGGACCGTGACTGTAACGGGGACTTTTGGGGGGGACATGGTGAAGGGGTCTACAGCATCCAACTACGTGGATCGACAGTGACTGAAGAGGTTTTTCGGGGGGACTTGGTGAAGGGGGGAGCATAGTAAACATAATGTTCTTCACGTGATTGTAGATTAATGATGAAAAATGTTATTTAAGTGCAATAAGTGCACAGCTCTGAATCATCAGAATAAAAGGTCAGGCACTGAGTGCTGCAAACAAAAGACACAGGGATAAAAGAAGGGATGAAAACTCAAGACACCTACGTGCTTACTTACAGGAGACTCACTTGAGATCCAAGGACACAGACAAACTACAAGCCGAAGGTGTGTGGACAAGTACCCTACACGAGTGAAACGGAAAATCAAACAATCAAGCAAATGGATTCTGTTTGAGTCCCCAGAGACAGTCAGCAGAAAATAGCCCTATCTGGCCACCGTGAATTCTTTTTGTTTGGTTTCAACAGTTCCCAGCCATAGATTTAGTGGTGCAGCAACATACTTCTCATTTTCTCTCACCTCAACAACTGAGTTGCTGTAATAATAAGCATCTGGGCCTTTGAAATCAGTGGATTTTATGTTGTTCACGAACGTGAAAATCTAATAACCACCTAAAGAGGGAAGTTTGGACACTCAAATAAACACGTCACTCCACAATACACTGTTAGCTCCCAACTGCCCCTGTCTAGAAATTGGTGTTCCATTTTATTTGACCCTCCGTCCTATCGGCGGTGATCACGCTGATGTAATTCAAACATGGTGGTGAGCGAAGCAACAAGTTGACTTTTCTGTCGACAACAGGCCCAGAGGAATGATACTTAAGATCTTCCGGGAGCCCTTAGCCAATGAATGTGGCTAAATACAGACAGCAAGTTAGAAGGAGATGAAAGAGGACAGAGGATAGAGACACGGGTTCAAGTCCCAGCACAACCATTCCCTGGTTTTGTAGGTACACGCGGCCGACTCGAACTGCAAGTGTCTCGGTGAACCCAGTGCTCCCTCTGCAGCCTAGATACTTTGCAGGATTTTGGGGAGCATAGTGTAGGAAAGTGATATAGGGTATATGGTTAACTGTTCTGCACACATGGACAGATGGAAAGACAAAAGGATGATTGATTGAGTGATTGATAAATAGATAGACAGAAAGATAGATAGATATAGGTACATATCGATTAGCACAAAGCTACTGCTCAAAACAAGGAGAGCAATGGTGAAAGCACATTGCAAAACTACAAACAAAAAAGAATGAAATCCAGTTTAAAAAGTGCAGTAAGCAGCCATAAGAAGAAAACGAATCCTATCATTTGCAATAACGAGGATGGAGCTCGAGGGTATTATGCTCAGTCAAATAGGCCAGGCGGAGAAATACATGTACCAAATGATTTCACTCATGTGTGGAGTATGATAACAAAGAAAAACTGAAGGAAAAGACAGCAGCAGACTCACAGAACCCGAGAGTGGACCTACAGTTACCAAAGAGAAAGGGACTGGGTAGGGTTTGTGGGAAGGTAGTAATAAGTGCGGGGAAAAAGAAAGTGGGCATTAGGATTAGCATGTATAATGTGTAGGGTGGGGTGTCATGGGTAGGGCTGTACAACACAGAGAAGACATGTAGTGATTCTACAGCATCTTAGTACATGCTGACGGAGAGCGGCTGTAACTGCGATTTGGGGTTTCTTGGTGAAGAGGGTAGACAGAATAACATAATTTTCTGCATGTGATTGTATATTAATGAGAACCAAAAGAATTTCAAAGTGCAGTAAGAGCACAGCTCTCAAATATCAGAATAAAAGTACAGCCTTTGAGTGCTCCAATCAAAAGACACAGGTTAGAAGAACTGATGAAAACACAAGACCACCTACGTGCTCCCTTACTGGAGACTCACTTGAGATCCAAGGACACAGACAAACTACAAGCTGAAGGGGCGGGGACAGGTACCCTACACAAGTAAAACTGAGAAACAAAGGAAGAAATGGATTCTGTTTTGGACCCCAGAGAGAGTCAGTAGAAAATAGCCCTATCTAGCCACCGTGAATTCTTTTTGTTTGGTTTCAGCAGTGCTCAGGCATAGATTTAGTGGTGCAGCAACTTCCTTCTCATTTCCTCTCACCTCAACAAATGAATTGCTGTAATAATATGCGTCTGGGCATTTATAATCATTGCTTTTTATGATGTTCACGAATGTAAAGAAGTAATAACCACCTAAAGAGGGAAGTTTGGACACTCAAATAAACACTTCACTCCACAACACACTCTTTGTTCCCAAATGCTCCTGTCCAGAAATAGGTGTTAATTCATATTTGTCCCTCCACCTATCAGCAGTGATCACGCCAATGTCCCTCAAACATGGTGGTGTGCAAAGGGCCAAGTACACTTTTCTGTCGACAACAGGACCAGACGAAGGATACTTGTGGTCTTCAGGGATCACTTACTCACTGAATGTGGCTAAATAAAGTCAACAAGCGAGCAGGAAGTATAAGAGGACAGAGGACAAAGATACGGGTTCAAGTCCTTTCACCTCCATTTACTGGTTTTGTAAGCACACTCTGCTGACTCTACCTGAAAGCGTATCTGTGAACACAGTGATCTCCATATGGCTTAGTTACCTTGCAAGATTACTGGAAGCATAATGTAGGGAAGAGACATAGGCTATGTTGTTAACTGTTTTGTACATAAGGATAGATGGGCAGACAAAAAGATGATTGTTTTATAGATTGATAGGTAGACAGACGACAGGTGAAAGAGAGATAGGTACATAGATTAATAGATGATAGACATCATAGATAGATGATAGGAAGATAGATAGATAGATACGTAGATAGATACATAGATACATAGATATATACATGCATAGATACATAGATAGACAGACAGACCTTTAGATAGATAGATACAGATACATGTCGTTTGACACAAAGCTATTGTTCATAACCAGGAGTTGAATGGTGAATAACATAGCTAAACTACAAACAAAAAGGAAGAATGAAATCCAGTTTAAAAAGTGCAGTAAGCAGCCTTAAGAAGAAAACAAATACTACCATTTGCAATGACGTGGATTTAGCAAGATGGTAGTACGTTCAGAAAAATAGGGTAGGCGGATAAAGGCAAGTACCAAGTGATTTCACTCATGTGTGGAGTATAACAACAAAGAAAAACTGAAGTAAAAAAACAGCAGCAGACTCACAGAACCCGAGAGTTGACTAAAAGTAACCAAAGGAAAAAGGACTGGGCAGGGTGAGTCTGAAGGGAGGGGAAAGTGTGGGGAGAAAGAATGGGGGCATTAAGTTTAGCAAGTATAATGCGCGGGGTCGGGTGTGCATGGGGAGTACTGTACAACACAGAGAAGACTAGTAGAGATCATATAGCATCCTACTACGCACTGATGGACCGTGACGGTAATGGGGACTTTTGGGGGGGACATGGTGAAGGGGTCTACAGCATTCAACTACGCGGATCGACAGTGACTGAAGAGGTTTTTCGGGGTGACATGGTGAAGGGGGGAGCATAGTAAACATAATGTTCTTCACGTGATTGTAGATTAATGATAAAAAATATTCTTTAAGTGCAATAAGTGCACAGCTCTGAATCATCAGAATAAAAGGTCAGGCACTGAGTGCTGCAAACAAAAGACACAGGGATAAAAGAAGGGATGAAAACTCAAGACACCTACGTGCTTACTTACAGGAGACTCACTTGAGATCCAAGGACACAGACAAACTACAAGCCGAAGGTGTGTGAACAAGTACCCTACACGAGTGAAACGGAAAATCAAACAATCAAGCAAATGGATTCTGTTTGAGTCCCCAGAGACAGTCAGCAGAAAATAGCCCTATCTGGCCACCGTGAATTCTTTTTGTTTGGTTTCAACAGTTCCCAGCCATAGATTTAGTGGTGCAGCAACATACTTCTCATTTTCTCTCACCTCAACAACTGAGTTGCTGTAATAATAAGCATCTGGGCCTTTGAAATCAGTGGATTTTATGTTGTTCACGAATGTGAAAATCTAATAACCACCTAAAGAGGGAAGTTTGGACACTCAAATAAACACGTCACTCCACAATACACTGTTAGCTCCCAACTGCTCCTGTCTAGAAATTGGTGTTCCATTTTATTTGACCCTCCGTCCTATCGGCGGTGATCACGCTGATGTAATTCAAACATGGTGGTGAGCGAAGCAACAAGTTGACTTTTCTGTCGACAACAGGCCCAGAGGAATGATACTTGAGATCTTCAGGGAGCCCTTAGTCAATGAATGTGGCTAAATACAGACAGCAAGTTAGAAGGAGATGAAAGAGGACAGAGGATAGAGACACGGGTTCAAGTCCCAGCACAACCATTCCCTGGTTTTGTAGGTACACGCGGCCGACTCGAACTGCAAGTGTCTCGGTGAACCCAGTGCTCCCTCTGCAGCCTAGATACTTTGCAGGATTTTGGGGAGCATAGTGTAGGAAAGTGATATAGGGTATATGGTTAACTGTTCTGCACACATGGACAGATGGAAAGACAAAAGGATGATTGATTGAGTGATTGATAAATAGATAGACAGAAAGATAGATAGATATAGGTACATATCGATTAGCACAAAGCTACTGCTCAAAACAAGGAGAGCAATGGTGAAAGCACATTGCAAAACTACAAACAAAAAAGAAGAATGAAATCCAGTTTAAAAAGTGCAGTAAGCAGAAATAAGAAGAAAACGAATCCTATCATTTGCAATAACGTGGATGGAGCTCGAGGGTATTATGCTCAGTCAAATAGGCCAGGCGGAGAAATACATGTACCAAATGATTTCACTCATGTGTGGAGTATGATAACAAAGAAAAACTGAAGGAAAAGACAGCAGCAGACTCACAGAACCCGCGAGCGGACCTACAGTTACCAAAAGAGAAAGGGACTGGGTAGTGTTTGTGGGAAGGGAGAAATAAGTGCGGGGAAAAAGAAAGTGGGCATTAGGATTAGCATGTATAATGTGTAGGGTGGGGTGTCATGGGTAGTGCTGTACAACACAGAGAAGACATGTAGTGATTCTACAGCATCTTAGTACATGCTGACGGAGAGCGGCTGTAACTTTGATTTGGGGTGACTTTTTGAAGAGGGTAGACAGAATAACATAATTTTCTGCATGTGATTGTATATTAATGAGAACAAAAAGAATTTCAAAGTGCAGTAAGAGCACAGCTCTCAAATATCAGAATAAAAGTACAGCCTTTGAGTGCTCGAATCAAAAGACACAGGTTAGAAGAACTGATGAAAACTCAAGACCACCTACGTGCTCCCTTACTGGAGACTCACTTGAGATCCAAGGACACAGACAAACTACAAGCTGAAGGGGCGGGGACAGGTACCCTACACAAGTGAAACTGAGAAACAAAGAAAGAAATGGATTCTATTTTGGACCCCAGAGAGAGTCAGTAGAAAATAGCCCTATCTAGCCACCGTGAATTCTTTTTGTTTGGTTTCAGCAGTGCTCAGGCATAGATTTAGTGGTGCAGCAACTTCCTTCTCATTTCCTCTCACTTCAACAAATGAATTGCTGTAATAATATGCGTCTGGGCATTTATAATCATTGCTTTTTATGATGTTCACGAATGTAAAGAAGTAATAACCACCTAAAGAGGGAAGTTTGGACACTCAAATAAACACTTCACTCCACAACACACTCTTTGTTCCAAACTGCTCCTGTCCAGAAATAGGTGTTAATTCATATTTGTCCTTCCACCTATCAGCAGTGATCACGCCAATGTCCCTCAAACATGGTGGTGTGCAAAAGGCCAAGTACACTTTCCTGTCGACAAAAGGCCCAGACGAAGGATACTTGTGGTCTTCAGGGATCACTTTCTCACTGAATGTGGCTAAATAAAGTCAACAAGCGAGCAGGAAGTATAAGAGGACAGAGGACAAAGATACGGGTTCAAGTCCTTTCACCTCCATTTACTGGTTTTGTAAGCACACTCTGCTGACTCTACCTGAAAGCGTATTGGTGAACACAGTGCTCTCCTTATGGCTTAGTTACCTTGCAAGTTTTCTGGAAGCATAATGTAGGGAAGAGACATAGGCTATGTTGTTAACTGTTCTGTACATAAGGATAGATGGGCAGACAAAAAGATGATTGTTTCATAGATAGATAGGTAGACAGACGACAGGTGAAAGCGAGATAGGTAGGTACATAGATTAATAGATGATAGACATCATAGATAGATGATAGGAAGATAGATAGATAGATACATAGATAAATACATAGATACATAGATATATACATACATAGATACATAGATAGACAGACAGACCTTTAGATAGATAGATACAGATACATGTCGATTGACACAAAGCTATTGTTCATAACCAGGAGTTGAATGGTGAATAACATAGCTAAACTACAAACAAAAAGGAAGAATGAAATCCAGTTTAAAAAGTGCAGTAAGCAGCCTTAAGAAGAAAACAAATACTACCATTTGCAATGACGTGGATGGAGCAAGACGTTAGTATGTTCAGAAAAATAGGGCAGGCGGATAAAGGCAAGTACCAAGTGATTTCACTCATGTGTGGAGTATAACAACAAAGAAAAACTGAAGTAAAAAACAGCAGCAGACTCACAGAACCCGAGAGTTGACTAAAAGTAACCAAAGGAAAAAGGACTGGGCAGGGTGAGTCTGAAGGGTGAGATAAGTGTGGGGAGAAAGAATGGGGGCATTAAGTTATGCATGTATAATGCGCGGGGTCGGGTGTGCATGGGGAGTACTGTACAACACAGAGAAGACTAGTGGAGATAATATAGCTTCTTACTACTCACTGATGGACCGTGACTGTAACGGGGACTTTTGGGGGGGACATGGTGAAGGGGTCTACAGCATCCAACTACGTGGATCGACAGTGACTGAAGAGGTTTTTCGGGGGGACTTGGTGAAGGGGGGAGCATAGTAAACATAATGTTCTTCACGTGATTGTAGATTAATGATAAAAAATGTTATTTAAGTGCAATAAGTGCACAGCTCTGAATCATCAGAATAAAAGGTCAGGCACTGAGTGCTGCAAACAAAAGACACAGGGATAAAAGAAGGGATGAAAACTCAAGACACCTACGTGCTTACTTATAGGAGACTCACTTGAGATCCAAGGACACAGACAAACTACAAGCCGAAGGTGTGTGGACAAGTACCCTACACGAGTGAAACGGAAAATCAAACAATCAAGCAAATGGATTCTGTTTGAGTCCCCAGAGACAGTCAGCAGAAAATAGCCCTATCTGGCCACCGTGAATTCTTTTTGTTTGGTTTCAACAGTTCCCAGCCATAGATTTAGTGGTGCAGCAACATACTTCTCATTTTCTCTCACCTCAACAACTGAGTTGCTGTAATAATAAGCATCTGGGCCTTTGAAATCAGTGGATTTTATGTTGTTCACGAATGTGAAAATCTAATAACCACCTAAAGAGGGAAGTTTGGACACTCAAATAAACACGTCACTCCACAATACACTGTTAGCTCCCAACTGCTCCTGTCTAGAAATTGGTGTTCCATTTTATTTGACCCTCCGTCCTATCGGCAGTGATCACGCTGATGTAATTCAAACATGGTGGTGAGCGAAGCAACAAGTTGACTTTTCTGTCGACAACAGGCCCAGAGGAATGATACTTGAGATCTTCAGGGAGCCCTTAGTCAATGAATGTGGCTAAATACAGACAGCAAGTTAGAAGGAGATGAAAGAGGACAGAGGATAGAGACACGGGTTCAAGTCCCAGCACAACCATTCCCTGGTTCTGTAGGTACACGCGGCCGACTCGAACTGCAAGTGTCTCGGTGAACCCAGTGCTCCCTCTGCAGCCTAGATACTTTGCAGGATTTTGGGGAGCATAGTGTAGGAAAGTGATATAGGGTATATGGTTAACTGTTCTGCACACATGGAAAGATGGAAAGACAAAAGGATGATTGATTGAGTGATTGATAAATAGATAGACAGAAAGATAGATAGATATAGGTACATATCGATTAGCACAAAGCTACTGCTCAAAACAAGGAGAGCAATGGTGAAAGCACATTGCAAAACTGCAAACAAAAAAGAATGAAATCCAGTTTAAAAAGTGCAGTAAGCAGCCATAAGAAGAAAACGAATCCTATCATTTACAATAACGAGGATGGAGCTCGAGGGTATTATGCTCAGTCAAATAGGCCAGGCGGAGAAATACATGTACCAAATGATTTCACTCATGTGTGGAGTATGATAATAAAGAAAAACTGAAGGAAAAGACAGCAGCAGACTCACAGAACCCGCGAATGGACCTACAGTTACCAAAGAGAAAGGGACTGAGTAGGGTTTGTGGGAAGGGAGTAATAAGTGCGGGGAAAAAGAAAGTGGGCATTAGGATTAGCATGTATAATGTGTAGGGTGGGGTGTCTTGGGTAGGGCTGTAAAACACAGAGAAGACATGTAGTGATTCTACAGCATCTTAGTACATGCTGACGGAGAGCGGCTGTTACTGGGATTTGGGGTGACTTGGTGAAGAGGGTAGACAGAATAACATAATTTTCTGCATGTGATTGTATATTAATGAGAACAAAAAGAATTTCCAAGTGCAGTAATAGCACAGCTCTCAAATATCAGAATAAAAGTACAGCCTTTGAGTGCTCCAATCAAAAGACACAGGGTTAGAAGAACTGATGAAAACACAAGACCACCTACGTGCTCCCTTACTGGAGACTCACTTGAGATCCAAGGACACAGACAAACTACAAGCTGAAGAGGCGGGGACAGGTACCCTACACAAGTGAAACTGAGAAACAAAGGAAGAAATGGATTCTGTTTTGGACCCCAGAGAGAGTCAGTAGAAAATAGCCCTATCTAGCCACCGTGAATTCTTTTTGTTTGGTTTCAGCAGTGCTCAGGCATAGATTTAGTGGTGCAGCAACTTCCTTCTCATTTCCTCTCACCTCAACAAATGAATTGCTGTAATAATATGCGTCTGGGCATTTATAATCATTGCTTTTTATGATGTTCACGAATGTAAAGAAGTAATAACCACCTAAAGAGGGAAGTTTGGACACTCAAATAAACACTTCACTCCACAACACACTCTTTGTTCCAAACTGCTCCTGTCCAGAAATAGGTGTTAATTCATATTTGTCCCTCCACCTATCAGCAGTGATCACGCTAATGTCCCTCAAACATGGTGGTGTGCAAAGGGCCAAGTACACTTTTCTGTCGACAACAGGCCCAGACGAAGGATACTTGTGGTCTTCAGGGATCACTTACACACTGAATGTGGCTAAATAAAGTGAACAAGCGAGCAGGAAGTATAAGAGGACAGAGGACAAAGATACGGGTTCAAGTCCTTTCACCTCCATTTACTGGTTTTGTAAGCACACTCTGCTGACTCTACCTGAAAGCGTATCTGTGAACACAGTGCTCTCCTTATGGCTTAGTTACCTTGCAAGATTTCTGGAAGCATAATGTAGGGAAGAGACATAGGCTATGTTGTTAACTGTTTTGTACATAAGGATAGATGGGCAGACAAAAAGATGATTGTTTTATAGATAGATAGGTAGACAGACGACAGGTGAAAGAGAGATAGGTACATAGATTAATAGATGATAGACATCATAGATAGATGATAGGAAGATAGATAGATAAATACGTAGATAGATACATAGATACATAGATATATACATGCATAGATACATAGATAGACAGACAGACCTTTAGATAGATAGATACAGATACATGTCGTTTGACACAAAGCTATTGTTCATAACCAGGAGTTGAATGGTGAATAACATAGCTAAACTACAAACAAAAAGGAAGAATGAAATCCAGTTTAAAAAGTGCAGTAAGCAGCCTTAAGAAGAAAACAAATACTACCATTTGCAATGACGTGGATTTAGCAAGATGGTAGTATGTTCAGAAAAATAGGGTAGGCGGATAAAGGCAAGTACCAAGTGATTTCACTCATGTGTGGAGTATAACAACAAAGAAAAACTGAAGTAAAAAAACAGCAGCAGACTCACAGAACCCGAGAGTTGACTAAAAGTAACCAAAGGAAAAAGGACTGGGCAGGGTGAGTCTGAAGGGAGGGGAAAGTGTGGGGAGAAAGAATGGGGGCATTAAGTTTAGCAAGTATAATGCGCGGGGTCGGGTGTGCATGGGGAGTACTGTACAACACAGAGAAGACTAGTAGAGATCATATAGCATCCTACTACTCACTGATGGACCGTGACGGTAATGGGGACTTTTGGGGGGGACATGGTGAAGGGGTCTACAGCATTCAACTACGCGGATCGACAGTGACTGAAGAGGTTTTTCGGGGTGACATGGTGAAGGGGGGAGCATAGTAAACATAATGTTCTTCACGTGATTGTAGATTAATGATAAAAAATATTCTTTAAGTGCAATAAGTGCACAGCTCTGAATCATCAGAATAAAAGGTCAGGCACTGAGTGCTGCAAACAAAAGACACAGGGATAAAAGAAGGGATGAAAACTCAAGACACCTACGTGCTTACTTACAGGAGACTCACTTGAGATCCAAGGACACAGACAAACTACAAGCCGAAGGTGTGTGAACAAGTACCCTACACGAGTGAAACGGAAAATCAAACAATCAAGCAAATGGATTCTGTTTGAGTCCCCAGAGACAGTCAGCAGAAAATAGCCCTATCTGGCCACCGTGAATTCTTTTTGTTTGGTTTCAACAGTTCCCAGCCATAGATTTAGTGGTGCAGCAACATACTTCTCATTTTCTCTCACCTCAACAACTGAGTTGCTGTAATAATTAGCATCTGGGCCTTTGAAATCAGTGGATTTTATGTTGTTCACGAATGTGAAAATCTAATAACCACCTAAAGAGGGAAGTTTGGACACTCAAATAAACACGTCACTCCACAATACACTGTTAGCTCCCAACTGCTCCTGTCTAGAAATTGGTGTTCCATTTTATTTGACCCTCCGTCCTATCGGCGGTGATCACGCTGATGTAATTCAAACATGGTGGTGAGCGAAGCAACAAGTTGACTTTTCTGTCGACAACAGGCCCAGAGGAATGATACTTGAGATCTTCAGGGAGCCCTTAGTCAATGAATGTGGCTAAATACAGACAGCAAGTTAGAAGGAGATGAAAGAGGACAGAGGATAGAGACACGGGTTCAAGTCCCAGCACAACCATTCCCTGGTTTTGTAGGTACACGCGGCCGACTCGAACTGCAAGTGTCTCGGTGAACCCAGTGCTCCCTCTGCAGTTTAGATACTTTGCAGGATTTTGGGGAGCATAGTGTAGGAAAGTGATATAGGGTATATGGTTAACTGTTCTGCACACATGGACAGATGGAAAGACAAAAGGATGATTGATTGAGTGATTGATAAATAGATAGACAGAAAGATAGATAGATATAGGTACATATCGATTAGCACAAAGCTACTGCTCAAAACAAGGAGAGCAATGGTGAAAGCACATTGCAAAACTACAAACAAAAAAGAAGAATGAAATCCAGTTTAAAAAGTGCAGTAAGCAGAAATAAGAAGAAAACGAATCCTATCATTTGCAATAACGTGGATGGAGCTCGAGGGTATTATGCTCAGTCAAATAGGCCAGGCGGAGAAATACATGTACCAAATGATTTCACTCATGTGTGGAGTATGATAACAAAGAAAAACTGAAGGAAAAGACAGCAGCAGACTCACAGAACCCGCGAGCGGACCTACAGTTACCAAAAGAGAAAGGGACTGGGTAGTGTTTGTGGGAAGGGAGAAATAAGTGCGGGGAAAAAGAAAGTGGGCATTAGGATTAGCATGTATAATGTGTAGGGTGGGGTGTCATGGGTAGTGCTGTACAACACAGAGAAGACATGTAGTGATTCTACAGCATCTTAGTACATGCTGACGGAGAGCGGCTGTAACTTTGATTTGGGGTGACTTGGTGAAAAGGGTAGACAGAATAACATAATTTTCTGCATGTGATTGTATATTAATGAGAACAAAAAGAATTTCAAAGTGCAGTAAGAGCACAGCTCTCAAATATCAGAATAAAAGTACAGCCTTTGAGTGCTCGAATCAAAAGACACAGGTTAGAAGAACTGATGAAAACTCAAGACCACCTACGTGCTCCCTTACTGGAGACTCACTTGAGATCCAAGGACACAGACAAACTACAAGCTGAAGGGGCGGGGACAGGTACCCTACACAAGTGAAACTGAGAAACAAAGAAAGAAATGGATTCTATTTTGGACCCCAGAGAGAGTCAGTAGAAAATAGCCCTATCTAGCCACCGTGAATTCTTTTTGTTTGGTTTCAGCAGTGCTCAGGCATAGATTTAGTGGTGCAGCAACTTCCTTCTCATTTCCTCTCACTTAAACAAATGAATTGCTGTAATAATATGCGTCTGGGCATTTATAATCATTGCTTTTTATGATGTTCACGAATGTAAAGAAGTAATAACCACCTAAAGAGGGAAGTTTGGACACTCAAATAAACACTTCACTCCACAACACACTCTTTGTTCCAAACTGCTCCTGTCCAGAAATAGGTGTTAATTCATATTTGTCCTTCCACCTATCAGCAGTGATCACGCCAATGTCCTTCAAACATGGTGGTGTGCAAAGGGCCAAGTACACTTTCCTGTCGACAAAAGGCCCAGACGAAGGATACTTGTGGTCTTCAGGGATCACTTACTCACTGAATGTGGCTAAATAAAGTCAACAAGCGAGCAGGAAGTATAAGAGGACAGAGGACAAAGATACGGGTTCAAGTCCTTTCACCTCCATTTACTGGTTTTGTAAGCACACTCTGCTGACTCTACCTGAAAGCGTATCGGTGAACACAGTGCTCTCCTTATGGCTTAGTTACCTTGCAAGTTTTCTGGAAGCATAATGTAGGGAAGAGACATAGGCTATGTTGTTAACTGTTCTGTACATAAGGATAGATGGGCAGACAAAAAGATGATTGTTTCATAGATAGATAGGTAGACAGACGACAGGTGAAAGCGAGATAGATAGGTACATAGATTAATAGATGATAGACATCATAGATAGATGATAGGAAGATAGATAGACAGATACATAGATAAATACATAGATACATAGATATATACATACATAGATACATAGATAGACAGACAGACCTTTAGATAGATAGATACAGATACATGTCGATTGACACAAAGCTATTGTTCATAACCAGGAGTTGAATGGTGAATAACATAGCTAAACTACAAACAAAAAGGAAGAATGAAATCCAGTTTAAAAAGTGCAGTAAGCAGCCTTAAGAAGAAAACAAATACTACCATTTGCAATGACGTGGATGGAGCAAGACGTTAGTATGTTCAGAAAAATAGGGCAGGCGGATAAAGGCAAGTACCAAGTGATTTCACTCATGTGTGGAGTATAACAACAAAGAAAAACTGAAGTAAAAAACAGCAGCAGACTCACAGAACCCGAGAGTTGACTAAAAGTAACCAAAGGAAAAAGGACTGGGCAGGGTGAGTGTGAAGGGTGAGATAAGTGTGGGGAGAAAGAATGGGGGCATTAAGTTATGCATGTATAATGCGCAGGGTCGGGTGTGCATGGGGAATACTGTACAATACAGAGAAGACTAGTAGAGATAATATAGCTTCTTACTACTCACTGATGGACCGTGACTGTAACGGGGACTTTTCGGGGGGACATGGTGAAGGGGTCTACAGCATCCAACTACGTGGATCGACAGTGACTGAAGAGGTTCTTCGGGGGGACTTGGTGAAGGGGGGAGCATAGTAAACATAATGTTCTTCACGTGATTGTAGATTAATGATAAAAAATGTTCTTTAAGTGCAATAAGTGCACAGCTCTGAATCATAAGAATAAAAGGTCAGGCACTGAGTGCTGCAAACAAAAGACACAGGGAAAAAAGAAGGGATGAAAACTCAAGACACCTACGTGCTTACTTACAGGAGACTCACTTGTGATCCAAGGACACAGACAAACTACAAGCCGAAGGTGTGTGGACAAGTACCCTACACGAGTGAAACGGAAAATCAAACAATCAAGCAAATGGATTCTGTTTGAGTCCCCAGAGACAGTCAGCAGAAAATAGCCCTATCTGGCCACCGTGAATTCTTTTTGTTTGGTTTCAACAGTTCCCAGCCATAGATTTAGTGGTGCAGCAACATACTTCTCATTTTCTCTCACCTCAACAACTGAGTTGCTGTAATAATACGCATCTGGGCCTTTGAAATCAGTGGATTTTATGTTGTTCACGAACGTGAAAATCTAATAACCACCTAAAGAGGGAAGTTTGGACACTCAAATAAACACGTCACTCCACAATACACTGTTAGCTCCCAACTGCTCCTGTCTAGAAATTTGTGTTCCATTTTATTTGACCCTCCGTCCTATCGGCGGTGATCACGCTGATGTAATTCAAACATGGTGGTGAGCGAAGCAACAAGTTGACTTTTCTGTCGACAACAGGCCCAGAGGAATGATACTTAAGATCTTCCGGGAGCCCTTAGCCAATGAATGTGGCTAAATACAGACAGCAAGTTAGAAGGAGATGAAAGAGGACAGAGGATAGAGACACGGGTTCAAGTCCCAGCACAACCATTCCCTGGTTTTGTAGGTACACGCGGCCGACTCGAACTGCAAGTGTCTCGGTGAACCCAGTGCTCCCTCTGCAGCCTAGATACTTTGCAGGATTTTGGGGAGCATAGTGTAGGAAAGTGTTATAGGGTATATGGTTAACTGTTCTGCACACATGGACAGATGGAAAGACAAAAGGATGATTGATTGAGTGATTGATAAATAGATAGACAGAAAGATAGATAGATATAGGTACATATCGATTAGCACAAAGCTACTGCTCAAAACAAGGAGAGCAATGGTGAAAGCACATTGCAAAATTACAAACAAAAAAGAATGAAATCCAGTTTAAAAAGTGCAGTAAGCAGCCATAAGAAGAAAACGAATCCTATCATTTGCAATAACGAGAATGGAGCTTGAGTGTATTATGCTCAGTCAAATAGGCCAGGCGGAGAAATACATGTACCAAATGATTTCACTCATGTGTGGAGTATGATAACAAAGAAAAACTGAAGGAAAAGACAGCAGCAGACTCACAGAACCCGCGAGTGGACCTACAGTTACCAAAGAGAAAGGGACTGTGTAGGGTTTGTGGGAAGGGAGTAATAAGTGCGGGGAAAAAGAATGTGGGCATTAGGATTAGCATGTATAACGTGTATGGTGGGGTGTCTTGGGTAGGGCTGTACAACACAGAGAAGACATGTAGTGATTCTACAGCATCTTAGTACATGCTGACGGAGAGCGGCTGTTACTGGGATTTGGAGTGACTTGGTGAAGAGGGTAGACAGAATAACATATTTTTTTGCATGTGATTGTATATTAATGAGAACAAAAAGAATTTCCAAGTGCAGTAAGAGCACAGCTCTCAAATATCAGAATAAAAGTACAGCCTTTGAGTGCTCCAATCAAAAGACACAGGGTTAGAAGAACTGATGAAAACACAAGACCACCTACGTGCTCCCTTACTGGAGACTCACTTGAGATCCAAGGACACAGACAAACTACAAGCTGAAGGGGCGGGGACAGGTACCCTAAACAAGTGAAACTGAGAAACAAAGGAAGAAATGGATTCTGTTTTGTACCCCAGAGAGAGTCAGTAGAAAATAGCCCTATCTAGCCACCGTGAATTCTTTTTGTTTGGTTTCAGCAGTGCTCAGGCATAGATTTAGTGGTGCAGCAACTTCCTTCTCATTTCCTCTCACCTCAACAAATGAATTGCTGTAATAATATGCGTCTGGGCATTTATAATCATTGCTTTTTATGATGTTCACGAATGTAAAGAAGTAATAACCACCTAAAGAGGGAAGTTTGGACACTCAAATAAACACTTCACTGCACAACACACTCTTTGTTCCCAAATGCTCCTGTCCAGAAATAGGTGTTAATTCATATTTGTCCTTCCACCTATCAGCAGTGATCACGCCAATGTCCCTCAAACATGGTGGTGTGCAAAGGGCCAAGTACACTTTTCTGTCGACAACAGGCCCAGACGAAGGATACTTGTGGTCTTCAGGGATCACTTACTCACTGAATGTGGCTAAATAAAGTCAACAAGCGAGCAGGAAGTATAAGAGGACAGAGGACAAAGATACGGGTTCAAGTCCTTTCACCTCCATTTACTGGTTTTGTAAGCACACTCTGCTGACTCTATCTGAAAGCGTATCTGTGAACACAGTGCTCTCCTTATGGCTTAGTTACCTTGCAAGATTTCTGGAAGCATAATGTAGGGAAGAGACATAGGCTATGTTGTTAACTGTTTTGTACATAAGGATAGATGGGCAGACAAAAAGATGATTGTTTTATAGATAGATAGGTAGACAGACGACAGGTGAAAGAGATAGATAGGTACATAGATTAATATAAGATTGACATCATAGATAGATGATAGGAAGATAGATAGATAGATACTTAGATAGATACATAGATACATAGATAGACAGACAGCCAGTTAGAAAGATAGATACAGATACATGTCGATTGACACAAAGCTATTGTTCATAACTAGGAGTTGAATGGTGAATAACATAGCTAAACTACAAACAAAAAGGAAGAATGAAATCCAGTTTAAAAAGTGCAGTAAGCAGCCTTAAGAAGAAAAGAAATACTACCATTTGCAATGACGTGGATGAAGCAAGACGGTAGTATGTTCAGAAAAACAGGGTAGGCGGATAAAGGCAAGTACCAAGTGATTTCACGCATGTGTGGAGTATAACAACAAAGAAAAACTGAAGTAAAAAAACAGCAGCAGACTCACAGAACCCGAGAGTTGACTAAAAGTAACCAAAGGAAAAAGGACTGGGCAGGGTGAGTCTGAAGGGTGGGATAAGTGTGGGGAGAAAGAATGGGGGCATTAAGTTTAGCATGTATAATGCGCGGGGTCGGGTGTGCATGGGGAGTACTGTACAACACAGAGAAGACTAGTAGAGATCATATAGCATCTTACTACTCACTGATGGACAGTGACATTAACGGGGACTTTTGGGGGGGACATGTTGAAGGGGTCTACAGCATCCAACTACGTGGATCGACAGTGACTGAAGAGGTTTTTTCGGGGGGACATGGTGAAGGGGGTAGCATAGTAAACATAATGTTCTTCACGTGATTGTAGATTAATGATAAAAAATATTCTTTAAGTGCAATAAGTGCACAGCTCTGAATCATCAGAATAAAAGGTCTGGCACTGAGTGCTGCAAACAAAAGACACAGGGATAAAAGAAGGGATGAAATCTCAAGACACCTACGTGCTTACTTACAGGAGACTCACTTGAGATCCAAGGACACAGACAAACAACAAGCCGAAGGTGTGTGGACAAGTACCCTACACGAGTGAAACGGAAAATCAAACAATCAGGCAAATGGATTCTGTTTGAGTCCCCAGAGACCGTCAGCAGGAAATAGCCCTATCTGGCCACCGTGAATTCTTTTTGTTTGGTTTCAACAGTTCCCAGCCGTAGATTAATGGTGCAGGAACATACTTCAAATTTTCTCTCACCTCAACAACTGAGTTGCTGTAATAATAAGCATCTGGGCCTTTGAAATCAGTGGATTTCATGATGTTCACGAACGTGAAAATCTAATAACCACCTAAAGAGGGATGTTTGGACACTCAAATAAACACGTCACTCCACAATACACTGTTAGCTCCCAACTGCTCTTGTCTAGAAATTGGTGTTCCATTTTATTTGACCCTCTGTCCTATCGTCGGTGATCACGCTGATGTCCTTCAAACATGGTGGTGAGCGATGCAACAAGTTGACTTTTCTGTCGACAACAGGCCCAGAGGAATGATACTTGAGATCTTCAGGGAGCCCTTAGTCAATGAATGTGGCTAAATACAGACAGCAAGTTAGAAGGAGATGAAAGAGGACAGAGGATAGAGACACGGGTTCAAGTCCCAGCACAACCATTCCCTGGTTTTGTAGGTACACGCGGCCGACTCGAACTGCAAGTGTCTCGGTGAACACAGTGCTCCCTCTGCAGCCTAGATACTTTGCAGGATTTTGGGGAGCATAGTGTAGGAAAGTGATATAGGGTATATGGTTAACTGTTCTGCACACATGGACAGATGGAAAGACAAAAGGATGATTGATTGAGTGATTGATAAATAGATAGACAGAAAGATAGATAGATATAGGTACATATCGATTAGCACAAAGCTACTGCTCAAAACAAGGAGAGCAATGGTGAAAGCACATTGCAAAACTACAAACAAAAAAGAAGAATGAAATCCAGTTTAAAAAGTGCAGTAAGGAGCCATAAGAAGAAAACGAATCCTATCATTTGCAATAACGTGGATGGAGCTCGAGGGTATTATGCTCAGTCAAATAGGCCAGGCGGAGAAATACATGTACCAAATGATTTCACTCATGTGTGGAGTATGATAACAAAGAAAAACTGAAGGAAAAGACAGCAGCAGACTCATAGAACCCGAGAGTGGACCTACAGGTACCAAAAGAGAAAGGGACTGGGTAGGGTTTGTGGGAAGGGAGAAATAAGTGCGGGGAAAAAGAAAGTGGGCATTAGGATTAGCATGTATAATGTGTAGGGTGGGGTGTCATGGGTAGTGCTGTACAACACAGAGAAGACATGTAGTGATTCTACAGCATCTTAGTACATGCTGACGGAGAGCGGCTGTTACTGGGATTTGGGGTGACTTGTTGAAGAGGGTAGACAGAATAACATAATTTTCTGCATGTGATTGTATATTAATGAGAACAAAAAGAATTTCAAAGTGCAGTAAGAGCACAGCTCTCAAATATCAGAATAAAAGTACAGCCTTTGAGTGCTCCAATCAAAAGACACATGGTTAGAAGAACTGATGAAAACTCAAGACCATCTACGTGCTCCCTTACTGGAGACTCACTTGAGATCCAAGGACACAGACAAACTACAAGCTGAAGGGGCGGGGACAGGTACCCTACACAAGTGAAACTGAGAAACAAAGAAAGAAATGGATTCTGTTTTGGACCCCAGAGAGAGTCAGTAGAAAATAGCCATATCTAGCCACCGTGAATTCTTTTTGTTTGGTTTCAGCAGTGCTCAGGCATAGATTTAGTGGTGCAGCAACTTCCTTCTCATTTCCTCTCACCTCAACAAATGAATTGCTGTAATAATATGCGTCTGGGCATTTATAATCATTGCTTTTTATGATGTTCACGAATGGAAAGAAGTAATAACCACCTAAAGAGGGAAGTTTGGACACTCAAATAAACACTTCACTCCACAACACACTCTTTGTTCCCAAATGCTCCTGTCCAGAAATAGGTGTTAATTCATATTTGTCCCTCCACCTATCAGCAGTGATCACGCCAATGTCCCTCAAACATGGTGGTGTGCAAAGGGCCAAGTACACTTTTCTGTCGACAACAGGCCCAGACGAAGGATACTTGTGGTCTTCAGGGATCACTTACTCACTGAATGTGGCTAAATAAAGTCAACAAGCGAGCAGGAAGTATAAGAGGACAGAGGACAAAGATACGGGTTCAAGTCCTTTCACCTCCATTTAATGGTTTTGTAAGCACACTCTGCTGAATCTACCTGAAAGCGTATCTGTGAACACAGTGCTCTCCTTATGGCTTAGTTACCTTGCAAGATTTCTGGAAGCATAATGTACGGAAGAGACATAGGCTATGTTGTTAACTGTTTTGTACATAAGGATAGATGGGCAGACAAAAAGATGATTGTTTTATAGATAGATAGGTAGACAGACGACAGGTGAAAGCGAAATAGGTACATAGATTAATAGACGATAGACATCATAGATAGATGATAGGAAGATAGATAGATAGATACGTAGATAGATACATAGATACATAGATATATACATGCATAGATACATAGATAGACAGACAGACCTTTAGATAGATAGATACAGATACATTTCGTTTGACACAAAGCTATTGTTCATAACCAGGAGTTGAATGGTGAATAACATAGCTAAACTACAAACAAAAAGGAAGAATGAAATCCAGTTTAAAAAGTGCAGTAAGCAGCCTTAAGAAGAAAACAAATACTACCATTTGCAATGACGTGGATTTAGCAAGATGGTAGTATGTTCAGAAAAATAGGGTAGGCGGATAAAGGCAAGTACCAAGTGATTTCACTCATGTGTGGAGTATAACAACAAAGAAAAACTGAAGTAAAAAAACAGCAGCAGACTCACAGAACCCGAGAGTTGACTAAAAGTAACCAAAGGAAAAAGGACTGGGCAGGGTGAGTCTGAAGGGAGGGGTAAGTGTGGGGAGAAAGAATGGGGGCATTAAGTTTAGCATGTATAATGCGCGGGGTCGGGTGTGCATGGGGAGTACTGTACAACACAGAGAAGACTAGTAGAGATCATATAGCATCCTACTACTCACTGATGGACCGTGACGGTAACGGGGACTTTTGGGGGGGACATGGTGAAGGGGTCTACAGCATCCAACTACGCGGATCGACAGTGACTGAAGAGGTTTTTCGGGGGGACTTGGTGAAGGGGGGAGCATAGTAAACATAATGTTCTTCACGTGATTGTAGATTAATGATAAAAAATATTCTTTAAGTGCAATAATTGCACAGCTCTGAATCATCAGAATAAAAGGTCAGGCACTGAGTGCTGCAAACAAAAGACACAGGGATAAAAGAAGGGATGAAAACTCAAGACACCTACGTGCTTACTTACAGGACACTCACTTGAGATCCAAGGACACAGACAAACTACAAGCCGAAGGTGTGTGGACAAGTACCCTACACGAGTGAAACGGAAAATCAAACAATCAAGCAAATGGATTCTGTTTCAGTCCCCAGAGACAGTCAGCAGAAAATAGCCCTATCTGGCCACCGTGAATTCTTTTTGTTTGTTTTCAACAGTTCCCAGCCATAGATTTAGGGGTGCAGCAACATACTTCTCATTTTCTCTCACCTCAACAACTGAGTTGCTGTAATAATAAGCATCTGGGCCTTTGAAATCAGTGGATTTTATGATGTTCACGAATGTGAAAATCTAATAACCACCTAAAGAGGGAAGTTTGGACACTCAAATAAACACGTCACTCCACAATACACTGTTAGCTCAAAACTGATCCTGTCTAGAAATTGATGTTCCTTTTTATTTGACCCTCTGTCCTATCGGTGGTGATCACGCCGATGTCCTTCAAGCATGGTGGTGAGCAAAGCAACAAGTTTACTTTTCTGTCGACAACAGGCCCAGAGGAATGATACTTGAGATCTTCAGGGAGCCCTTAGTCAATGAATGTGGCTAAATACAGACAGCAAGTTAGAAGGAGATGAAAGAGGACAGAGGATAGAGACACGGGTTCAAGTCCCAGCACAACCATTTCCTGGTTTTGTAGGTACACGCGGCCGACTCGAACTGCAAGTGTCTCGGTGAACCCTGTGCTCTCCCTACAGCCTAGTTACCTTGCACGATTTTTGGAAGTATAATGTAGGAAAGTGACATAGGCTATGTCGTGAACTGTTCTGTACACAAGGACAGATGGGCAGACAAATGATGATTAATTGATTGGTTGATTGATAGATTGATAGACAGACAGACAGATAGATATAGGTACATATCGTTTAACACAAAGCTATTGCTCATAACCATGAGAGCAATGGTTGAAGCACATAGCGAAACTAAAAAGAAAAAAGAAGAATAAAATCCAGTTTAAAAAGTACGGAAAGCAGCCATAAGAAGAAAACAAATCCTATCATTGGCAATAAAGTGGATGGAGCTAGAGGGTATTACGCTCAGTCAAATAGGCCAGTCGGAGAAATACATGTACCAAATGATTTCACTCATGTGTGGAGTACGACAACAAAGAAAAACTGAAGGAAAAAACAGCAGCAGACACACAGAACCCGAGAGTGGACTAACAGTTACCAAAGAGCAAGGGACTGGGTAGGGTTTGTGGGAAGGGAGTGATAATGTCGGGAAAAAGAATGGGGGCATTAGGATTAGCAAGAATAATGTGTAGGGTGTAGGGTCATGGGGAGGGCTTTACAAAACGGAGAAGACAAGTAGTGATTCTACAGCATCTTAATGCATGCTGATGGATATCGACTGTAACTGGGATTTGGCTAGGACTTGGTGAAGGGGTAGACTAGTAAACATAATGTTCTGCATGTGATTGTATATAGATGAGAGCAATAAAAAATTTCAAAGTGCAGTAACAGCAGAGCTCTCAAATTACAGAATATAAGTAGATAATTTGACTGCTCCAATCAAAAGCACACAGTTAGAAGAACTGATGAAAACTCAAGAGCACCTGCGTGCTCCCTAACTGGAGACTCACTTGAGATCCAAGGACAGAGACAAACTACAAGCTGAAGGAGCGGGGACAGGTACCCTACACAAGTGAAACTGAGAAACAAAGAAAGAAATGGATTCTGTTTGATTCCCCAGAGACAGTCACTAGAAAATAGTCCTACCTAGCCACCGTGAATTCTTTTTGTTTAGTTTCAGCAGTGACCAGGTATAGATTTAGTCGTATTGCAATGTCCTTCTCATTTATTCTCACATCAACAAATGAATTGCTGTAATAATATGCATCTGGACTTTTGAAATCACTGGGTTTTATGATGTTCACGATTGTAAAGATGTAATAACCACATAAAGAGGGAAGTTTGAACACTGAACCAAACATGTCTCTCCACAAAAAACAATTTGCTCCCAAATGCTCCTGTCTAGAAATAGGTGTTCCTTTTTATTTGTCACTCCTCCTATCTGTGGTGAACATGCCTATGTCCCTAAAACATGGTGGTGAGTAAAGCACCAAGTATACTTTTCTGTCTACAACAGGCAGAGAGGAAGTATACTTGGGGTCTTCAGAGAGCACTTAGGCAATGAATTTAGCTAAATACTGTTAGCAAGCGAGAAGGAGGTATTAGAGGAGAGGGGACAGAGATATGGTTTCAAGTCCCTGCACCACCATTTACTGGTTTTGTAAGCACACGCGGCTGACTCGATCTGCAACTGTCTCAGTGAGCCCAGTGCTCTCCCTGCGGCATAGTGACCTTGCAATGTTTTTTGAAGCATAATGTAGGGAATTGACATAGGTGATGTTGTTAACTGTTCTGTACATAAGGATAGATGGGCAGACAGAAAGATGATTTATTCATAGATAGACAGATAGATAGATAACAGATGAGAGATAGATAGATGATACACATGATAGATGATAGGAAGCTAGATAGATGGATAGATATATAGAGAGAAGGACAGAGAGATAGAAGGATATATAGAAAGATATATAGATATACAGACAGACAGAGCAATAAATAAATACAGATACATATCGATTGACACAAAGCTGTTGCTCATAACCAGGAGATGAATGGTGAGAACACATAGCTAACCTACAAAAAAAAGGAAGAAT
Source organism: Manis pentadactyla (assembly GCF_030020395.1). Classification (NCBI taxonomy): domain Eukaryota; kingdom Metazoa; phylum Chordata; class Mammalia; order Pholidota; family Manidae; genus Manis; species Manis pentadactyla. Next base: position 1,075,369 of record NW_026645060.1, read on the forward strand.
GAAATCTTGTTTACGAAGTGCAGTAAGCAGCCATAAGAAGAAAACAAATCCTACCATTTGCATTGACGTTGATGGTGCTAGACGGCAGTATGTTCAGAGAAATAGGTCAGGCGGCGAAAGACAACTATCAAATGATTTCACTCATGTGTGGAATATAACAACAAAGAAAAACTGAAGGAAAAAAACAGCAGGATACTCACAGAACCGTAGAGTTGACTATAAGTTGCAAAAGGGAAAGGAACTGGGCAGGGTGGTTCTGAAGGAAGGGATAAGTGCGGGGAGAAAGAATGGGGGCATTAGGATTAGCATGTATATTGCGTGTTGTCGGGGGTCATGGGGAGTGCTGTCAACACAGAGAAGACTAGTACAGATTATATAGCATCTTACTACTCGCTGATTGACAGCGACTGTAACGGTGTCTGTGAAAGGGTACATGGTGAAGGGGTCTATAGCATCCAACTCTACTGACGGACAGCGACTGTAAGAGGTTTTTGGGGTTGGACTTGGTGAAGGGGGAGCATACTAAACATAATATTCTTCACGTGATTGTAGATTAATGACTACAAAAAAAATTGTTTTAAGTGCAATAAGGGCACAGCCCTGAATCATCAGAATTAAAGGTCAGGCTCTGAGTGCTGCAAACAAATGACAAAGGATTAAAAGAACGGATGAAAATTCAAGAAACCTACGTGCTTCCTTACAGGAGACTCACTTGAGATCCAAGAACAGAGACAAACTACCAGCTGAAGGTGTGGGAACAAGTACCCTACACGAATGAAACTGAAAAACAAACAATCAAACAAATGGATTCTGTATAAGCCCTCAGAAATAGTTAACAGTAAATAGCCCTATCTGGCCATCGTGACTTTTTTTGTTTGTTTTCAGCAGGGCACAGCCATAGATTAATTGGTGCAGCAACGTCCTTGTCATTTTCTCTCACCTCAACAACTGAGTTGCTGTAATAATAAGATTCTGGGCCATTGAAATTGGTGGGTTTCATGATCTTCACGAATGTGAAGTAATAACCACTTAAAGAGGGAATTTTGGACACTCAAATAAACATGTCACTCCACAGTACACTCTTAGCTCCCAACTGCTCCTGTCTAGAAATTGGTGTTCCTTTTTATTTGACCCTCCATCCTATCCGCAGTGATCATGCTGATGTCCTTCAAACAGGGTGGTAATCAAAGCAAGAAGTTTAATTTTCTGTCGACTACAGGCCCAGAGGAAGGATACTTGTGGTCTTCAGGGAGCACTTAGTCAATGAATGTGGCTAAATACAGAGAGTAAATTAGAAGGAGATGAAGGAGAACAGAGGATAGAGACACATGTTCATGTCCTTGCAGAACCATTTACTGGTTTTGTAGTACACGCCGCCGACAAGACCTGCAAGTGCCTCGGTGTTCCCAGTTCTCTCCCTACAGAATAGTTACCTTGCAGGATTTTTGGAAGCATAATGTAGGAAAGTGACATAGGCTATGTGGTTAACTGTTCCGTACACTAGGACAGATGGGCAGACAAAAAGATGATTGATTGATTTTAAATAGATAGACAGATAGATAGATAGACAGACTGATAGATAGATATAGGAACATATCGATTAACACAAAGCTACTGCTCATAACCATGAGAGCAATGGTTGAAGCACACAGCGAAACTACAAACAAAAAAGAAGAGTAAAATCCAGTTTAAAAAGTGCAGTAAGAAGCCATAAGAAGAAAACAAATCCTATCACTGGCAATAACGTGGATGGAGCTAGAGGGTATTATTCTCAGTCACTTAGGCCAGTCGTAGAAATAAATGTAACAAATGATTTCACTCATGTGTGGATTACGACAACAAAGAAAAACTGACGGAAAAAACAGCAGCAGACACACAGTACCCAAGAGAGGACTAACCGTTACCAAAGAGAAATGGACTTGGTAGGGTTTGTGGGAAGGGAGTGATAAGGGCGGGAAAAAGAATGGGGGCATTAGGATTTGCATGAACAATGTGTAGGGTGTAGTGTCATGGGGAGGGCTATACAACACAGAGAAGACAAGTGGTGATTCTACAGCATCTTACTACAAGCTGACGGACAGCGACTGTAACTGGGATTTGGCAAGGACTTGGTGAAGGAGGTAGACTACTAAACATATCGTTCTGCATGTAATTGAACATTAATGAGAACAAAAAAATTTCAAAGTGCAGTAAGAGCATAGCTCTCAAATATCAGAGTAAAAGTACAGGCTTTGACTGCTCCATTCAAAAGACACAGGGTTAGAAGTACTGATGAAAACTCAAGATCACCTATTTGCTCCCTTACTGGAGACTCACTTGAGATCCAAGGACACAGACAAAGTACAAGCTGAAGGGGCGCGGACAGGTACCCTATATAAGTGAATCTGAGAAACAAAGAAACAAATGGATTCTGTTTGAGTCCCCAGAGATAGTCACTAGAAAATAGTCCTAACAAGCCACCGTGAATTCTTTTTGTTTGATTTCAGCAGTGACCAGGTATAGATTTAGTGGTACTGCAATGTCCTTCTCATTTTTTCTCACATCAGCAAATGAATTGCTGTAATAATATGCACCTCCGTTTTCGAAATCACTGGGTTTTATGATGTTCACGATTGTAAAGAAGTAATAACCACATAAAGAGGGAAGTTTGAACACTGAACCAAACACGTATCTCCACAACAAACAATTTGCTCCCAAATGCTCCTGTCTAGAAATAGGTGTTCCATTTTATTTGTCCCTCCTCCTATCAGTGGTGAACACGCCAATGTCCCTCAAACATGGTGGTGAGTAAAGCACCAAGTATAATTTTCTGTCTTCAACAGGCCCAGAGGATGTGTACTTGCGGTCTTCAGTGAGTACTTAGTCAATGAGTGTGGTTAAATACAGTTAGCAAGCGAGAAGGAGGTTTAAGAGGACAGAGGACAGAGATACGTGTTCAAGTCCCTGCAACACCATTTACTGGTTTTGTAAGCACACGCGGCTGACCTGATCTGTAACTGTCTCAGTGAGCCCAGTGCTCTCCCTGCGGCCTAGTGACCTTGCAATATTTTTTGAAGCACAATGTAGGGAAGTGACAAAGGTGATGTTGTTAACTGTTCTGTACATAAGGATAGATGGGCAGAGAGAAAGATGATTTATTCATAGATAGACAGATAGATAGATGACAGATGAGAGATAGAGAGATGAGACACATGATAGCTGATAGCAAGCTAGATAGATGGATAGTTATATAGAGAGAAGGACAGAGAGATAGAAGGTTATATAGAAAGATAGATAGATAGACAGACAGAGCAATAAATAGATACAGATATATATCGATTGAAACACAGCTGTTGCTCATAACCAGGAGATGAATGGTGAGAGCACATAGCTAAACTACAAACGAAAAGGAAGAATGAAACCCTGTTTACAAAGTGCAGTAAGCAGCCATAAGAAGAAAACAAATCCTACCATTTGCAATGACGTGCATGGAGCTAGACAGTAGTATGTTCACAGAAATAGGTCAGTCGGCGAAAGACAAGTATCAAATGATTTCACTCATGTGTGGAGTATAACAACAAAGAAAAACTGAAGGAAAAAAACAGCAGCAGACTCACAGAACCCGAGAGTTGACTGAAAGTTGCCAAAGGGAAAAGGTCTGGGCAGGGAGGCTTTGAAGGGAGGGATAAGTTTGGGGAGAAAGAATGGGGGCATTAGGATTAGCATGTATATTGCGTGGGGTCGGGAAGGCATGTGGAGTGCTGTACAACACAGAGAAGACTATTAGAGATTATATAGCATCTTACTACTCACTGATGGAAAGCGACTGAAGAGGATTTTCGGGGAGACTCTTTGAAGGGGGAGCATAGAAAACATAAGGTTCTTCACGTAATTGTAGACTAATGATAAAAAAAAAATTTTTAAGTGCAATAAGGGCACAGTACTGAATCATCAGAATAAAAGGTCAGGCTCTGAGTGCTGCAAACAAAAGACACATGGTTAAAAGAACGGATGAAAACTCAAAAAACCTACGTGCTTCCTTACAGGAGTCTCACTTGAGATCCAAGGACACAGACAAACTACAAGCTGAAGGTGTGGGGTAAAGTGTCCTACACGAGCGAAACATATAAACAAACAATCCAATAAATGGAATGTGTTTGAGACCCCAGAGACATTCAGTAGAAAATAGCCCTATCTGGCCACGGTGAATTATTTTTCTTTGTTTTCAGCAGTTACCATCCATAGATTTAGTGGTGCAGCAACGTCCTTCTTGTTTTCTCTCACCTCAACAACTGAGTTCCTGTAATAATAAGCATCTGGGCCTTTGAAATCTGTGGGTTTTATGATCTTCACGAATGTGAAGTAATAACCACCTAAAGAGGGAAGTTTGGACACTCAAATAAACATTTCACTCCACAGTACACTCTTAGCTCCCAACTGCTCCTGTCTAGAAATTGGTGTTCCTTTTTATTTGACCCTCCGTCCTATCCGCAGTGATCATGCCGATGTCCTTCAAACATGGTGGTGATCAAAGCAACAAGTTTACTTTTCTGTTGACAACAGGCCCCGAGGAAGGATACTTGTGGTTTTCAGTGAGAACTTAGTCAGTGAATGTGGCTAAATACAGAGATCAATTTAGAAGGAGATGAAAGAGGACAGAAGATAGAGACACGGGTATATCTCCCTGTACAACCATTTACTGGTTTTGTAGTACACGCGGCCGACACGACCTGAAAGTGTCTCGGTGAACCCAGTGCTCTCCCTACAGAATAGTTACCTTGCAGGATTTTTGGAAGCATAATGTAGGAAAGTGATATAGGGTATATGGTTAACTCTTCTGTACCCAAGGACAGATGTGCCCCCAAAAAAGATAATTGATTGATTGATAAATAGATAGACAGATAGATAGATAGATAGATATAGGTACATATCGATTAACACAAAGCTACTGCTCATAACCAGGAGAGCAATGGAGAAAGCACATAGCGATAGTACAAACAAAAAAGAAGAATGAAATCCAGTTTAAAAAGTGCAGTAAGCAGCCAAAAGAAGAAAACAAATCCTATCATTTGCAATAACGTGGATGGAGCTAGAGGGTATTATGCTCACTCAATTAGGCCAGTCGGAGAAATAAATGTACCAAATGATTTCACTCATGTGTGGAGTACGACAACAAAGAAAAACTGAAAGAAAAGACAGCAGCAGACTCACAGAACCCGAGAGAGTACTAACCGTTACCAAAGAGAAATGGACTTGGTAGGGTTTGTGGGAAGGGAGTGATAAGGGCGGGGAAAATGAATGGGGGCATAAGGATTTGCATGAACAATGTGTAGGGTGTAGTGTCATGGGGAGGGCTATACAACACAGAGAAGACAAGTGGTGATTCTACAGCATCTTACTAAACGCTGACGGACAAAGACTGTAACTGGGATTTGGCAAGGACTTGGTGAAGGAGGTAGACTAGTAAACATATTGTTCTGCATGTAATTGTACATTAATGAGAACAAAAAAATATTTCAAAGTGCAGTAAGAGCATAGCTCTCAAATATCAGAATAAAAGTACAGGCTTTGACTGCTCCAATCAAAAGACACAGGGTTAGAAGAACTGATGAAAACTCAAGATCAAATAAGTGCTCCCTTCTCCCTTACTGGAGACTCACTTGTGATCCAAGGACACAGACAAACTACAAGCTGAAGGGGTGCGTACATATACCCTATACAAGTAAATCTGAGAAACAAAGAAACAATTGGATTCTGTTTGAATCCCCAGAGACAGTCACTAGAAAATAGTCCTACCTAGCCACCGTGAATTCTTTTTGTTTGGTTTCAGCAGTGACCAGGTATAGATATAGTGGTACTGCAATATCCTTCTCATTTTTTCTCACATCAGGAAATGAATTGCTGTAATAATATGCATCTGGACTTTTAAAATCACTGGGTTTTATGATGTTCACGATTGTAAAGAAGTAATCACCACATAAAGAGTTTAGTTTGAACACTGAACCAAACACGTCTCTCCACAACAAACAATTTGCTCCCAAATGCTCCTGTCTAGAAATAGGTGTTCCTTTTTATTTGTCACTCCTCCTATCAGTGGTGAACATGCCTATGTCAGTAAAACATGGTGGTGAGTAAAGCACCAAGTATACTTTTATGTCTACAACAGGCAGACAGGAAGTATACTTGGGGTCTTCAGAGAGCACTAAGGCAATGAATGTAGCTAAATCTGTTAGGAAGCGAGAAGGAGGTATAAGAGGACAGAGGACAGAGATACGGTTACAATTCCCTGCACCACCATTTACTGGTTTTGTAAGCACACGCGGCTGACTCGATCTGCAACTGTCTCAGTGAGCCCAGTGCTCTCCCTGCGGCCTAGTGACCTTGCAATATTTTTGGAAGCATAATGTAGGGAAGTGATATAGGTCATGTTGTTAACTGTTCTGTACATAAAGATAGATGGGCAGAGAGAAAGATGATTTATTCATAGATAGACAGATAGATAGATGACAGATGAGAGATAGACAGATGATACACATGACAGGTGATAGGAAGCTAGAAAGATGGATAGATATATAGAGAGAATGACAGAGAGATTGAAGGATATATAGAAAGATAGATATTCAGACAGACAGAGCAATAAATAGATACAGATACATATCGATTGACACAAAGCTGTTGCTCATAACCAGGAGATGAATGGTGAGAGCACATAGCTAAACTACAAACAAAAAGGAAGAATGAAATCCTGTTTACAAAGTGCAGTAAGCAGCCATAAGAAGAAAACAAATCCTACCATTTGCAATGACTTGGATGGAGCTAGACGGTAGTATGTTCACAGAAATAGGTCAGGCGGCGAAAGACAAGTATCAAATGATTTCACTCATGTGTGGAGTATAACAGCAAAGAAAAACTGAAGAAAATAAACAGCAGCAGACTCACAGAACCCGAGAGTTGACTGAAAGTTGACAAAGGGAAAAGGACTGGGCAGGGAGGTTCTGAAAGGAGGGATAAGTTTGGGGAGAAAGAATGGGGGCATTAGGATTAGCATGTATATTGCGTGGGGTCGGGAAGGCATGGGGAGTGCTGTACAACACAGAGAAGACTATTAGAGATTATATAGCATCTTACTACTCACTGATGGACAGCGACTGTAACAGGGTCTGTGCGGGGGGACATGTTTAAGTTGTCTACACCATCCAACTACGCTGATCGACAGAGACTGAATAGGTTTCTCGGGGGGACTTGGTGAAGCGGCAAGCAAAGTGAACATAATGTTCTTCACGTGATTGTAGATTAATGATAAAAAAAATTCTTTAAGTGCAATAAGTGCACAGGTCTGAATCATCAGAAAGAAAGGTCAGGCACTCAGTGCTACAAACAAAAGACACAGGGTTGAAAGAAGGGATGAAAACTCAAGACACCTACGTGCTTACATATAGGAGACTCACTTGAGATCCAAGGACATAGACAACTACAAGCCGAAGGTGTTTGGACAATTACCCTACACGAGTGAAACTGAAAAACAAATAATCAATCAAATGGATTCTGTTTGAGTAACCAGAGACAGTCAGCAGAAAATAGCCCTATCTGTCCAGGGTTAATTCTTTTTATTTGGTTTCAGCAGTTCCCAGCCATAGATTTAGTGGTGCAGCAACATACTTCTCATTTTCTCTCACCTCAACAACTGAGTTGCTGTAATAAAAAGCATCTGGGTCTTTGAAATCAGTGGGTTTTATGATGTTCACGAATGTGAAGATCTAATAACCACCTAAGAGGGAAGTTTGGACACTCAAATAAACACGTCACTCCACAATGCACTCTTAGCTCCCAACTGCTCCTGTCTAGAAATTGGTGTTCCTGTTTATTTGACCCTCCGTCCTATCGGGGGTGATCACGCTGATGCCCCTCAAGCATGGTGGTGAGCAAAGCAACAAGTTTACTTTTCTGTTGACAACAGGCCCAGAGGAATGATACCTGTGGTCTTCAAGGAGCACTTAGTCAATGAATGTGGCTAAATACAGACAGCAAGTTAGAAGGAGATGAAAGAGGACAGAGGATATAGACACGGTTCAAGTCCCGGCAAAACAATTTCCTTGTTTTGTAGGTACACGCGGCCGACTTGACCTGCAAGTGTCGCGGTGAACCCAGTGCTCTCCCTAAATATTAGTTACAATGCACGATTTTGGGAAGTATAATGTAGGAGAGTGACATAGGCTATGTGTTTAACTGTTCTGTACACAAGGACAGATGGGCAGACAAAAAGCTGATAGATTGATTGATTGATAAATAGATAGACAGACAGATAGATAGATATAGGTACATAACGATTAACACAAAGCTTCTGCTCATAACCAGAAGAGCAATGGTGAAAGCACATAGCGATACTACAAAGAAAAATAAGAATGAACTCCAGTTTAAAAAATGTAGTAAGCAGCCATAAGAAGAAAACAAATACCATCATTTGAAATAACGTGAATGGAGCTAGAGGGTATTTTGCTCATCCAAATAAGCCAGGCTTAGAAATACATGTACCAAATGATTTCACTCATGTGTGGAGTATGATAAGAAAGAAAAACTGAAGGAAAAGACAGCAGCAGACTCACAGAACCTGAGAGTGAACTAACAGTTACCAAAGAGAAAGGGACTTTGTAGGGTTTGTGGGAAGGGAGTAATAAGGGCGGGGAAAAACAATGGGGACATTAGGATTAGCATGTATAATGTGTAGGGTGGGGGTCATGGGTAGGTCTGTACTACATAGAGAAGACATGTAGTGATTCTACAGCATCATATTACATGCTGATGGACAGCGACTGTAACTAGGATTTGGGGGGGACATGGTGAAGGGGGTAGACTGGAAAACATAATGTTCGGCATGTGATTTTATATTAATGAGAACAAAAAATTTCAAAGTGCAATAAGAGCACAGCTCTCAAATATCAGAATGAAAGTACAGGCTTTGAGTGCTCCAATCAAAAGACACAGGTTTAGAAGTACTGATGAAAACTCAAGACCACATACGTGCTCCCTTACTGGAGACTCACTTGAGATCCAAGGAAACAGAGAAACTACAAGTTGAAGGGGCGGGGACAGGTACCCTATACATGTGAAACTGAGAAACAAACAAACAAACGGATTCTGTTTGAGTCCCCAGAGAGAGTCAGTAAAAAACAGCCCTATCTAGCCACCGTGAATACTTTTTGTTTGGTATCAGCAGTGCTCAGGCATAGATTCAGTGGTGCAGTAACTTCCTTCTCATTTCCTCTCACCTCAACAAAAGATTTGCAGTAATAATATGCGTCTGGGCTTTTAAAATCATTGCGTTTTATGATGTTCAGGAATGTAAAGAAGTAATAACAACATAAAGAGGGAAGATTGGACCCTCAAATAAACACTTCATTCCACAACACACTCTTTGTTCCCAACTGCTCCTGTCCAGAAATAGGTGTTCCTTTTTATTTGTCCCTCCAGCTATCAGCAGTGATCACGCCGATGTCCCTCAAACATGGCGTTGTGCAAAGAACCAAGTACACTTTTCTGTCGACAACAGGCACAGAGGAAGGATACTTGTGGTCTTCAGGGAGCATTTAGTCAAAGAATGTGGCTAAATACAGACAGCAATTTAGAAGGAGATGAAAGAGGACAGAGGATAGAGACACGGGTTCAAGTCCCAGCACAACCATTTCCTGGTTTTGTAGGTACACGCGGCCGATTCGACCTGCAAGTGTCTCGGTGAACCCATTGCTCTCTCTACAGCCTAGATACTTTGCAGGATTTTTGGAAGAATAGTGTAGGAAAGTGATAGAGGCTATACGGTTAACTGTTCTGTACACAAGGACAGATGGGCAGAAAAAAAGATGATTGATTCATAGATAGTTAGACAGACGGCAGATGTAAGATAGTTAGACAGGTACATAGATTGATAGATGACAGACATCATAGATAGATGATAGGAAGATAGATAGATAGACAGATAGATATATATATACATATACACAGAGATACATAGTTAGACAGACAGACGGTTAGATAGATAAATACAGATACATATCGACTGACACAAAGCTATGGTTCATAACCAGGAGTTGAATGGTGAATAACATAGCTAAACTATGAACAAAAAGGAAGAATGAAACCCAGTTTAAAAGTGCAGTAAGCAGAATTATGAAGAAAACAAATACTACCATTTGCAATGACGTGTATGGAGCTAGACGGTAGTATGTTCAGAGAAATAGGCCAGGCGGAGTAAGACATGTACCAAGTGATTTCACTCAAGTGTAGAGTATAACAACAAAGGAAAACTGAAGGAAAAAAGCAGCAGCAGACTCACAGAACCCGAGAGCTGACTAAAAGTTACCAAAGGGAAAAGGACTGAGCAGGGTTGGTCCGAAGAGAGGGATAAGTGTGCGGAGAAAGAATGGGGGCATTAGGATTAGCATGTATAATGAATGGTGTCGGGTGTGCATAGGGAGTACTGTACAACACAGACAAGACAGGTAGAGATCATATAGCATCTTACTACTCACTGATGGACAGTGACTGTAATGGGGTCTGTGGGGGGGGCATGATGAAGTTGTCTACAGCATGCAACTACGCTGATCGACAGCGACTGAATAGGTTCCTCGGGGGGCTTGGTAAAGGGGCGAGCAAAGTAAACATAATGTTCTTCACGTGATTGTAGATTAATGATAAAAAATTCTTTAAGTGCAATAAGTGCACAGCTCTGAATCATCAGAAAGAAAGGTCAGGCACTGAGTGCTGCAAACAAAAGACACAGGGTTGAAAGAAGGGAAGAAAACTCAAGACACCTACGTGCTTACATATAGGAGACTCACTTGAGATCCAAGGACACAGACAAACTACAAGCCGAAGGTGTTTGGACAAGTACCCTACACGAGTGAAACTGAAAAACAAATAATCAATCAATGGATTCTGTTTGAGTACCCAGAGACAGTCAGCAGAAAATAGCCCTATCTGGCCAGGGTGAATTCTTTTTGTTTGGTTTCAGCAGTTCTCAGCCAAAGATTTAGTGGTGCACCAACATACTTCTCATTTTCTCTCACCTCAACTGAGTTGCTATAATAATAAGCATCTGGGCCTTTGAAATCAGTGGGTTTTATGATGTTCACGAATGTGAAGATCTAATAACCACCTAAAGAGGGAAGTTTGGACACTCAAATAAACACGTCACTCCACAATGCACTCTTAGCTCCCAACTGCTCCTGTCTAGAAATTGGTGTTCCTTTTTATTTGACCCTCCATTCTATCGGCGGCAATCACGCTGATGTCCTTCAAACAGGGTGGTGAGCAAAGCAATAAGTTTACTTTTCTGTCGACAATAGGCCCAGAGGAATGATACTTGTGGTCTTCATGGAGCACTTAGTCAATGAATGTGGCTAAATACAGACAGCATGTTAGAATAAGATGAAAGAAGACAGAGGATAGAGACACGGGTTCAAGTCCCGGCACAACCATTTCCTGGTTCTGTAGGTACAAGCGGCCGACTTGACCTGCAAGTGTCTCGGTGAACCCATTGCACATTCTACAGCCTAGATACTTTGCAGGATTTTTGGAAGCATTGTGTAGGAAAGTGATAGAGGATATACGGTTAACTGTTCTGTACACAAGGACAGATGGGCAGAAAAAAATGATTAATTCATTGATAAATAAATAGACAGATAGATAGATATAGGTACATATCGATTAACACAAAGCTAGTGCTCATAACCATTAGAGCAATGGTGTAAGCACACAGCGAAACTACAAACAAAAAATGAAGAAAATAATAAAGTTTAAAAAATGCAGTATGCAGCCATAAGAAAAAACAAATCCTATCATTTGCAATAACGTGGATGGTGCTATAGGGTATTATGCTCATTCAAATAGGCCAGGCTGAGAAATACATTTACCAAATGATTTCACTCATGTGTGGAGTACGATAACAAAGAAAAACTGAAGGAAAAGACAGCAGCAGACTCACAGAACCCGAGATCGGAACACAGTTACCAAAGAGAAAGGGACTTTGTAGGGTTTGTGGGAAGGGAGTAATAAGGGCGGGGAAAAACAATGGGGACATTAGGATTAGCATGTATAATGTGTAGGGTGGGGGGTCATGGGTAGGTCTGTACTACATAGAGAAGACATGTAGTGATTCTACAGCATCATATTACATGCTGATGGACAGCGACTGTAACTAGGATTTGGGGGGGACATGGTGAAGGGGGTAGACTGGAAAACATAATGTTCGGCATGTGATTTTATATTAATGAGAACAAAAAATTTCAAAGTGCAATAAGAGCACAGCTCTCAAATATCAGAATGAAAGTACAGGCTTTGAGTGCTCCAATCAAAAGACACAGGTTTAGAAGTACTGATGAAAACTCAAGACCACATACGTGCTCCCTTACTGGAGACTCACTTGAGATCCAAGGAAACAGAGAAACTACAAGTTGAAGGGGCGGGGACAGGTACCCTATACATGTGAAACTGAGAAACAAACAAACAAACGGATTCTGTTTGAGTCCCCAGAGAGAGTCAGTAAAAAACAGCCCTATCTAGCCACCGTGAATACTTTTTGTTTGGTATCAGCAGTGCTCAGGCATAGATTCAGTGGTGCAGTAACTTCCTTCTCATTTCCTCTCACCTCAACAAAAGATTTGCAGTAATAATATGCGTCTGGGCTTTTAAAATCATTGCGTTTTATGATGTTCAGGAATGTAAAGAAGTAATAACAACATAAAGAGGGAAGATTGGACCCTCAAATAAACACTTCATTCCACAACACACTCTTTGTTCCCAACTGCTCCTGTCCAGAAATAGGTGTTCCTTTTTATTTGTCCCTCCAGCTATCAGCAGTGATCACGCCGGTGTCCCTCAAACATAGCGTTGTGCAAAGAACCAAGTACACTTTTCTGTCGACAACAGGCACAGAGGAAGGATACTTGTGGTCTTCATGGAGCACTTAGTCAATGAATGTGGCTAAATACAGACAGCAATTTAGAAGGAGATGAAAGAAGACAGAGGATAGAGACACGGGTTCAAGTCCCGGCACAACCATTTCCTGGTTCTGTAGGTACAAGCGGCCGACTTGACCTGCAAGTGTCTCGGTGAACCCATTGCACATTCTACAGCCTAGATACTTTGCAGGATTTTTGGAAGCATTGTGTAGCAAAGTGATAGAGGATATACGGTTAACTGTTCTGTACACAAGGACAGATGGGCAGAAAAAAATGATTAATTCATTGATAAATAAATAGACAGATAGATAGATATAGGTACATATCGATTAACACAAAGCTAGTGCTCATAACCATTAGAGCAATGGTGTAAGCACACAGCGAAACTACAAACAAAAAATGAAGAAAATAATAAAGTTTAAAAAATGCAGTATGCAGCCATAAGAAAAAACAAATCCTATCATTTGCAATAACGTGGATGGTGCTATAGGGTATTATGCTCATTCAAATAGGCCAGGCTGAGAAATACATTTACCAAATGATTTCACTCATGTGTGGAGTACGATAACAAAGAAAAACTGAAGGAAAAGACAGCAGCAGACTCACAGAACCCGAGATCGGAACACAGTTACCAAAGAGAAAGGGACTGGGTAGGGTTTGTGGGAAAGGAGTAATAAGGGCGGGGAAAAAGAATGGGGGCATTAGGATTAGCATGCATAATGGTTAGGGTGGGGCTCATGGGTAGGGCTGTACAACACAGAGAAGACATGTAGTGATTCTACAGCATCTTAGTACATACTGACGGACAGCGGCTGCAACTGGGATTTGGTGGGGACTTGGTGAAAGGGGTAGACTAGAAAACATAATGTTCTGCATGGGATTGTACATTAATGAAACAAAAAGAATTTCAATGTGCAGTAAGAGCACAGCTCTCAAATATCAGAATAAAAGTACAGGCTTTCAGTGCTCCAATCAAAAGACACAGGGTTAGAATAACTGATGAAAACTCAAGACCACCTACGTGCTCCCTTACTGGACACTCACTTGTGATCCAAGGACACAGAAAATCTACAAGCTGAAGGGGCGGGGACAGGTACCCTAAACAAGTGAAACTGAATAACAAATAAACAAATGGATTCTGTTTGAGTCCCCAGAGACAGTCTGTAGAAAATAGAACTATCTAGCCACTGTGAATTCTTTTTGTTTGCTTTCAGCAGTGCTCAGGCATAGATTTACTGGTACAGCAACTTCCTTCTCATTTCCTCTCACCTCAACAAATGAATTTCTGTGATAATATGCGTCTGGTCTTTTAAAATCATCGCTTTTTCTAATGTTCCCGAATGTAAAGAAGTAATAAGCACCTACAGAAGGAAGTATGTACCATCAAATAATCACTTCAATGCACAACACACTCTATTTCCCAAATTCTCCTGTCCAGAAAGAGGTGTTCCTTTATAATTGTCCCTCCACCTATCAACAGTGATCACGCCGATGTCCCTCAATCATGGTGGTGTGCAAAGATCCAAGTACACTTTTCTGTCGACAACAGGCCCAGACGAAGGATACTTGTGGTCCTCAGGGATCACTTACTCACTGAATGTGTCTAAATAAGGTCACCAAGCGAGCAGGAAGTATAAGAGCACAGAGGACAGAGATACGGGTTCAAGTCCTTTCACCTCCATTAACTGGTTTTGTAAGCACACGCAGCTGACTCTACCTGAAAGTGTATCGGTGAACACAGTGCTCTCCTTATGGCTTAGTTACCTTGCAAGATTTCTGGAAGCATAATGTAGGGAAGAGACATAGGCTTTGTTGTTAACTGTTCTGTACATAAGGATAGATGGGGAGACAAAAGATGATTGATTTATAGATAGATAGGTAGACAGACGACAGATGAAAGATAGATAGATAGGTACATAGATTGATAGATGATAGACATCACATATAGATGATGGATAGATAGACAGATAGATAGATAGATACATAGATACATACATACATAGATACATAGACAGACAGAACGTTAGATAGATAGATACAGATACATATCGATTGATACGAAGCTCTTGTTCATAACCAAGAGTTGAATGGTGAATAACATAGCTAAACTGCAAACAAAAAGGAAGAATGAAATCCAGTTTAAAAAGTGCAGTAAGCAGCCTTAAGAAGAAAACAAATACTACCATTTTCAATGATGTGGATGTAGCTAGACGGTATTATGTTAACAGAAATATGAAAGGCGGAGAAAGACAAGTACCAAGTGATTTCACTCATGTGTGGAGTATAACAACAAAGGAAATCTGAAGGAAAAAAACAGCAGCAGACTCACAGAACCCGAGAGTAGACTGAAAGTTACAAAGGGAAAAGGACTGGGCAGGGTGGGTCTGAAGGGAGGGATAAGTGTGGGGAGAAAGAATGGGGGCATTAGGATTAGCATGTATAATGCGTGGTGTCGGGTGTGCATGGGGAGTACTGTACAACACAGAGAAGACTAGTAGAGAACGTATAGCATCTTACTACTCACTGATGGACAGCGACTCTAATGGGGTCTGTGTGGGGGGACATGGTGAAGGGGTCTTCAGCATCCAACTACGCTGATTAACAGCGACTGAAGAGGTTTTTGGGTGGGACTTGGTGAAGGGGGAGCATAGTAAACATAATGTTCTTCACGTGATTGTAGATTAATGATAAAAAAATTCTTTAAGTGCAATAAGTGCACAGCTCTGAATCATCAGAATAAAAGTACAGGCACTGAGTGCTGCAAACAAAAGACACAGGGTTAAAAGAAGGGATTAAAACTCAAGACACCTACATGCTTACTTACAGGAGACTCACTGGAGATCCAAGGACAGAGATAAACTACAAGCCGAAGGTATGTGGACAAGTACCCTACACGAGTGAAAGTGAAAAACAAATAATCAAACAAATGGATTCTGTTTCAGTCCCCAGAGACAGTCAGCAGAAAATAGCCCTATCTGTCCAGGGTTAATTCTTTTTATTTGGTTTCAGCAGTTCCCAGCCATAGATTTAGTGGTGCAGCAACATACTTCTCATTTTCTCTCACCTCAACAACTGAGTTGCTGTAATAAAAAGCATCTGGGTCTTTGAAATCAGTGGGTTTTATGATGTTCACGAATGTGAAGATCTAATAACCACCTAAGAGGGAAGTTTGGACACTCAAATAAACACGTCACACCACAATGCACTCTTAGCTCCCAACTGCTCCTGTCTAGAAATTGGTGTTCCTGTTTATTTGACCCTCCGTCCTATCGGGGGTGATCTCGCTGATGCCCCTCAAGCATGGTGGTGCGCAAAGCAACAAGTTTACTTTTCTGTTGACAACAGGCCCAGAGGAATGATACCTGTGGTCTTCAAGGAGCACTTAGTCAATGAATGTGGCTAAATACAGACAGCAAGTTAGAAGGAGATGAAAGAGGACCGAGGATATAGACACGGTTCAAGTCCCGGCAAAACAATTTCCTTGTTTTGTAGGTACACGCGGCCGACTTGACCTGCAAGTGTCGCGGTGAACCCAGTGCTCTCCCTAAATATTAGTTACAATGCACGATTTTGGGAAGTATAATGTAGGAGAGTGACATAGGCTATGTGTTTAACTGTTCTGTACACAAGGACAGATGGGCAGACAAAAAGCTGATAGATTGATTGATTGATAAATAGATAGACAGACAGATAGATAGATATAGGTACATAATGATTAACACAAAGCTTCTGCTCATAACCAGAAGAGCAATGGTGAAAGCACATAGCGATACTACAAAGAAAAATAAGAATGAACTCCAGTTTAAAAAATGTAGTAAGCAGCCATAAGAAGAAAACAAATACCATCATTTGAAATAACGTGAATGGAGCTAGAGGGTATTTTGCTCATCCAAATAAGCCAGGCTTAGAAATACATGTACCAAATGATTTCACTCATGTGTGGAGTATGATAAGAAAGAAAAACTGAAGGAAAAGACAGCAGCAGACTCACAGAACCTGAGAGTGAACTAACAGTTACCAAAGAGAAAGGGACTTTGTAGGGTTTGTGGGAAGGGAGTAATAAGGGCGGGGAAAAACAATGGGGACATTAGGATTAGCATGTATAATGTGTAGGGTGGGGGGTCATGGGTAGGTCTGTACTACATAGAGAAGACATGTAGTGATTCTACAGCATCATATTACATGCTGATGGACAGCGACTGTAACTAGGATTTGGGGGGGACATGGTGAAGGGGGTAGACTGGAAAACATAATGTTCGGCATGTGATTTTATATTAATGAGAACAAAAAATTTCAAAGTGCAATAAGAGCACAGCTCTCAAATATCAGAATGAAAGTACAGGCTTTGAGTGCTCCAATCAAAAGACACAGGTTTAGAAGTACTGATGAAAACTCAAGACCACATACGTGCTCCCTTACTGGAGACTCACTTGAGATCCAAGGAAACAGAGAAACTACAAGTTGAAGGGGCGGGGACAGGTACCCTATACATGTGAAACTGAGAAACAAACAAACAAACGGATTCTGTTTGAGTCCCCAGAGAGAGTCAGTAAAAAACAGCCCTATCTAGCCACCGTGAATACTTTTTGTTTGGTATCAGCAGTGCTCAGGCATAGATTCAGTGGTGCAGTAACTTCCTTCTCATTTCCTCTCACCTCAACAAAAGATTTGCAGTAATAATATGCGTCTGGGCTTTTAAAATCATTGCGTTTTATGATGTTCAGGAATGTAAAGAAGTAATAACAACATAAAGAGGGAAGATTGGACCCTCAAATAAACACTTCATTCCACAACACACTCTTTGTTCCCAACTGCTCCTGTCCAGAAATAGGTGTTCCTTTTTATTTGTCCCTCCAGCTATCAGCAGTGATCACGCCGATGTCCCTCAAACATGGCGTTGTGCAAAGAACCAAGTACACTTTTCTGTCGACAACAGGCACAGAGGAAGGATACTTGTGGTCTTCAGGGAGCATTTAGTCAAAGAATGTGGCTAAATACAGACAGCAATTTAGAAGGAGATGAAAGAGGACAGAGGATAGAGACACGGGTTCAAGTCCCAGCACAACCATTTCCTGGTTTTGTAGGTACACGCGGCCGATTCGACCTGCAAGTGTCTCGGTGAACCCATTGCTCTCTCTACAGCCTAGATACTTTGCAGGATTTTTGGAAGAATAGTGTAGGAAAGTGATAGAGGATATACGGTTAACTGTTCTGTACACAAGGACAGATGGGCAGAAAAAAAGATGATTGATTCATAGATAGTTAGACAGACGGCAGATGTAAGATAGTTAGACAGGTACATAGATTGATAGATGACAGACATCATAGATAGATGATAGGAAGATAGATAGATAGACAGATAGATATATATATACATATACACAGAGATACATAGTTAGACAGACAGACGGTTAGATAGATAAATACAGATACATATCGACTGACACAAAGCTATGGTTCATAACCAGGAGTTGAATGGTGAATAACATAGCTAAACTATGAACAAAAAGGAAGAATGAAACCCAGTTTAAAAGTGCAGTAAGCAGAATTATGAAGAAAACAAATACTACCATTTGCAATGACGTGTATGGAGCTAGACGGTAGTATGTTCAGAGAAATAGGCCAGGCGGAGTAAGACATGTACCAAGTGATTTCACTCAAGTGTAGAGTATAACAACAAAGGAAAACTGAAGGAAAAAAGCAGCAGCAGACTCACAGAACCCGAGAGCTGACTAAAAGTTACCAAAGGGAAAAGGACTGAGCAGGGTTGGTCCGAAGAGAGGGATAAGTGTGGGGAGAAAGAATGGGGCCTTAGGATTTGCAAGTATAATGCGCGGGGTCGGGTGTGCATGGGGAGTACTGTACAACACAGACAAGACAGGTAGAGATCATATAGCATCTTACTACTCACTGATGGACAGTGACTGTAATGGGGTCTGTGGGGGGGGGCATGATGAAGTTGTCTACAGCATGCAACTACGCTGATCGACAGCGACTGAATAGGTTCCTCGGGGGGACTTGGTGAAGGGGCGAGCAAAGTAAACATAATGTTCTTCACGTGATTGTAGATTAATGATAAAAAATTCTTTAAGTGCAATAAGTGCACAGCTCTGAATCATCAGAAAGAAAGGTCAGGCACTGAGTGCTGCAAACAAAAGACACAGGGTTGAAAGAAGGGAAGAAAACTCAAGACACCTACGTGCTTACATATAGGAGACTCACTTGAGATCCAAGGACACAGACAAACTACAAGCCGAAGGTGTTTGGACAAGTACCCTACACGAGTGAAACTGAAAAACAAATAATCAATCAATGGATTCTGTTTGAGTACCCAGAGACAGTCAGCAGAAAATAGCCCTATCTGGCCAGGGTGAATTCTTTTTGTTTGGTTTCAGCAGTTCTCAGCCAAAGATTTAGTGGTGCAGCAACATACTTCTCATTTTCTCTCACCTCAACTGAGTTGCTATAATAATAAGCATCTGGGCCTTTGAAATCAGTGGGTTTTATGATGTTCACGAATGTGAAGATCTAATAACCACCTAAAGAGGGAAGTTTGGACACTCAAATAAACACGTCACTCCACAATGCACTCTTAGCTCCCAACTGCTCCTGTCTAGAAATTGGTGTTCCTTTTTATTTGACCCTCCGTTCTATCGGCGGCAATCACGCTGATGTCCTTCAAACAGGGTGGTGAGCAAAGCAATAAGTTTACTTTTCTGTCGACAATAGGCCCAGAGGAATGATACTTGTGGTCTTCATGGAGCACTTAGTCAATGAATGTGGCTAAATACAGACAGCATGTTAGAATAAGATGAAAGAAGACAGAGGATAGAGACACGGGTTCAAGTCCCGGCACAACCATTTCCTGGTTCTGTAGGTACAAGCGGCCGACTTGACCTGCAAGTGTCTCGGTGAACCCATTGCACATTCTACAGCCTAGATACTTTGCAGGATTTTTGGAAGCATTGTGTAGGAAAGTGATAGAGGATATACGGTTAACTGTTCTGTACACAAGGACAGATGGGCAGAAAAAAATGATTAATTCATTGATAAATAAATAGACAGATAGATAGATATAGGTACATATCGATTAACACAAAGCTAGTGCTCATAACCATTAGAGCAATGGTGTAAGCACACAGCGAAACTACAAACAAAAAATGAAGAAAATAATAAAGTTTAAAAAATGCAGTATGCAGCCATAAGAAAAAACAAATCCTATCATTTGCAATAACGTGGATGGTGCTATAGGGTATTATGCTCATTCAAATAGGCCAGGCTGAGAAATACATTTACCAAATGATTTCACTCATGTGTGGAGTACGATAACAAAGAAAAACTGAAGGAAAAGACAGCAGCAGACTCACAGAACCCGAGATCGGAACACAGTTACCAAAGAGAAAGGGACTGGGTAGGGTTTGTGGGAAAGGAGTAATAAGGGCGGGGAAAAAGAATGGGGGCATTAGGATTAGCATGCATAATGGTTAGGGTGGGGCTCATGGGTAGGGCTGTACAACACAGAGAAGACATGTAGTGATTCTACAGCATCTTAGTACATACTGACGGACAGCGGCTGCAGCTGGGATTTGGTGGGGACTTGGTGAAAGGGGTAGACTAGAAAACATAATGTTCTGCATGGGATTGTACATTAATGAAACAAAAAGAATTTCAATGTGCAGTAAGAGCACAGCTCTCAAATATCAGAATAAAAGTACAGGCTTTCAGTGCTCCAATCAAAAGACACAGGGTTAGAATAACTGATGAAAACTCAAGACCACCTACGTGCTCCCTTACTGGACACTCACTTGTGATCCAAGGACACAGAAAATCTACAAGCTGAAGGGGCGGGGACAGGTACCCTAAACAAGTGAAACTGAATAACAAATAAACAAATGGATTCTGTTTGAGTCCCCAGAGACAGTCTGTAGAAAATAGAACTATCTAGCCACTGTGAATTCTTTTTGTTTGCTTTCAGCAGTGCTCAGGCATAGATTTACTGGTGCAGCAACTTCCTTCTCATTTCCTCTCACCTCAACAAATGAATTTCTGTGATAATATGCGTCTGGTCTTTTAAAATCATCGCTTTTTCTAATGTTCCCGAATGTAAAGAAGTAATAAGCACCTACAGAAGGAAGTATGTACCATCAAATAATCACTTCAATGCACAACACACTCTATTTCCCAAATTCTCCTGTCCAGAAAGAGGTGTTCCTTTATAATTGTCCCTCCACGTATCAACAGTGATCACGCCGATGTCCCTCAATCATGGTGGTGTGCAAAGATCCAAGTACACTTTTCTGTCGACAACAGGCCCAGACGAAGGATACTTGTGGTCCTCAGGGATCACTTACTCACTGAATGTGTCTAAATAAGGTCACCAAGCGAGCAGGAAGTATAAGAGCACAGAGGACAGAGATACGGGTTCAAGTCCTTTCACCTCCATTAACTGGTTTTGTAAGCACACGCGGCTGACTCTACCTGAAAGTGTATCGGTGAACACAGTGCTCTCCTTATGGCTTAGTTACCTTGCAAGATTTCTGGAAGCATAATGTAGGGAAGAGACATAGGCTTTGTTGTTAACTGTTCTGTACATAAGGATAGATGGGGAGACAAAAAGATGATTGATTTATAGATAGATAGGTAGACAGACGACAGATGAAAGATAGATAGGTACATAGATTGATAGATGATAGACATCACATATAGATGATGGATAGATAGACAGATAGATAGATAGATACATAGATACATACATACATAGATACATAGACAGACAGAACGTTAGATAGATAGATACAGATACATATCGATTGATACGAAGCTCTTGTTCATAACCAAGAGTTGAATGGTGAATAACATAGCTAAACTGCAAACAAAAAGGAAGAATGAAATCCAGTTTAAAAAGTGCAGTAAGCAGCCTTAAGAAGAAAACAAATACTACCATTTTCAATGATGTGGATGTAGCTAGACGGTATTATGTTAACAGAAATATGAAAGGCGGAGAAAGACAAGTACCAAGTGATTTCACTCATGTGTGGAGTATAACAACAAAGGAAATCTGAAGGAAAAAAACAGCAGCAGACTCACAGAACCCGAGAGTAGACTGAAAGTTACAAAGGGAAAAGGACTGGGCAGGGTGGGTCTGAAGGGAGGGATAAGTGTGGGGAGAAAGAATGGGGGCATTAGGATTAGCATGTATAATGCGTGGTGTCGGGTGTGCATGGGGAGTACTGTACAACACAGAGAAGACTAGTAGAGAACGTATAGCATCTTACTACTCACTGATGGACAGCGACTCTAATGGGGTCTGTGTGGGGGGACATGGTGAAGGGGTCTTCAGCATCCAACTACGCTGATTAACAGCGACTGAAGAGGTTTTTGGGTGGGACTTGGTGAAGGGGGAGCATAGTAAACATAATGTTCTTCACGTGATTGTAGATTAATGATAAAAAAATTCTTTAAGTGCAATAAGTGCACAGCTCTGAGTCATCAGAATAAAAGTACAGGCACTGAGTGCTGCAAACAAAAGACACAGGGTTAAAAGAAGGGATTAAAACTCAAGACACCTACATGCTTACTTACAGGAGACTCACTGGAGATCCAAGGACAGAGATAAACTACAAGCCGAAGGTATGTGGACAAGTACCCTACACGAGTGAAAGTGAAAAACAAATAATCAAACAAATGGATTCTGTTTCAGTCCCCAGAGACAGTCAGCAGAAAATAGCCCTATCTGTCCAGGGTTAATTCTTTTTATTTGGTTTCAGCAGTTCCCAGCCATAGATTTAGTGGTGCAGCAACATACTTCTCATTTTCTCTCACCTCAACAACTGAGTTGCTGTAATAAAAAGCATCTGGGTCTTTGAAATCAGTGGGTTTTATGATGTTCACGAACGTGAAGATCTAATAACCACCTAAGAGGGAAGTTTGGACACTCAAATAAACACGTCACTCCACAATGCACTCTTAGCTCCCAACTGCTCCTGTCTAGAAATTGGTGTTCCTGTTTATTTGACCCTCCGTCCTATCGGGGGTGATCACGCTGATGCCCCTCAAGCATGGTGGTGAGCAAAGCAACAAGTTTACTTTTCTGTTGACAACAGGCCCAGAGGAATGATACCTGTGGTCTTCAAGGAGCACTTAGTCAATGAATGTGGCTAAATACAGACAGCAAGTTAGAAGGAGATGAAAGAGGACAGAGGATATAGACACGGTTCAAGTCCCGGCAAAACAATTTCCTTGTTTTGTAGGTACACGCGGCCGACTCGACCTGCAAGTGTCGCGGTGAACCCAGTGCTCTCCCTAAATATTAGTTACAATGCACGATTTTGGGAAGTATAATGTAGGAGAGTGACATAGGCTATGTGTTTAACTGTTCTGTACACAAGGACAGATGGGCAGACAAAAAGCTGATAGATTGATTGATTGATAAATAGATAGACAGACAGATAGATAGATATAGGTACATAACGATTAACACAAAGCTTCTGCTCATAACCAGAAGAGCAATGGTGAAAGCACATAGCGATACTACAAAGAAAAATAAGAATGAACTCCAGTTTAAAAAATGTAGTAAGCAGCCATAAGAAGAAAACAAATACCATCATTTGAAATAACGTGAATGGAGCTAGAGGGTATTTTGCTCATCCAAATAAGCCAGGCTTAGAAATACATGTACCAAATGATTTCACTCATGTGTGGAGTATGATAAGAAAGAAAAACTGAAGGAAAAGACAGCAGCAGACTCACAGAACCTGAGAGTGAACTAACAGTTACCAAAGAGAAAGGGACTTTGTAGGGTTTGTGGGAAGGGAGTAATAAGGGCGGGGAAAAACAATGGGGACATTAGGATTAGCATGTATAATGTGTAGGGTGGGGGGTCATGGGTAGGTCTGTACTACATAGAGAAGACATGTAGTGATTCTACAGCATCATATTACATGCTGATGGACAGCGACTGTAACTAGGATTTGGGGGGGACATGGTGAAGGGGGTAGACTGGAAAACATAATGTTCGGCATGTGATTTTATATTAATGAGAACAAAAAATTTCAAAGTGCAATAAGAGCACAGCTCTCAAATATCAGAATGAAAGTACAGGCTTTGAGTGCTCCAATCAAAAGACACAGGTTTAGAAGTACTGATGAAAACTCAAGACCACATACGTGCTCCCTTACTGGAGACTCACTTGAGATCCAAGGAAACAGAGAAACTACAAGTTGAAGGGGCGGGGACAGGTACCCTATACATGTGAAACTGAGAAACAAACAAACAAACGGATTCTGTTTGAGTCCCCAGAGAGAGTCAGTAAAAAACAGCCCTATCTAGCCACCGTGAATACTTTTTGTTTGGTATCAGCAGTGCTCAGGCATAGATTCAGTGGTGCAGTAACTTCCTTCTCATTTCCTCTCACCTCAACAAAAGATTTGCAGTAATAATATGCGTCTGGGCTTTTAAAATCATTGCGTTTTATGATGTTCAGGAATGTAAAGAAGTAATAACAACATAAAGAGGGAAGATTGGACCCTCAAATAAACACTTCATTCCACAACACACTCTTTGTTCCCAACTGCTCCTGTCCAGAAATAGGTGTTCCTTTTTATTTGTCCCTCCAGCTATCAGCAGTGATCACGCCGATGTCCCTCAAACATGGCGTTGTGCAAAGAACCAAGTACACTTTTCTGTCGACAACAGGCACAGAGGAAGGATACTTGTGGTCTTCAGGGAGCATTTAGTCAAAGAATGTGGCTAAATACAGACAGCAATTTAGAAGGAGATGAAAGAGGACAGAGGATAGAGACACGGGTTCAAGTCCCAGCACAACCATTTCCTGGTTTTGTAGGTACACGCGGCCGATTCGACCTGCAAGTGTCTCGGTGAACCCATTGCTCTCTCTACAGCCTAGATACTTTGCAGGATTTTTGGAAGAATAGTGTAGGAAAGTGATAGAGGATATACGGTTAACTGTTCTGTACACAAGGACAGATGGGCAGAAAAAAAGATGATTGATTCATAGATAGTTAGGCAGACGGCAGATGTAAGATAGTTAGACAGGTACATAGATTGATAGATGACAGACATCATAGATAGATGATAGGAATATAGATAGATAGACAGATAGATATATATATATACATATACACAGAGATACATAGTTAGACAGACAGACGGTTAGATAGATAAATACAGATACATATCGACTGACACAAAGCTATGGTTCATAACCAGGAGTTGAATGGTGAATAAAATAGCTAAACTATGAACAAAAAGGAAGAATGAAACCCAGTTTAAAAGTGCAGTAAGCAGAATTATGAAGAAAACAAATACTACCATTTGCAATGACGTGTATGGAGCTAGACGGTAGTATGTTCAGAGAAATAGGCCAGGCGGAGTAAGACATGTACCAAGTGATTTCACTCAAGTGTAGAGTATAACAACAAAGGAAAACTGAAGGAAAAAAGCAGCAGCAGACTCACAGAACCCGAGAGCTGACTAAAAGTTACCAAAGGGAAAAGGACTGAGCAGGGTTGGTCCGAAGAGAGGGATAAGTGTGGGGAGAAAGAATGGGGGCATTAGGATTAGCATGTATAATGAATGGTGTCGGGTGTGCATAGGGAGTACTGTACAACACAGACAAGACAGGTAGAGATCATATAGCATCTTACTACTCACTGATGGACAGTGACTGTAATGGGGTCTGTGGGGGGGGGCATGATGAAGTTGTCTACAGCATGCAACTACGCTGATCGACAGCGACTGAATAGGTTCCTCGGGGGGACTTGGTGAAGGGGCGAGCAAAGTAAACATAATGTTCTTCACGTGATTGTAGATTAATGATAAAAAATTCTTTAAGTGCAATAAGTGCACAGCTCTGAATCATCAGAAAGAAAGGTCAGGCACTGAGTGCTGCAAACAAAAGACACAGGGTTGAAAGAAGGGAAGAAAACTCAAGACACCTACGTGCTTACATATAGGAGAATCACTTGAGATCCAAGGACACAGACAAACTACAAGCCGAAGGTGTTTGGACAAGTACCCTACACGAGTGAAACTGAAAAACAAATAATCAATCAATGGATTCTGTTTGAGTACCCAGAGACAGTCAGCAGAAAATAGCCCTATCTGGCCAGGGTGAATTCTTTTTGTTTGGTTTCAGCAGTTCTCAGCCAAAGATTTAGTGGTGCAGCAACATACTTCTCATTTTCTCTCACCTCAACTGAGTTGCTATAATAATAAGCATCTGGGCCTTTGAAATCAGTGGGTTTTATGATGTTCACGAATGTGAAGATCTAATAACCACCTAAAGAGGGAAGTTTGGACACTCAAATAAACACGTCACTCCACAATGCACTCTTAGCTCCCAACTGCTCCTGTCTAGAAATTGGTGTTCCTTTTTATTTGACCCTCCGTTCTATCGGCGGCAATCACGCTGATGTCCTTCAAACAGGGTGGTGAGCAAAGCAATAAGTTTACTTTTCTGTCGACAATAGGCCCAGAGGAATGATACTTGTGGTCTTCATGGAGCACTTAGTCAATGAATGTGGCTAAATACAGACAGCATGTTAGAATAAGATGAAAGAAGACAGAGGATAGAGACACGGGTTCAAGTCCCGGCACAACCATTTCCTGGTTCTGTAGGTACAAGCGGCCGACTTGACCTGCAAGTGTCTCGGTGAACCCATTGCACATTCTACAGCCTAGATACTTTGCAGGATTTTTGGAAGCATTGTGTAGGAAAGTGATAGAGGATATACGGTTAACTGTTCTGTACACAAGGACAGATGGGCAGAAAAAAATGATTAATTCATTGATAAATAAATAGACAGATAGATAGATATAGGTACATATCGATTAACACAAAGCTAGTGCTCATAACCATTAGAGCAATGGTGTAAGCACACAGCGAAACTACAAACAAAAAATGAAGAAAATAATAAAGTTTAAAAAATGCAGTATGCAGCCATAAGAAAAAACAAATCCTATCATTTGCAATAACGTGGATGGTGCTATAGGGTATTATGCTCATTCAAATAGGCCAGGCTGAGAAATACATTTACCAAATGATTTCACTCATGTGTGGAGTACGATAACAAAGAAAAACTGAAGGAAAAGACAGCAGCAGACTCACAGAACCCGAGATCGGAACACAGTTACCAAAGAGAAAGGGACTGGGTAGGGTTTGTGGGAAAGGAGTAATAAGGGCGGGGAAAAAGAATGGGGGCATTAGGATTAGCATGCATAATGGTTAGGGTGGGGCTCATGGGTAGGGCTGTACAACACAGAGAAGACATGTAGTGATTCTACAGCATCTTAGTACATACTGACGGACAGCGGCTGTAACTGGGATTTGGTGGGGACTTGGTGAAAGGGGTAGACTAGAAAACATAATGTTCTGCATGGGATTGTACATTAATGAAACAAAAAGAATTTCAATGTGCAGTAAGAGCACAGCTCTCAAATATCAGAATAAAAGTACAGGCTTTCAGTGCTCCAATCAAAAGACACAGGGTTAGAATAACTGATGAAAACTCAAGACCACCTACGTGCTCCCTTACTGGACACTCACTTGTGATCCAAGGACACAGAAAATCTACAAGCTGAAGGGGCGGGGACAGGTACCCTAAACAAGTGAAACTGAATAACAAATAAACAAATGGATTCTGTTTGAGTCCCCAGAGACAGTCTGTAGAAAATAGAACTATCTAGCCACTGTGAATTCTTTTTGTTTGCTTTCAGCAGTGCTCAGGCATAGATTTACTGGTGCAGCAACTTCCTTCTCATTTCCTCTCACCTCAACAAATGAATTTCTCTGATAATATGCGTCTGGTCTTTTAAAATCATTGCTTTTTCTAATGTTCCCGAATGTAAAGAAGTAATAAGCACCTACAGAAGGAAGTATGTACCATCAAATAATCACTTCAATGCACAACACACTCTATTTCCCAAATTCTCCTGTCCAGAAAGAGGTGTTCCTTTATAATTGTCCCTCCACGTATCAACAGTGATCACGCCGATGTCCCTCAATCATGGTGGTGTGCAAAGATCCAAGTACACTTTTCTGTCGACAACAGGCCCAGACGAAGGATACTTGTGGTCCTCAGGGATCACTTACTCACTGAATGTGTCTAAATAAGGTCACCAAGCGAGCAGGAAGTATAAGAGCACAGAGGACAGAGATACGGGTTCAAGTCCTTTCACCTCCATTAACTGGTTTTGTAAGCACACGCGGCTGACTCTACCTGAAAGTGTATCGGTGAACACAGTGCTCTCCTTATGGCTTAGTTACCTTGCAAGATTTCTGGAAGCATAATGTAGGGAAGAGACATAGGCTTTGTTGTTAACTGTTCTGTACATAAGGATAGATGGGGAGACAAAAAGATGATTGATTTATAGATAGATAGGTAGACAGACGACAGATGAAAGATAGATAGGTACATAGATTGATAGATGATAGACATCACATATAGATGATGGATAGATAGACAGATAGATAGATAGATACATAGATACATACATACATAGATACATAGACAGACAGAACGTTAGATAGATAGATACAGATACATATCGATTGATACGAAGCTCTTGTTCATAACCAAGAGTTGAATGGTGAATAACATAGCTAAACTGCAAACAAAAAGGAAGAATGAAATCCAGTTTAAAAAGTGCAGTAAGCAGCCTTAAGAAGAAAACAAATACTACCATTTTCAATGACGTGGATGTAGCTAGACGGTATTATGTTAACAGAAATATGAAAGGCGGAGAAAGACAAGTACCAAGTGATTTCACTCATGTGTGGAGTATAACAACAAAGGAAATCTGAAGGAAAAAAACAGCAGCAGACTCACAGAACCCGAGAGTAGACTGAAAGTTACAAAGGGAAAAGGACTGGGCAGGGTGGGTCTGAAGGGAGGGATAAGTGTGGGGAGAAAGAATGGGGGCATTAGGATTAGCATGTATAATGCGTGGTGTCGGGTGTGCATGGGGAGTACTGTACAACACAGAGAAGACTAGTAGAGAACGTATAGCATCTTACTACTCACTGATGGACAGCGACTCTAATGGGGTCTGTGTGGGGGGACATGGTGAAGGGGTCTTCAGCATCCAACTACGCTGATTAACAGCGACTGAAGAGGTTTTTGGGTGGGACTTGGTGAAGGGGGAGCATAGTAAACATAATGTTCTTCACGTGATTGTAGATTAATGATAAAAAAATTCTTTAAGTGCAATAAGTGCACAGCTCTGAGTCATCAGAATAAAAGTACAGGCACTGAGTGCTGCAAACAAAAGACACAGGGTTAAAAGAAGGGATTAAAACTCAAGACACCTACATGCTTACTTACAGGAGACTCACTGGAGATCCAAGGACAGAGATAAACTACAAGCCGAAGGTATGTGGACAAGTACCCTACACGAGTGAAAGTGAAAAACAAATAATCAAACAAATGGATTCTGTTTCAGTCCCCAGAGACAGTCAGCAGAAAATAGCCCTATCTGTCCAGGGTTAATTCTTTTTATTTGGTTTCAGCAGTTCCCAGCCATAGATTTAGTGGTGCAGCAACATACTTCTCATTTTCTCTCACCTCAACAACTGAGTTGCTGTAATAAAAAGCATCTGGGTCTTTGAAATCAGTGGGTTTTATGATGTTCACGAACGTGAAGATCTAATAACCACCTAAGAGGGAAGTTTGGACACTCAAATAAACACGTCACTCCACAATGCACTCTTAGCTCCCAACTGCTCCTGTCTAGAAATTGGTGTTCCTGTTTATTTGACCCTCCGTCCTATCGGGGGTGATCACGCTGATGCCCCTCAAGCATGGTGGTGAGCAAAGCAACAAGTTTACTTTTCTGTTGACAACAGGCCCAGAGGAATGATACCTGTGGTCTTCAAGGAGCACTTAGTCAATGAATGTGGCTAAATACAGACAGCAAGTTAGAAGGAGATGAAAGAGGACAGAGGATATAGACACGGTTCAAGTCCCGGCAAAACAATTTCCTTGTTTTGTAGGTACACGCGGCCGACTCGACCTGCAAGTGTCGCGGTGAACCCAGTGCTCTCCCTAAATATTAGTTACAATGCACGATTTTGGGAAGTATAATGTAGGAGAGTGACATAGGCTATGTGTTTAACTGTTCTGTACACAAGGACAGATGGGCAGACAAAAAGCTGATAGATTGATTGATTGATAAATAGATAGACAGACAGATAGATAGATATAGGTACATAACGATTAACACAAAGCTTCTGCTCATAACCAGAAGAGCAATGGTGAAAGCACATAGCGATACTACAAAGAAAAATAAGAATGAACTCCAGTTTAAAAAATGTAGTAAGCAGCCATAAGAAGAAAACAAATACCATCATTTGAAATAACGTGAATGGAGCTAGAGGGTATTTTGCTCATCCAAATAAGCCAGGCTTAGAAATACATGTACCAAATGATTTCACTCACGTGTGGAGTATGATAAGAAAGAAAAACTGAAGGAAAAGACAGCAGCAGACTCACAGAACCTGAGAGTGAACTAACAGTTACCAAAGAGAAAGGGACTTTGTAGGGTTTGTGGGAAGGGAGTAATAAGGGCGGGGAAAAACAATGGGGACATTAGGATTAGCATGTATAATGTGTAGGGTGGGGGGTCATGGGTAGGTCTGTACTACATAGAGAAGACATGTAGTGATTCTACAGCATCATATTACATGCTGATGGACAGCGACTGTAACTAGGATTTGGGGGGGACATGGTGAAGGGGGTAGACTGGAAAACATAATGTTCGGCATGTGATTTTATATTAATGAGAACAAAAAATTTCAAAGTGCAATAAGAGCACAGCACTCAAATATCAGAATGAAAGTACAGGCTTTGAGTGCTCCAATCAAAAGACACAGGTTTAGAAGTACTGATGAAAACTCAAGACCACATACGTGCTCCCTTACTGGAGACTCACTTGAGATCCAAGGAAACAGAGAAACTACAAGTTGAAGGGGCGGGGACAGGTACCCTATACATGTGAAACTGAGAAACAAACAAACAAACGGATTCTGTTTGAGTCCCCAGAGAGAGTCAGTAAAAAACAGCCCTATCTAGCCACCGTGAATACTTTTTGTTTGGTATCAGCAGTGCTCAGGCATAGATTCAGTGGTGCAGTAACTTCCTTCTCATTTCCTCTCACCTCAACAAAAGATTTGCAGTAATAATATGCGTCTGGGCTTTTAAAATCATTGCGTTTTATGATGTTCAGAAATGTAAAGAAGTAATAACAACATAAAGAGGGAAGATTGGACCCTCAAATAAACACTTCATTCCACAACACACTCTTTGTTCCCAACTGCTCCTGTCCAGAAATAGGTGTTCCTTTTTATTTGTCCCTCCAGCTATCAGCAGTGATCACGCCGATGTCCCTCAAACATGGCGTTGTGCAAAGTACCAAGTACACTTTTCTGTCGACAACAGGCACAGAGGAAGGATACTTGTGGTCTTCAGGGAGCATTTAGTCAAAGAATGTGGCTAAATACAGACAGCAATTTAGAAGGAGATGAAAGAGGACAGAGGATAGAGACACGGGTTCAAGTCCCAGCACAACCATTTCCTGGTTTTGTAGGTACACGCGGCCGATTCGACCTGCAAGTGTCTCGGTGAACCCATTGCTCTCTCTACAGCCTAGATACTTTGCAGGATTTTTGGAAGAATAGTGTAGGAAAGTGATAGAGGATATACGGTTAACTGTTCTGTACACAAGGACAGATGGGCAGAAAAAAAGATGATTGATTCATAGATAGTTAGGCAGACGGCAGATGTAAGATAGTTAGACAGGTACATAGATTGATAGATGACAGACATCATAGATAGATGATAGGAAGATAGATAGATAGACAGATAGATATATATATACATATACACAGAGATACATAGTTAGACAGACAGACGTTTAGTTAGATAAATACAGATACATATCGACTGACACAAAGCTATGGTTCATAACCAGGAGTTGAATGGTGAATAACATAGCTAAACTATGAACAAAAAGGAAGAATGAAACCCAGTTTAAAAGTGCAGTAAGCAGAATTATGAAGAAAACAAATACTACCATTTGCAATGACGTGTATGGAGCTAGACGGTAGTATGTTCAGAGAAATAGGCCAGGCGGAGTAAGACATGTACCAAGTGATTTCACTCAAGTGTAGAGTATAACAACAAAGGAAAACTGAAGGAAAAAAGCAGCAGCAGACTCACAGAACCCGAGAGCTGACTAAAAGTTACCAAAGGGAAAAGGACTGAGCAGGGTTGGTCCGAAGAGAGGGATAAGTGTGGGGAGAAAGAATGGGGGCATTAGGATTAGCATGTATAATGAATGGTGTCGGGTGTGCATAGGGAGTACTGTACAACACAGACAAGACAGGTAGAGATCATATAGCATCTTACTACTCACTGATGGACAGTGACTGTAATGGGGTCTGTGGGGGGGGGCATGATGAAGTTGTCTACAGCATGCAACTACGCTGATCGACAGCGACTGAATAGGTTCCTCGGGGGGACTTGGTGAAGGGGCGAGCAAAGTAAACATAATGTTCTTCACGTGATTGTAGATTAATGATAAAAAATTCTTTAAGTGCAAGAAGTGCACAGCTCTGAATCATCAGAAAGAAAGGTCAGGCACTGAGTGCTGCAAACAAAAGACACAGGGTTGAAAGAAGGGAAGAAAACTCAAGACACCTACGTGCTTACATATAGGAGAATCACTTGAGATCCAAGGACACAGACAAACTACAAGCCGAAGGTGTTTGGACAAGTACCCTACACGAGTGAAACTGAAAAACAAATAATCAATCAATGGATTCTGTTTGAGTACCCAGAGACAGTCAGCAGAAAATAGCCCTATCTGGCCAGGGTGAATTCTTTTTGTTTGGTTTCAGCAGTTCTCAGCCAAAGATTTAGTGGTGCAGCAACATACTTCTCATTTTCTCTCACCTCAACTGAGTTGCTATAATAATAAGCATCTGGGCCTTTGAAATCAGTGGGTTTTATGATGTTCACGAATGTGAAGATCTAATAACCACCTAAAGAGGGAAGTTTGGACACTCAAATAAACACGTCACTCCACAATGCACTCTTAGCTCCCAACTGCTCCTGTCTAGAAATTGGTGTTCCTTTTTATTTGACCCTCCGTTCTATCGGCGGCAATCACGCTGATGTCCTTCAAACAGGGTGGTGAGCAAAGCAATAAGTTTACTTTTCTGTCGACAATAGGCCCAGAGGAATGATACTTGTGGTCTTCATGGAGCACTTAGTCAATGAATGTGGCTAAATACAGACAGCATGTTAGAATAAGATGAAAGAAGACAGAGGATAGAGACACGGGTTCAAGTCCCGGCACAACCATTTCCTGGTTCTGTAGGTACAAGCGGCCGACTTGACCTGCAAGTGTCTCGGTGAACCCATTGCACATTCTACAGCCTAGATACTTTGCAGGATTTTTGGAAGCATTGTGTAGGAAAGTGATAGAGGATATACGGTTAACTGTTCTGTACACAAGGACAGATGGGCAGAAAAAAATGATTAATTCATTGATAAATAAATAGACAGCTAGATAGATATAGGTACATATCGATTAACACAAAGCTAGTGCTCATAACCATTAGAGCAATGGTGTAAGCACACAGCGAAACTACAAACAAAAAATGAAGAAAATAATAAAGTTTAAAAAATGCAGTATGCAGCCATAAGAAAAAACAAATCCTATCATTTGCAATAACGTGGATGGTGCTATAGGGTATTATGCTCATTCAAATAGGCCAGGCTGAGAAATACATTTACCAAATGATTTCACTCATGTGTGGAGTACGATAACAAAGAAAAACTGAAGGAAAAGACAGCAGCAGACTCACAGAACCCGAGATCGGAACACAGTTACCAAAGAGAAAGGGACTGGGTAGGGTTTGTGGGAAAGGAGTAATAAGGGCGGGGAAAAAGAATGGGGGCATTAGGATTAGCATGCATAATGGTTAGGGTGGGGCTCATGGGTAGGGCTGTACAACACAGAGAAGACATGTAGTGATTCTACAGCATCTTAGTACATACTGACGGACAGCGGCTGCAACTGGGATTTGGTGGGGACTTGGTGAAAGGGGTAGACTAGAAAACATAATGTTCTGCATGGGATTGTACATTAATGAAACAAAAAGAATTTCAATGTGCAGTAAGAGCACAGCTCTCAAATATCAGAATAAAAGTACAGGCTTTCAGTGCTCCAATCAAAAGACACAGGGTTAGAATAACTGATGGAAACTCAAGACCACCTACGTGCTCCCTTACTGGACACTCACTTGTGATCCAAGGACACAGAAAATCTACAAGCTGAAGGGGCGGGTACAGGTACCCTAAACAAGTGAAACTGAATAACAAATAAACAAATGGATTCTGTTTGAGTCCCCAGAGACAGTCTGTAGAAAATAGAACTATCTAGCCACTGTGAATTCTTTTTGTTTGCTTTCAGCAGTGCTCAGGCATAGATTTACTGGTGCAGCAACTTCCTTCTCATTTCCTCTCACCTCAACAAATGAATTTCTGTGATAATATGCGTCTGGTCTTTTAAAATCATCGCTTTTTCTAATGTTCCCGAATGTAAAGAAGTAATAAGCACCTACAGAAGGAAGTATGTACCATCAAATAATCACTTCAATGCACAACACACTCTATTTCCCAAATTCTCCTGTCCAGAAAGAGGTGTTCCTTTATAATTGTCCCTCCACCTATCAACAGTGATCACGCCGATGTCCCTCAATCATGGTGGTGTGCAAAGATCCAAGTACACTTTTCTGTCGACAACAGGCCCAGACGAAGGATACTTGTGGTCCTCAGGGATCACTTACTCACTGAATGTGTCTAAATAAGGTCACCAAGCGAGCAGGAAGTATAAGAGCACAGAGGACAGAGATACGGGTTCAAGTCCTTTCACCTCCATTAACTGGTTTTGTAAGCACACGCGGCTGACTCTACCTGAAAGTGTATCGGTGAACACAGTGCTCTCCTTATGGCTTAGTTACCTTGCAAGATTTCTGGAAGCATAATGTAGGGAAGAGACATAGGCTTTGTTGTTAACTGTTCTGTACATAAGGATAGATGGGGAGACAAAAAGATGATTGATTTATAGATAGATAGGTAGACAGACGACAGATGAAAGATAGATAGATAGGTACATAGATTGATAGATGATAGACATCACATATAGATGATGGATAGATAGACAGATAGATAGATAGATACATAGATACATACATACATAGATACATAGACAGACAGAACGTTAGATAGATAGATACAGATACATATCGATTGATACGAAGCTCTTGTTCATAACCAAGAGTTGAATGGTGAATAACATAGCTAAACTGCAAACAAAAAGGAAGAATGAAATCCAGTTTAAAAAGTGCAGTAAGCAGCCTTAAGAAGAAAACAAATACTACCATTTTCAATGACGTGGATGTAGCTAGACGGTATTATGTTAACAGAAATATGAAAGGCGGAGAAAGACAAGTACCAAGTGATTTCACTCATGTGTGGAGTATAACAACAAAGGAAATCTGAAGGAAAAAAACAGCAGCAGACTCACAGAACCCGAGAGTAGACTGAAAGTTACAAAGGGAAAAGGACTGGGCAGGGTGGGTCTGAAGGGAGGGATAAGTGTGGGGAGAAAGAATGGGGGCATTAGGATTAGCATGTATAATGCGTGGTGTCGGGTGTGCATGGGGAGTACTGTACAACACAGAGAAGACTAGTAGAGAACGTATAGCATCTTACTACTCACTGATGGACAGCGACTCTAATGGGGTCTGTGTGGGGGGACATGGTGAAGGGGTCTTCAGCATCCAACTACGCTGATTAACAGCGACTGAAGAGGTTTTTGGGTGGGACTTGGTGAAGGGGGAGCATAGTAAACATAATGTTCTTCACGTGATTGTAGATTAATGATAAAAAAATTCTTTAAGTGCAATAAGTGCACAGCTCTGAGTCATCAGAATAAAAGTACAGGCACTGAGTGCTGCAAACAAAAGACACAGGGTTAAAAGAAGGGATTAAAACTCAAGACACCTACATGCTTACTTACAGGAGACTCACTGGAGATCCAAGGACAGAGATAAACTACAAGCCGAAGGTATGTGGACAAGTACCCTACACGAGTGAAAGTGAAAAACAAATAATCAAACAAATGGATTCTGTTTCAGTCCCCAGAGACAGTCAGCAGAAAATAGCCCTATCTGTCCAGGGTTAATTCTTTTTATTTGGTTTCAGCAGTTCCCAGCCATAGATTTAGTGGTGCAGCAACATACTTCTCATTTTCTCTCACCTCAACAACTGAGTTGCTGTAATAAAAAGCATCTGGGTCTTTGAAATCAGTGGGTTTTATGATGTTCACGAACGTGAAGATCTAATAACCACCTAAGAGGGAAGTTTGGACACTCAAATAAACACGTCACTCCACAATGCACTCTTAGCTCCCAACTGCTCCTGTCTAGAAATTGGTGTTCCTGTTTATTTGACCCTCCGTCCTATCGGGGGTGATCACGCTGATGCCCCTCAAGCATGGTGGTGAGCAAAGCAACAAGTTTACTTTTCTGTTGACAACAGGCCCAGAGGAATGATACCTGTGGTCTTCAAGGAGCACTTAGTCAATGAATGTGGCTAAATACAGACAGCAAGTTAGAAGGAGATGAAAGAGGACAGAGGATATAGACACGGTTCAAGTCCCGGCAAAACAATTTCCTTGTTTTGTAGGTACACGCGGCCGACTCGACCTGCAAGTGTCGCGGTGAACCCAGTGCTCTCCCTAAATATTAGTTACAATGCACGATTTTGGGAAGTATAATGTAGGAGAGTGACATAGGCTATGTGTTTAACTGTTCTGTACACAAGGACAGATGGGCAGACAAAAAGCTGATAGATTGATTGATTGATAAATAGATAGACAGACAGATAGATAGATATAGGTACATAACGATTAACACAAAGCTTCTGCTCATAACCAGAAGAGCAATGGTGAAAGCACATAGCGATACTACAAAGAAAAATAAGAATGAACTCCAGTTTAAAAAATGTAGTAAGCAGCCATAAGAAGAAAACAAATACCATCATTTGAAATAACGTGAATGGAGCTAGAGGGTATTTTGCTCATCCAAATAAGCCAGGCTTAGAAATACATGTACCAAATGATTTCACTCACGTGTGGAGTATGATAAGAAAGAAAAACTGAAGGAAAAGACAGCAGCAGACTCACAGAACCTGAGAGTGAACTAACAGTTACCAAAGAGAAAGGGACTTTGTAGGGTTTGTGGGAAGGGAGTAATAAGGGCGGGGAAAAACAATGGGGACATTAGGATTAGCATGTATAATGTGTAGGGTGGGGGGTCATGGGTAGGTCTGTACTACATAGAGAAGACATGTAGTGATTCTACAGCATCATATTACATGCTGATGGACAGCGACTGTAACTAGGATTTGGGGGGGACATGGTGAAGGGGGTAGACTGGAAAACATAATGTTCGGCATGTGATTTTATATTAATGAGAACAAAAAATTTCAAAGTGCAATAAGAGCACAGCACTCAAATATCAGAATGAAAGTACAGGCTTTGAGTGCTCCAATCAAAAGACACAGGTTTAGAAGTACTGATGAAAACTCAAGACCACATACGTGCTCCCTTACTGGAGACTCACTTGAGATCCAAGGAAACAGAGAAACTACAAGTTGAAGGGGCGGGGACAGGTACCCTATACATGTGAAACTGAGAAACAAACAAACAAACGGATTCTGTTTGAGTCCCCAGAGAGAGTCAGTAAAAAACAGCCCTATCTAGCCACCGTGAATACTTTTTGTTTGGTATCAGCAGTGCTCAGGCATAGATTCAGTGGTGCAGTAACTTCCTTCTCATTTCCTCTCACCTCAACAAAAGATTTGCAGTAATAATATGCGTCTGGGCTTTTAAAATCATTGCGTTTTATGATGTTCAGGAATGTAAAGAAGTAATAACAACATAAAGAGGGAAGATTGGACCCTCAAATAAACACTTCATTCCACAACACACTCTTTGTTCCCAACTGCTCCTGTCCAGAAATAGGTGTTCCTTTTTATTTGTCCCTCCAGCTATCAGCAGTGATCACGCCGATGTCCCTCAAACATGGCGTTGTGCAAAGTACCAAGTACACTTTTCTGTCGACAACAGGCACAGAGGAAGGATACTTGTGGTCTTCAGGGAGCATTTAGTCAAAGAATGTGGCTAAATACAGACAGCAATTTAGAAGGAGATGAAAGAGGACAGAGGATAGAGACACGGGTTCAAGTCCCAGCACAACCATTTCCTGGTTTTGTAGGTACACGCGGCCGATTCGACCTGCAAGTGTCTCGGTGAACCCATTGCTCTCTCTACAGCCTAGATACTTTGCAGGATTTTTGGAAGAATAGTGTAGGAAAGTGATAGAGGATATACGGTTAACTGTTCTGTACACAAGGACAGATGGGCAGAAAAAAAGATGATTGATTCATAGATAGTTAGGCAGACGGCAGATGTAAGATAGTTAGACAGGTACATAGATTGATAGATGACAGACATCATAGATAGATGATAGGAAGATAGATAGATAGACAGATAGATATATATATACATATACACAGAGATACATAGTTAGACAGACAGACGTTTAGTTAGATAAATACAGATACATATCGACTGACACAAAGCTATGGTTCATAACCAGGAGTTGAATGGTGAATAACATAGCTAAACTATGAACAAAAAGGAAGAATGAAACCCAGTTTAAAAGTGCAGTAAGCAGAATTATGAAGAAAACAAATACTACCATTTGCAATGACGTGTATGGAGCTAGACGGTAGTATGTTCAGAGAAATAGGCCAGGCGGAGTAAGACATGTACCAAGTGATTTCACTCAAGTGTAGAGTATAACAACAAAGGAAAACTGAAGGAAAAAAGCAGCAGCAGACTCACAGAACCCGAGAGCTGACTAAAAGTTACCAAAGGGAAAAGGACTGAGCAGGGTTGGTCCGAAGAGAGGGATAAGTGTGGGGAGAAAGAATGGGGGCATTAGGATTAGCATGTATAATGAATGGTGTCGGGTGTGCATAGGGAGTACTGTACAACACAGACAAGACAGGTAGAGATCATATAGCATCTTACTACTCACTGATGGACAGTGACTGTAATGGGGTCTGTGGGGGGGGGCATGATGAAGTTGTCTACAGCATGCAACTACGCTGATCGACAGCGACTGAATAGGTTCCTCGGGGGGACTTGGTGAAGGGGCGAGCAAAGTAAACATAATGTTCTTCACGTGATTGTAGATTAATGATAAAAAATTCTTTAAGTGCAAGAAGTGCACAGCTCTGAATCATCAGAAAGAAAGGTCAGGCACTGAGTGCTGCAAACAAAAGACACAGGGTTGAAAGAAGGGAAGAAAACTCAAGACACCTACGTGCTTACATATAGGAGAATCACTTGAGATCCAAGGACACAGACAAACTACAAGCCGAAGGTGTTTGGACAAGTACCCTACACGAGTGAAACTGAAAAACAAATAATCAATCAATGGATTCTGTTTGAGTACCCAGAGACAGTCAGCAGAAAATAGCCCTATCTGGCCAGGGTGAATTCTTTTTGTTTGGTTTCAGCAGTTCTCAGCCAAAGATTTAGTGGTGCAGCAACATACTTCTCATTTTCTCTCACCTCAACTGAGTTGCTATAATAATAAGCATCTGGGCCTTTGAAATCAGTGGGTTTTATGATGTTCACGAATGTGAAGATCTAATAACCACCTAAAGAGGGAAGTTTGGACACTCAAATAAACACGTCACTCCACAATGCACTCTTAGCTCCCAACTGCTCCTGTCTAGAAATTGGTGTTCCTTTTTATTTGACCCTCCGTTCTATCGGCGGCAATCACGCTGATGTCCTTCAAACAGGGTGGTGAGCAAAGCAATAAGTTTACTTTTCTGTCGACAATAGGCCCAGAGGAATGATACTTGTGGTCTTCATGGAGCACTTAGTCAATGAATGTGGCTAAATACAGACAGCATGTTAGAATAAGATGAAAGAAGACAGAGGATAGAGACACGGGTTCAAGTCCCGGCACAACCATTTCCTGGTTCTGTAGGTACAAGCGGCCGACTTGACCTGCAAGTGTCTCGGTGAACCCATTGCACATTCTACAGCCTAGATACTTTGCAGGATTTTTGGAAGCATTGTGTAGGAAAGTGATAGAGGATATACGGTTAACTGTTCTGTACACAAGGACAGATGGGCAGAAAAAAATGATTAATTCATTGATAAATAAATAGACAGCTAGATAGATATAGGTACATATCGATTAACACAAAGCTAGTGCTCATAACCATTAGAGCAATGGTGTAAGCACACAGCGAAACTACAAACAAAAAATGAAGAAAATAATAAAGTTTAAAAAATGCAGTATGCAGCCATAAGAAAAAACAAATCCTATCATTTGCAATAACGTGGATGGTGCTATAGGGTATTATGCTCATTCAAATAGGCCAGGCTGAGAAATACATTTACCAAATGATTTCACTCATGTGTGGAGTACGATAACAAAGAAAAACTGAAGGAAAAGACAGCAGCAGACTCACAGAACCCGAGATCGGAACACAGTTACCAAAGAGAAAGGGACTGGGTAGGGTTTGTGGGAAAGGAGTAATAAGGGCGGGGAAAAAGAATGGGGGCATTAGGATTAGCATGCATAATGGTTAGGGTGGGGCTCATGGGTAGGGCTGTACAACACAGAGAAGACATGTAGTGATTCTACAGCATCTTAGTACATACTGACGGACAGCGGCTGCAACTGGGATTTGGTGGGGACTTGGTGAAAGGGGTAGACTAGAAAACATAATGTTCTGCATGGGATTGTACATTAATGAAACAAAAAGAATTTCAATGTGCAGTAAGAGCACAGCTCTCAAATATCAGAATAAAAGTACAGGCTTTCAGTGCTCCAATCAAAAGACACAGGGTTAGAATAACTGATGGAAACTCAAGACCACCTACGTGCTCCCTTACTGGACACTCACTTGTGATCCAAGGACACAGAAAATCTACAAGCTGAAGGGGCGGGGACAGGTACCCTAAACAAGTGAAACTGAATAACAAATAAACAAATGGATTCTGTTTGAGTCCCCAGAGACAGTCTGTAGAAAATAGAACTATCTAGCCACTGTGAATTCTTTTTGTTTGCTTTCAGCAGTGCTCAGGCATAGATTTACTGGTGCAGCAACTTCCTTCTCATTTCCTCTCACCTCAACAAATGAATTTCTGTGATAATATGCGTCTGGTCTTTTAAAATCATCGCTTTTTCTAATGTTCCCGAATGTAAAGAAGTAATAAGCACCTACAGAAGGAAGTATGTACCATCAAATAATCACTTCAATGCACAACACACTCTATTTCCCAAATTCTCCTGTCCAGAAAGAGGTGTTCCTTTATAATTGTCCCTCCACCTATCAACAGTGATCACGCCGATGTCCCTCAATCATGGTGGTGTGCAAAGATCCAAGTACACTTTTCTGTCGACAACAGGCCCAGACGAAGGATACTTGTGGTCCTCAGGGATCACTTACTCACTGAATGTGTCTAAATAAGGTCACCAAGCGAGCAGGAAGTATAAGAGCACAGAGGACAGAGATACGGGTTCAAGTCCTTTCACCTCCATTAACTGGTTTTGTAAGCACACGCGGCTGACTCTACCTGAAAGTGTATCGGTGAACACAGTGCTCTCCTTATGGCTTAGTTACCTTGCAAGATTTCTGGAAGCATAATGTAGGGAAGAGACATAGGCTTTGTTGTTAACTGTTCTGTACATAAGGATAGATGGGGAGACAAAAAGATGATTGATTTATAGATAGATAGGTAGACAGACGACAGATGAAAGATAGATAGATAGGTACATAGATTGATAGATGATAGACATCACATATAGATGATGGATAGATAGACAGATAGATAGATAGATACATAGATACATACATACATAGATACATAGACAGACAGAACGTTAGATAGATAGATACAGATACATATCGATTGATACGAAGCTCTTGTTCATAACCAAGAGTTGAATGGTGAATAACATAGCTAAACTGCAAACAAAAAGGAAGAATGAAATCCAGTTTAAAAAGTGCAGTAAGCAGCCTTAAGAAGAAAACAAATACTACCATTTTCAATGACGTGGATGTAGCTAGACGGTATTATGTTAACAGAAATATGAAAGGCGGAGAAAGACAAGTACCAAGTGATTTCACTCATGTGTGGAGTATAACAACAAAGGAAATCTGAAGGAACAAAACAGCAGCAGACTCACAGAACCCGAGAGTAGACTGAAAGTTACAAAGGGAAAAGGACTGGGCAGGGTGGGTCTGAAGGGAGGGATAAGTGTGGGGAGAAAGAATGGGGGCATTAGGATTAGCATGTATAATGCGTGGTGTCGGGTGTGCATGGGGAGTACTGTACAACACAGAGAAGACTAGTAGAGAACGTATAGCATCTTACTACTCACTGATGGACAGCGACTCTAATGGGGTCTGTGTGGGGGGACATGGTGAAGGGGTCTTCAGCATCCAACTACGCTGATTAACAGCGACTGAAGAGGTTTTTGGGTGGGACTTGGTGAAGGGGGAGCATAGTAAACATAATGTTCTTCACGTGATTGTAGATTAATGATAAAAAAATTCTTTAAGTGCAATAAGTGCACAGCTCTGAGTCATCAGAATAAAAGTACAGGCACTGAGTGCTGCAAACAAAAGACACAGGGTTAAAAGAAGGGATTAAAACTCAAGACACCTACATGCTTACTTACAGGAGACTCACTGGAGATCCAAGGACAGAGATAAACTACAAGCCGAAGGTATGTGGACAAGTACCCTACACGAGTGAAAGTGAAAAACAAATAATCAAACAAATGGATTCTGTTTCAGTCCCCAGAGACAGTCAGCAGAAAATAGCCCTATCTGTCCAGGGTTAATTCTTTTTATTTGGTTTCAGCAGTTCCCAGCCATAGATTTAGTGGTGCAGCAACATACTTCTCATTTTCTCTCACCTCAACAACTGAGTTGCTGTAATAAAAAGCATCTGGGTCTTTGAAATCAGTGGGTTTTATGATGTTCACGAACGTGAAGATCTAATAACCACCTAAGAGGGAAGTTTGGACACTCAAATAAACACGTCACTCCACAATGCACTCTTAGCTCCCAACTGCTCCTGTCTAGAAATTGGTGTTCCTGTTTATTTGACCCTCCGTCCTATCGGGGGTGATCACGCTGATGCCCCTCAAGCATGGTGGTGAGCAAAGCAACAAGTTTACTTTTCTGTTGACAACAGGCCCAGAGGAATGATACCTGTGGTCTTCAAGGAGCACTTAGTCAATGAATGTGGCTAAATACAGACAGCAAGTTAGAAGGAGATGAAAGAGGACAGAGGATATAGACACGGTTCAAGTCCCGGCAAAACAATTTCCTTGTTTTGTAGGTACACGCGGCCGACTCGACCTGCAAGTGTCGCGGTGAACCCAGTGCTCTCCCTAAATATTAGTTACAATGCACGATTTTGGGAAGTATAATGTAGGAGAGTGACATAGGCTATGTGTTTAACTGTTCTGTACACAAGGACAGATGGGCAGACAAAAAGCTGATAGATTGATTGATTGATAAATAGATAGACAGACAGATAGATAGATATAGGTACATAACGATTAACACAAAGCTTCTGCTCATAACCAGAAGAGCAATGGTGAAAGCACATAGCGATACTACAAAGAAAAATAAGAATGAACTCCAGTTTAAAAAATGTAGTAAGCAGCCATAAGAAGAAAACAAATACCATCATTTGAAATAACGTGAATGGAGCTAGAGGGTATTTTGCTCATCCAAATAAGCCAGGCTTAGAAATACATGTACCAAATGATTTCACTCACGTGTGGAGTATGATAAGAAAGAAAAACTGAAGGAAAAGACAGCAGCAGACTCACAGAACCTGAGAGTGAACTAACAGTTACCAAAGAGAAAGGGACTTTGTAGGGTTTGTGGGAAGGGAGTAATAAGGGCGGGGAAAAACAATGGGGACATTAGGATTAGCATGTATAATGTGTAGGGTGGGGGGTCATGGGTAGGTCTGTACTACATAGAGAAGACATGTAGTGATTCTACAGCATCATATTACATGCTGATGGACAGCGACTGTAACTAGGATTTGGGGGGGACATGGTGAAGGGGGTAGACTGGAAAACATAATGTTCGGCATGTGATTTTATATTAATGAGAACAAAAAATTTCAAAGTGCAATAAGAGCACAGCACTCAAATATCAGAATGAAAGTACAGGCTTTGAGTGCTCCAATCAAAAGACACAGGTTTAGA
Organism: Manis pentadactyla; assembly: GCF_030020395.1. Lineage (NCBI taxonomy): Eukaryota > Metazoa > Chordata > Mammalia > Pholidota > Manidae > Manis > Manis pentadactyla. The sequence continues at coordinate 1,119,724 of NW_026645060.1, forward strand.
AGTACTGATGAAAACTCAAGACCACATACGTGCTCCCTTACTGGAGACTCACTTGAGATCCAAGGAAACAGAGAAACTACAAGTTGAAGGGGCGGGGACAGGTACCCTATACATGTGAAACTGAGAAACAAACAAACAAACGGATTCTGTTTGAGTCCCCAGAGAGAGTCAGTAAAAAACAGCCATATCTAGCCACCGTGAATACTTTTTGTTTGGTATCAGCAGTGCTCAGGCATAGATTCAGTGGTGCAGTAACTTCCTTCTCATTTCCTCTCACCTCAACAAAAGATTTGCAGTAATAATATGCGTCTGGGCTTTTAAAATCATTGCGTTTTATGATGTTCAGGAATGTAAAGAAGTAATAACAACATAAAGAGGGAAGATTGGACCCTCAAATAAACACTTCATTCCACAACACACTCTTTGTTCCCAACTGCTCCTGTCCAGAAATAGGTGTTCCTTTTTATTTGTCCCTCCAGCTATCAGCAGTGATCACGCCGATGTCCCTCAAACATGGCGTTGTGCAAAGAACCAAGTACACTTTTCTGTCGACAACAGGCACAGAGGAAGGATACTTGTGGTCTTCAGGGAGCATTTAGTCAAAGAATGTGGCTAAATACAGACAGCAATTTAGAAGGAGATGAAAGAGGACAGAGGATAGAGACACGGGTTCAAGTCCCAGCACAACCATTTCCTGGTTTTGTAGGTACACGCGGCCGATTCGACCTGCAAGTGTCTCGGTGAACCCATTGCTCTCTCTACAGCCTAGATACTTTGCAGGATTTTTGGAAGAATAGTGTAGGAAAGTGATAGAGGATATACGGTTAACTGTTCTGTACACAAGGACAGATGGGCAGAAAAAAAGATGATTGATTCATAGATAGTTAGGCAGACGGCAGATGTAAGATAGTTAGACAGGTACATAGATTGATAGATGATAGACATCATAGATAGATGATAGGAAGATAGATAGACAGATAGATATATATATACATATACACAGAGATACATAGTTAGACAGACAGACGGTTAGATAGATAAATACAGATACATATCGACTGACACAAAGCTATGGTTCATAACCAGGAGTTGAATGGTGAATAACATAGCTAAACTATGAACAAAAAGGAAGAATGAAACCCAGTTTAAAAGTGCAGTAAGCAGAATTATGAAGAAAACAAATACTACCATTTGCAATGACGTGTATGGAGCTAGACGGTAGTATGTTCAGAGAAATAGGCCAGGCGGAGTAAGACATGTACCAAGTGATTTCACTCAAGTGTAGAGTATAACAACAAAGGAAAACTGAAGGAAAAAAGCAGCAGCAGACTCACAGAACCCGAGAGCTGACTAAAAGTTACCAAAGGGAAAAGGACTGAGCAGGGTTGGTCCGAAGAGAGGGATAAGTGTGGGGAGAAAGAATGGGGGCATTAGGATTAGCATGTATAATGAATGGTGTCGGGTGTGCATAGGGAGTACTGTACAACACAGACAAGACAGGTAGAGATCATATAGCATCTTACTACTCACTGATGGACAGTGACTGTAATGGGGTCTGTGGGGGGGGGCATGATGAAGTTGTCTACAGCATGCAACTACGCTGATCGACAGCGACTGAATAGGTTCCTCGGGGGGACTTGGTGAAGGGGCGAGCAAAGTAAACATAATGTTCTTCACGTGATTGTAGATTAATGATAAAAAATTCTTTAAGTGCAATAAGTGCACAGCTCTGAATCATCAGAAAGAAAGGTCAGGCACTGAGTGCTGCAAACAAAAGACACAGGGTTGAAAGAAGGGAAGAAAACTCAAGACACCTACGTGCTTACATATAGGAGACTCACTTGAGATCCAAGGACACAGACAAACTACAAGCCGAAGGTGTTTGGACAAGTACCCTACACGAGTGAAACTGAAAAACAAATAATCAATCAATGGATTCTGTTTGAGTACCCAGAGACAGTCAGCAGAAAATAGCCCTATCTGGCCAGGGTGAATTCTTTTTGTTTGGTTTCAGCAGTTCTCAGCCAAAGATTTAGTGGTGCAGCAACATACTTCTCATTTTCTCTCACCTCAACTGAGTTGCTATAATAATAAGCATCTGGGCCTTTGAAATCAGTGGGTTTTATGATGTTCACGAATGTGAAGATCTAATAACCACCTAAAGAGGGAAGTTTGGACACTCAAATAAACACGTCACTCCACAATGCACTCTTAGCTCCCAACTGCTCCTGTCTAGAAATTGGTGTTCCTTTTTATTTGACCCTCCGTTCTATCGGCGGCAATCACGCTGATGTCCTTCAAACAGGGTGGTGAGCAAAGCAATAAGTTTACTTTTCTGTCGACAATAGGCCCAGAGGAATGATACTTGTGGTCTTCATGGAGCACTTAGTCAATGAATGTGGCTAAATACAGACAGCATGTTAGAATAAGATGAAAGAAGACAGAGGATAGAGACACGGGTTCAAGTCCCGGCACAACCATTTCCTGGTTCTGTAGGTACAAGCGGCCGACTTGACCTGCAAGTGTCTCGGTGAACCCATTGCACATTCTACAGCCTAGATACTTTGCAGGATTTTTGGAAGCATTGTGTAGGAAAGTGATAGAGGATATACGGTTAACTGTTCTGTACACAAGGACAGATGGGCAGAAAAAAATGATTAATTCATTGATAAATAAATAGACAGATAGATAGATATAGGTACATATCGATTAACACAAAGCTAGTGCTCATAACCATTAGAGCAATGGTGTAAGCACACAGCGAAACTACAAACAAAAAATGAAGAAAATAATAAAGTTTAAAAAATGCAGTATGCAGCCATAAGAAAAAACAAATCCTATCATTTGCAATAACGTGGATGGTGCTATAGGGTATTATGCTCATTCAAATAGGCCAGGCTGAGAAATACATTTACCAAATGATTTCACTCATGTGTGGAGTACGATAACAAAGAAAAACTGAAGGAAAAGACAGCAGCAGACTCACAGAACCCGAGATCGGAACACAGTTACCAAAGAGAAAGGGACTGGGTAGGGTTTGTGGGAAAGGAGTAATAAGGGCGGGGAAAAAGAATGGGGGCATTAGGATTAGCATGCATAATGGTTAGGGTGGGGCTCATGGGTAGGGCTGTACAACACAGAGAAGACATGTAGTGATTCTACAGCATCTTAGTACATACTGACGGACAGCGGCTGTAACTGGGATTTGGTGGGGACTTGGTGAAAGGGGTAGACTAGAAAACATAATGTTCTGCATGGGATTGTACATTAATGAAACAAAAAGAATTTCAATGTGCAGTAAGAGCACAGCTCTCAAATATCAGAATAAAAGTACAGGCTTTCAGTGCTCCAATCAAAAGACACAGGGTTAGAATAACTGATGAAAACTCAAGACCACCTACGTGCTCCCTTACTGGACACTCACTTGTGATCCAAGGACACAGAAAATCTACAAGCTGAAGGGGCGGGGACAGGTACCCTAAACAAGTGAAACTGAATAACAAATAAACAAATGGATTCTGTTTGAGTCCCCAGAGACAGTCTGTAGAAAATAGAACTATCTAGCCACTGTGAATTCTTTTTGTTTGCTTTCAGCAGTGCTCAGGCATAGATTTACTGGTGCAGCAACTTCCTTCTCATTTCCTCTCACCTCAACAAATGAATTTCTGTGATAATATGCGTCTGGTCTTTTAAAATCATCGCTTTTTCTAATGTTCCCGAATGTAAAGAAGTAATAAGCACCTACAGAAGGAAGTATGTACCATCAAATAATCACTTCAATGCACAACACACTCTATTTCCCAAATTCTCCTGTCCAGAAAGAGGTGTTCCTTTATAATTGTCCCTCCACCTATCAACAGTGATCACGCCGATGTCCCTCAATCATGGTGGTGTGCAAAGATCCAAGTACACTTTTCTGTCGACAACAGGCCCAGACGAAGGATACTTGTGGTCCTCAGGGATCACTTACTCACTGAATGTGTCTAAATAAGGTCACCAAGCGAGCAGGAAGTATAAGAGCACAGAGGACAGAGATACGGGTTCAAGTCCTTTCACCTCCATTAACTGGTTTTGTAAGCACACGCGGCTGACTCTACCTGAAAGTGTATCGGTGAACACAGTGCTCTCCTTATGGCTTAGTTACCTTGCAAGATTTCTGGAAGCATAATGTAGGGAAGAGACATAGGCTTTGTTGTTAACTGTTCTGTACATAAGGATAGATGGGGAGACAAAAAGATGATTGATTTATAGATAGATAGGTAGACAGACGACAGATGAAAGATAGATAGATAGGTACATAGATTGATAGATGATAGACATCACATATAGATAATGGATAGATAGACAGATAGATAGATAGATACATAGATACATACATACATAGATACATAGACAGACAGAACGTTAGATAGATAGATACAGATACATATCGATTGATACGAAGCTCTTGTTCATAACCAAGAGTTGAATGGTGAATAACATAGCTAAACTGCAAACAAAAAGGAAGAATGAAATCCAGTTTAAAAAGTGCAGTAAGCAGCCTTAAGAAGAAAACAAATACTACCATTTTCAATGACGTGGATGTAGCTAGACGGTATTATGTTAACAGAAATATGAAAGGCGGAGAAAGACAAGTACCAAGTGATTTCACTCATGTGTGGAGTATAACAACAAAGGAAATCTGAAGGAACAAAACAGCAGCAGACTCACAGAACCCGAGAGTAGACTGAAAGTTACAAAGGGAAAAGGACTGGGCAGGGTGGGTCTGAAGGGAGGGATAAGTGTGGGGAGAAAGAATGGGGGCATTAGGATTAGCATGTATAATGCGTGGTGTCGGGTGTGCATGGGGAGTACTGTACAACACAGAGAAGACTAGTAGAGAACGTATAGCATCTTACTACTCACTGATGGACAGCGACTCTAATGGGGTCTGTGTGGGGGGACATGGTGAAGGGGTCTTCAGCATCCAACTACGCTGATTAACAGCGACTGAAGAGGTTTTTGGGTGGGACTTGGTGAAGGGGGAGCATAGTAAACATAATGTTCTTCACGTGATTGTAGATTAATGATAAAAAAATTCTTTAAGTGCAATAAGTGCACAGCTCTGAATCATCAGAATAAAAGTACAGGCACTGAGTGCTGCAAACAAAAGACACAGGGTTAAAAGAAGGGATTAAAACTCAAGACACCTACATGCTTACTTACAGGAGACTCACTGGAGATCCAAGGACAGAGATAAACTACAAGCCGAAGGTATGTGGACAAGTACCCTACACGAGTGAAAGTGAAAAACAAATAATCAAACAAATGGATTCTGTTTCAGTCCCCAGAGACAGTCAGCAGAAAATAGCCCTATCTGTCCAGGGTTAATTCTTTTTATTTGGTTTCAGCAGTTCCCAGCCATAGATTTAGTGGTGCAGCAACATACTTCTCATTTTCTCTCACCTCAACAACTGAGTTGCTGTAATAAAAAGCATCTGGGTCTTTGAAATCAGTGGGTTTTATGATGTTCACGAACGTGAAGATCTAATAACCACCTAAGAGGGAAGTTTGGACACTCAAATAAACACGTCACTCCACAATGCACTCTTAGCTCCCAACTGCTCCTGTCTAGAAATTGGTGTTCCTGTTTATTTGACCCTCCGTCCTATCGGGGGTGATCACGCTGATGCCCCTCAAGCATGGTGGTGAGCAAAGCAACAAGTTTACTTTTCTGTTGACAACAGGCCCAGAGGAATGATACCTGTGGTCTTCAAGGAGCACTTAGTCAATGAATGTGGCTAAATACAGAGAGCAAGTTAGAAGGAGATGAAAGAGGACAGAGGATATAGACACGGTTCAAGTCCCGGCAAAACAATTTCCTTGTTTTGTAGGTACACGCGGCCGACTCGACCTGCAAGTGTCGCGGTGAACCCAGTGCTCTCCCTAAATATTAGTTACAATGCACGATTTTGGGAAGTATAATGTAGGAGAGTGACATAGGCTATGTGTTTAACTGTTCTGTACACAAGGACAGATGGGCAGACAAAAAGCTGATAGATTGATTGATTGATAAATAGATAGACAGACAGATAGATAGATATAGGTACATAACGATTAACACAAAGCTTCTGCTCATAACCAGAAGAGCAATGGTGAAAGCACATAGCGATACTACAAAGAAAAATAAGAATGAACTCCAGTTTAAAAATGTAGTAAGCAGCCATAAGAAGAAAACAAATACCATCATTTGAAATAACGTGAATGGAGCTAGAGGGTATTTTGCTCATCCAAATAAGCCAGGCTTAGAAATACATGTACCAAATGATTTCACTCATGTGTGGAGTATGATAAGAAAGAAAAACTGAAGGAAAAGACAGCAGCAGACTCACAGAACCTGAGAGTGAACTAACAGTTACCAAAGAGAAAGGGACTTTGTAGGGTTTGTGGGAAGGGAGTAATAAGGGCGGGGAAAAACAATGGGGACATTAGGATTAGCATGTATAATGTGTAGGGTGGGGGGTCATGGGTAGGTCTGTACTACATAGAGAAGACATGTAGTGATTCTACAGCATCATATTACATGCTGATGGACAGCGACTGTAACTAGGATTTGGGGGGGACATGGTGAAGGGGGTAGACTGGAAAACATAATGTTCGGCATGTGATTTTATATTAATGAGAACAAAAAATTTCAAAGTGCAATAAGAGCACAGCTCTCAAATATCAGAATGAAAGTACAGGCTTTGAGTGCTCCAATCAAAAGACACAGGTTTTGAAGTACTGATGAAAACTCAAGACCACATACGTGCTCCCTTACTGGAGACTCACTTGAGATCCAAGGAAACAGAGAAACTACAAGTTGAAGGGGCGGGGACAGGTACCCTATACATGTGAAACTGAGAAACAAACAAACAAACGGATTCTGTTTGAGTCCCCAGAGAGAGTCAGTAAAAAACAGCCCTATCTAGCCACCGTGAATACTTTTTGTTTGGTATCAGCAGTGCTCAGGCATAGATTCAGTGGTGCAGTAACTTCCTTCTCATTTCCTCTCACCTCAACAAAAGATTTGCAGTAATAATATGCGTCTGGGCTTTTAAAATCATTGCGTTTTATGATGTTCAGGAATGTAAAGAAGTAATAACAACATAAAGAGGGAAGATTGGACCCTCAAATAAACACTTCATTCCACAACACACTCTTTGTTCCCAACTGCTCCTGTCCAGAAATAGGTGTTCCTTTTTATTTGTCCCTCCAGCTATCAGCAGTGATCACGCCGATGTCCCTCAAACATGGCGTTGTGCAAAGAACCAAGTACACTTTTCTGTCGACAACAGGCACAGAGGAAGGATACTTGTGGTCTTCAGGGAGCATTTAGTCAAAGAATGTGGCTAAATACAGACAGCAATTTAGAAGGAGATGAAAGAGGACAGAGGATAGAGACACGGGTTCAAGTCCCAGCACAACCATTTCCTGGTTTTGTAGGTACACGCGGCCGATTCGACCTGCAAGTGTCTCGGTGAACCCATTGCTCTCTCTACAGCCTAGATACTTTGCAGGATTTTTGGAAGAATAGTGTAGGAAAGTGATAGAGGATATACGGTTAACTGTTCTGTACACAAGGACAGATGGGCAGAAAAAAAGATGATTGATTCATAGATAGTTAGGCAGACGGCAGATGTAAGATAGTTAGACAGGTACATAGATTGATAGATGATAGACATCATAGATAGATGATAGGAAGATAGATAGACAGATAGATATATATATACATATACACAGAGATACATAGTTAGACAGACAGACGGTTAGATAGATAAATACAGATACATATCGACTGACACAAAGCTATGGTTCATAACCAGGAGTTGAATGGTGAATAACATAGCTAAACTATGAACAAAAAGGAAGAATGAAACCCAGTTTAAAAGTGCAGTAAGCAGAATTATGAAGAAAACAAATACTACCATTTGCAATGACGTGTATGGAGCTAGACGGTAGTATGTTCAGAGAAATAGGCCAGGCGGAGTAAGACATGTACCAAGTGATTTCACTCAAGTGTAGAGTATAACAACAAAGGAAAACTGAAGGAAAAAAGCAGCAGCAGACTCACAGAACCCGAGAGCTGACTAAAAGTTACCAAAGGGAAAAGGACTGAGCAGGGTTGGTCCGAAGAGAGGGATAAGTGTGGGGAGAAAGAATGGGGGCATTAGGATTAGCATGTATAATGAATGGTGTCGGGTGTGCATAGGGAGTACTGTACAACACAGACAAGACAGGTAGAGATCATATAGCATCTTACTACTCACTGATGGACACTGACTGTAATGGGGTCTGTGGGGGGGGGCATGATGAAGTTGTCTACAGCATGCAACTACGCTGATCGACAGCGACTGAATAGGTTCCTCGGGGGGACTTGGTGAAGGGGCGAGCAAAGTAAACATAATGTTCTTCACGTGATTGTAGATTAATGATAAAAAATTCCTTAAGTGCAATAAGTGCACAGCTCTGAATCATCAGAAAGAAAGGTCAGGCACTAAGTGCTGCAAATAAAAGACACAGGGTTGAAAGAAGGGAAGAAAACTCAAGACACCTACGTGCTTACATATAGGAGACTCACTTGAGATCCAAGGACACAGACAAACTACAAGCCGAAGGTGTTTGGACAAGTACCCTACACGAGTGAAACTGAAAAACAAATAATCAATCAATGGATTCTGTTTGAGTACCCAGAGACAGTCAGCAGAAAATAGCCCTATCTGGCCAGGGTGAATTCTTTTTGATTGGTTTCAGCAGTTCTCAGCCAAAGATTTAGTGGTGCAGCAACATACTTCTCATTTTCTCTCACCTCAACTGAGTTGCTATAATAATAAGCATCTGGGCCTTTGAAATCAGTGGGTTTTATGATGTTCACGAATGTGAAGATCTAATAACCACCTAAAGAGGGAAGTTTGGACACTCAGATAAACACTTCACTCCACAATGCACTCTTAGCTCCCAACTGCTCCTGTCTAGAAATTGGTGTTCCTTTTTATTTGACCCTCCGTTCTATCGGCGGTAATCACGCTGATGTCCTTCAAACAGGGTGGTGAGCAAAGCAATAAGTTTACTTTTCTGTCGACAATAGGCCCAGAGGAATGATACTTGTGGTCTTCATGGAGCACTTAGTCAATGAATGTGGCTAAATACAGACAGCATGTTAGAATAAGATGAAAGAAGACAGAGGATAGAGACATGGGTTCAAGTCCCGGCACAACCATTTCCTGGTTCTGTAGGTACAAGCGGCCGACTTGACCTGCAAGTGTCTCGGTGAACCCATTGCACATTCTACAGCCTAGATACTTTGCAGGATTTTTGGAAGCATTGTGTAGGAAAGTGATAGAGGATATACGGTTAACTGTTCTGTACACAAGGACAGATGGGCAGAAAAAAATGATTAATTCATTGATAAATAAATAGACAGATAGATAGATATAGGTACATATCGATTAACACAAAGCTAGTGCTCATAACCATTAGAGCAATGGTGTAAGCACACAGCGAAACTACAAACAAAAAATGAAGAAAATAATAAAGTTTAAAAAATGCAGTATGCAGCCATAAGAAAAAACAAATCCTATCATTTGCAATAACGTGGATGGTGCTATAGGGTATTATGCTCATTCAAATAGGCCAGGCTGAGAAATACATTTACCAAATGATTTCACTCATGTGTGGAGTACGATAACAAAGAAAAACTGAAGGAAAAGACAGCAGCAGACTCACAGAACCCGAGATCGGAACACAGTTACCAAAGAGAAAGGGACTGGGTAGGGTTTGTGGGAAAGGAGTAATAAGGGCGGGGAAAAAGAATGGGGGCATTAGGATTAGCATGCATAATGGTTAGGGTGGGGCTCATGGGTAGGGCTGTACAACACAGAGAAGACATGTAGTGATTCTACAGCATCTTAGTACATACTGACGGACAGCGGCTGTAACTGGGATTTGGTGGGGACTTGGTGAAAGGGGTAGACTAGAAAACATAATGTTCTGCATGGGATTGTACATTAATGAAACAAAAAGAATTTCAATGTGCAGTAAGAGCACAGCTCTCAAATATCAGAATAAAAGTACAGGCTTTCAGTGCTCCAATCAAAAGACACAGGGTTAGAATAACTGATGAAAACTCAAGACCACCTACGTGCTCCCTTACTGGACACTCACTTGTGATCCAAGGACACAGAAAATCTACAAGCTGAAGGGGCGGGGACAGGTACCCTAAACAAGTGAAACTGAATAACAAATAAACAAATGGATTCTGTTTGAGTCCCCAGAGACAGTCTGTAGAAAATAGAACTATCTAGCCACTGTGAATTCTTTTTGTTTGCTTTCAGCAGTGCTCAGGCATAGATTTACTGGTGCAGCAACTTCCTTCTCATTTCCTCTCACCTCAACAAATGAATTTCTGTGATAATATGCGTCTGGTCTTTTAAAATCATCGCTTTTTCTAATGTTCCCGAATGTAAAGAAGTAATAAGCACCTACAGAAGGAAGTATGTACCATCAAATAATCACTTCAATGCACAACACACTCTATTTCCCAAATTCTCCTGTCCAGAAAGAGGTGTTCCTTTATAATTGTCCCTCCACCTATCAACAGTGATCACGCCGATGTCCCTCAATCATGGTGGTGTGCAAAGATCCAAGTACACTTTTCTGTCGACAACAGGCCCAGACGAAGGATACTTGTGGTCCTCAGGGATCACTTACTCACTGAATGTGTCTAAATAAGGTCACCAAGCGAGCAGGAAGTATAAGAGCACAGAGGACAGAGATACGGGTTCAAGTCCTTTCACCTCCATTAACTGGTTTTGTAAGCACACGCGGCTGACTCTACCTGAAAGTGTATCGGTGAACACAGTGCTCTCCTTATGGCTTAGTTACCTTGCAAGATTTCTGGAAGCATAATGTAGGGAAGAGACATAGGCTTTGTTGTTAACTGTTCTGTACATAAGGATAGATGGGGAGACAAAAAGATGATTGATTTATAGATAGATAGGTAGACAGACGACAGATGAAAGATAGATAGATAGGTACATAGATTGATAGATGATAGACATCACATATAGATGATGGATAGATAGACAGATAGATAGATAGATACATAGATACATACATACATAGATACATAGACAGACAGAACGTTAGATAGATAGATACAGATACATATCGATTGATACGAAGCTCTTGTTCATAACCAAGAGTTGAATGGTGAATAACATAGCTAAACTGCAAACAAAAAGGAAGAATGAAATCCAGTTTAAAAAGTGCAGTAAGCAGCCTTAAGAAGAAAACAAATACTACCATTTTCAATGACGTGGATGTAGCTAGACGGTATTATGTTAACAGAAATATGAAAGGCGGAGAAAGACAAGTACCAAGTGATTTCACTCATGTGTGGAGTATAACAACAAAGGAAATCTGAAGGAACAAAACAGCAGCAGACTCACAGAACCCGAGAGTAGACTGAAAGTTACAAAGGGAAAAGGACTGGGCAGGGTGGGTCTGAAGGGAGGGATAAGTGTGGGGAGAAAGAATGGGGGCATTAGCATTAGCATGTATAATGCGTGGTGTCGGGTGTGCATGGGGAGTACTGTACAACGCAGAGAAGACTAGTAGAGAACGTATAGCATCTTACTACTCACTGATGGACAGCGACTCTAATGGGGTCTGTGTGGGGGGACATGGTGAAGGGGTCTTCAGCATCCAACTACGCTGATTAACAGCGACTGAAGAGGTTTTTGGGTGGGACTTGGTGAAGGGGGAGCATAGTAAACATAATGTTCTTCACGTGATTGTAGATTAATGATAAAAAAATTCTTTAAGTGCAATAAGTGCACAGCTCTGAGTCATCAGAATAAAAGTACAGGCACTGAGTGCTGCAAACAAAAGACACAGGGTTAAAAGAAGGGATTAAAACTCAAGACACCTACATGCTTACTTACAGGAGACTCACTGGAGATCCAAGGACAGAGATAAACTACAAGCCGAAGGTATGTGGACAAGTACCCTACACGAGTGAAAGTGAAAAACAAATAATCAAACAAATGGATTCTGTTTCAGTCCCCAGAGACAGTCAGCAGAAAATAGCCCTATCTGTCCAGGGTTAATTCTTTTTATTTGGTTTCAGCAGTTCCCAGCCATAGATTTAGTGGTGCAGCAACATACTTCTCATTTTCTCTCACCTCAACAACTGAGTTGCTGTAATAAAAAGCATCTGGGACTTTGAAATCAGTGGGTTTTATGATGTTCACGAACGTGAAGATCTAATAACCACCTAAGAGGGAAGTTTGGACACTCAAATAAACACGTCACTCCACAATGCACTCTTAGCTCCCAACTGCTCCTGTCTAGAAATTGGTGTTCCTGTTTATTTGACCCTCCGTCCTATCGGGGGTGATCACGCTGATGCCCCTCAAGCATGGTGGTGAGCAAAGCAACAAGTTTACTTTTCTGTTGACAACAGGCCCAGAGGAATGATACCTGTGGTCTTCAAGGAGCACTTAGTCAATGAATGTGGCTAAATACAGACAGCAAGTTAGAAGGAGATGAAAGAGGACAGAGGATATAGACACGGTTCAAGTCCCGGCAAAACAATTTCCTTGTTTTGTAGGTACACGCGGCCGACTCGACCTGCAAGTGTCGCGGTGAACCCAGTGCTCTCCCTAAATATTAGTTACAATGCACGATTTTGGGAAGTATAATGTAGGAGAGTGACATAGGCTATGTGTTTAACTGTTCTGTACACAAGGACAGATGGGCAGACAAAAAGCTGATAGATTGTTTGATTGATAAATAAATAGACAGACAGATAGATAGATATAGGTACATAACGATTAACACAAAGCTTCTGCTCATAACCAGAAGAGCAATGGTGAAAGCACATAGCGATACTACAAAGAAAAATAAGAATGAACTCCAGTTTAAAAAATGTAGTAAGCAGCCATAAGAAGAAAACAAATACCATCATTTGAAATAACGTGAATGGAGCTAGAGGGTATTTTGCTCATCCAAATAAGCCAGGCTTAGAAATACATGTACCAAATGATTTCATTCATGTGTGGAGTATGATAAGAAAGAAAAACTGAAGGAAAAGACAGCAGCAGACTCACAGAACCTGAGAGTGAACTAACAGTTACCAAAGAGAAAGGGACTTTGTAGGGTTTGTGGGAAGGGAGTAATAAGGGCGGGGAAAAACAATGGGGACATTAGGATTAGCATGTATAATGTGTAGGGTGGGGGTCATGGGTAGGTCTGTACTACATAGAGAAGACATGTAGTGATTCTACAGCATCATATTACATGCTGATGGACAGCGACTGTAACTAGGATTTGGGGGGGACATGGTGAAGGGGGTAGACTGGAAAACATAATGTTCGGCATGTGATTTTATATTAATGAGAACAAAAAATTTCAAAGTGCAATAAGAGCACAGCTCTCAAATATCAGAATGAAAGTACAGGCTTTGAGTGCTCCAATCAAAAGACACAGGTTTAGAAGTACTGATGAAAACTCAAGACCACATACGTGCTCCCTTACTGGAGACTCACTTGAGATCCAAGGAAACAGAGAAACTACAAGTTGAAGGGGCGGGGACAGGTACCCTATACATGTGAAACTGAGAAACAAACAAACAAACGGATTCTGTTTGAGTCCCCAGAGAGAGTCAGTAAAAAACAGCCCTATCTAGCCACCGTGAATACTTTTTGTTTGGTATCAGCAGTGCTCAGGCATAGATTCAGTGGTGCAGTAACTTCCTTCTCATTTCCTCTCACCTCAACAAAAGATTTGCAGTAATAATATGCGTCTGGGCTTTTAAAATCATTGCGTTTTATGATGTTCAGGAATGTAAAGAAGTAATAACAACATAAAGAGGGAAGATTGGACCCTCAAATAAACACTTCATTCCACAACACACTCTTTGTTCCCAACTGCTCCTGTCCAGAAATAGGTGTTCCTTTTTATTTGTCCCTCCAGCTATCAGCAGTGATCACGCCGATGTCCCTCAAACATGGCGTTGTGCAAAGAACCAAGTACACTTTTCTGTCGACAACAGGCACAGAGGAAGGATACTTGTGGTCTTCAGGGAGCATTTAGTCAAAGAATGTGGCTAAATACAGACAGCAATTTAGAAGGAGATGAAAGAGGACAGAGGATAGAGACACGGGTTCAAGTCCCAGCACAACCATTTCCTGGTTTTGTAGGTACACGCGGCCGATTCGACCTGCAAGTGTCTCGGTGAACCCATTGCTCTCTCTACAGCCTAGATACTTTGCAGGATTTTTGGAAGAATAGTGTAGGAAAGTGATAGAGGATATACGGTTAACTGTTCTGTACACAAGGACAGATGGGCAGAAAAAAAGATGATTGATTCATAGATAGTTAGGCAGACGGCAGATGTAAGATAGTTAGACAGGTACATAGATTGATAGATGACAGACATCATAGATAGATGATAGGAAGATAGATAGATAGACAGATAGATATATATATACATATACACAGAGATACATAGTTAGACAGACAGACGGTTAGATAGATAAATACAGATACATATCGACTGACACAAAGCTATGGTTCATAACCAGGAGTTGAATGGTGAATAACATAGCTAAACTATGAACAAAAAGGAAGAATGAAACCCAGTTTAAAAGTGCAGTAAGCAGAATTATGAAGAAAACAAATACTACCATTTGCAATGACGTGTATGGAGCTAGACGGTAGTATGTTCAGAGAAATAGGCCAGGCGGAGTAAGACATGTACCAAGTGATTTCACTCAAGTGTAGAGTATAACAACAAAGGAAAACTGAAGGAAAAAAGCAGCAGCAGACTCACAGAACCCGAGAGCTGACTAAAAGTTACCAAAGGGAAAAGGACTGAGCAGGGTTGGTCCGAAGAGAGGGATAAGTGTGGGGAGAAAGAATGGGGGCATTAGGATTAGCATGTATAATGAATGGTGTCGGGTGTGCATAGGGAGTACTGTACAACACAGACAAGACAGGTAGAGATCATATAGCATCTTACTACTCACTGATGGACAGTGACTGTAATGGGGTCTGTGGGGGGGGGGCATGATGAAGTTGTCTACAGCATGCAACTACGCTGATCGACAGCGACTGAATAGGTTCCTCGGGGGGACTTGGTGAAGGGGCGAGCAAAGTAAACATAATGTTCTTCACGTGATTGTAGATTAATGATAAAAAATTCTTTAAGTGCAATAAGTGCACAGCTCTGAATCATCAGAAAGAAAGGTCAGGCACTGAGTGCTGCAAACAAAAGACACAGGGTTGAAAGAAGGGAAGAAAACTCAAGACACCTACGTGCTTACATATAGGAGACTCACTTGAGATCCAAGGACACAGACAAACTACAAGCCGAAGGTGTTTGGACAAGTACCCTACACGAGTGAAACTGAAAAACAAATAATCAATCAATGGATTCTGTTTGAGTACCCAGAGACAGTCAGCAGAAAATAGCCCTATCTGGCCAGGGTGAATTCTTTTTGTTTGGTTTCAGCAGTTCTCAGCCAAAGATTTAGTGGTGCAGCAACATACTTCTCATTGTCTCTCACCTCAACTGAGTTGCTATAATAATAAGCATCTGGGCCTTTGAAATCAGTGGGTTTTATGATGTTCACGAATGTGAAGATCTAATAACCACCTAAAGAGGGAAGTTTGGACACTCAGATAAACACGTCACTCCACAATGCACTCTTAGCTCCCAACTGCTCCTGTCTAGAAATTGGTGTTCCTTTTTATTTGACCCTCCGTTCTATCGGCGGTAATCACGCTGATGTCCTTCAAACAGGGTGGTGAGCAAAGCAATAAGTTTACTTTTCTGTCGACAATAGGCCCAGAGGAATGATACTTGTGGTCTTCATGGAGCACTTAGTCAATGAATGTGGCTAAATACAGACAGCATGTTAGAATAAGATGAAAGAAGACAGAGGATAGAGACACGGGTTCAAGTCCCGGCACAACCATTTCCTGGTTCTGTAGGTACAAGCGGCCGACTTGACCTGCAAGTGTCTCGGTGAACCCATTGCACATTCTACAGCCTAGATACTTTGCAGGATTTTTGGAAGCATTGTGTAGGAAAGTGATAGAGGATATACGGTTAACTGTTCTGTACACAAGGACAGATGGGCAGAAAAAAATGATTAATTCATTGATAAATAAATAGACAGATAGATAGATATAGGTACATATCGATTAACACAAAGCTAGTGCTCATAACCATTAGAGCAATGGTGTAAGCAAACAGCGAAACTACAAACAAAAAATGAAGAAAATAATAAAGTTTAAAAAATGCAGTATGCAGCCATAAGAAAAAACAAATCCTATCATTTGCAATAACGTGGATGGTGCTATAGGGTATTATGCTCATTCAAATAGGCCAGGCTGAGAAATACATTTACCAAATGATTTCACTCATGTGTGGAGTACGATAACAAAGAAAAACTGAAGGAAAAGACAGCAGCAGACTCACAGAACCCGAGATCGGAACACAGTTACCAAAGAGAAAGGGACTGGGTAGGGTTTGTGGGAAAGGAGTAATAAGGGCGGGGAAAAAGAATGGGGGCATTAGGATTAGCATGCATAATGGTTAGGGTGGGGCTCATGGGTAGGGCTGTACAACACAGAGAAGACATGTAGTGATTCTACAGCATCTTAGTACATACTGACGGACAGCGGCTGTAACTGGGATTTGGTGGGGACTTGGTGAAAGGGGTAGACTAGAAAACATAATGTTCTGCATGGGATTGTACATTAATGAAACAAAAAGAATTTCAATGTGCAGTAAGAGCACAGCTCTCAAATATCAGAATAAAAGTACAGGCTTTCAGTGCTCCAATCAAAAGACACAGGGTTAGAATAACTGATGAAAACTCAAGACCACCTACGTGCTCCCTTACTGGACACTCACTTGTGATCCAAGGACACAGAAAATCTACAAGCTGAAGGGGCGGGGACAGGTACCCTAAACAAGTGAAACTGAATAACAAATAAACAAATGGATTCTGTTTGAGTCCCCAGAGACAGTCTGTAGAAAATAGAACTATCTAGCCACTGTGAATTCTTTTTGTTTGCTTTCAGCAGTGCTCAGGCATAGATTTACTGGTGCAGCAACTTCCTTCTCATTTCCTCTCACCTCAACAAATGAATTTCTGTGATAATATGCGTCTGGTCTTTTAAAATCATCGCTTTTTCTAATGTTCCCGAATGTAAAGAAGTAATAAGCACCTACAGAAGGAAGTATGTACCATCAAATAATCACTTCAATGCACAACACACTCTATTTCCCAAATTCTCCTGTCCAGAAAGAGGTGTTCCTTTATAATTGTCCCTCCACCTATCAACAGTGATCACGCCGATGTCCCTCAATCATGGTGGTGTGCAAAGATCCAAGTACACTTTTCTGTCGACAACAGGCCCAGACGAAGGATACTTGTGGTCCTCAGGGATCACTTACTCACTGAATGTGTCTAAATAAGGTCACCAAGCGAGCAGGAAGTATAAGAGCACAGAGGACAGAGATACGGGTTCAAGTCCTTTCACCTCCATTAACTGGTTTTGTAAGCACACGCGGCTGACTCTACCTGAAAGTGTATCGGTGAACACAGTGCTCTCCTTATGGCTTAGTTACCTTGCAAGATTTCTGGAAGCATAATGTAGGGAAGAGACATAGGCTTTGTTGTTAACTGTTCTGTACATAAGGATAGATGGGGAGACAAAAAGATGATTGATTTATAGATAGATAGGTAGACAGACGACAGATGAAAGATAGATAGATAGGTACATAGATTGATAGATGATAGACATCACATATAGATGATGGATAGATAGACAGATAGATAGATAGATACATAGATACATACATACATAGATACATAGACAGACAGAACGTTAGATAGATAGATACAGATACATATCGATTGATACGAAGCTCTTGTTCATAACCAAGAGTTGAATGGTGAATAACATAGCTAAACTGCAAACAAAAAGGAAGAATGAAATCCAGTTTAAAAAGTGCAGTAAGCAGCCTTAAGAAGAAAACAAATACTACCATTTTCAATGACGTGGATGTAGCTAGACGGTATTATGTTAACAGAAATATGAAAGGCGGAGAAAGACAAGTACCAAGTGATTTCACTCATGTGTGGAGTATAACAACAAAGGAAATCTGAAGGAACAAAACAGCAGCAGACTCACAGAACCCGAGAGTAGACTGAAAGTTACAAAGGGAAAAGGACTGGGCAGGGTGGGTCTGAAGGGAGGGATAAGTGTGGGGAGAAAGAATGGGGGCATTAGGATTAGCATGTATAATGCGTGGTGTCGGGTGTGCATGGGGAGTACTGTACAACACAGAGAAGACTAGTAGAGAACGTATAGCATCTTACTACTCACTGATGGACAGCGACTCTAATGGGGTCTGTGTGGGGGGACATGGTGAAGGGGTCTTCAGCATCCAACTACGCTGATTAACAGCGACTGAAGAGGTTTTTGGGTGGGACTTGGTGAAGGGGGAGCATAGTAAACATAATGTTCTTCACGTGATTGTAGATTAATGATAAAAAAATTCTTTAAGTGCAATAAGTGCACAGCTCTGAATCATCAGAATAAAAGTACAGGCACTGAGTGCTGCAAACAAAAGACACAGGGTTAAAAGAAGGGATTAAAACTCAAGACACCTACATGCTTACTTACAGGAGACTCACTGGAGATCCAAGGACAGAGATAAACTACAAGCCGAAGGTATGTGGACAAGTACCCTACACGAGTGAAAGTGAAAAACAAATAATCAAACAAATGGATTCTGTTTCGGTCCCCAGAGACAGTCAGCAGAAAATAGCCTTATCTGGCCACCGTGAATTGTTTTTGTTTGGTTT
This sequence comes from Manis pentadactyla, assembly GCF_030020395.1. NCBI lineage: Eukaryota > Metazoa > Chordata > Mammalia > Pholidota > Manidae > Manis > Manis pentadactyla. The sequence goes on from NW_026645060.1 coordinate 1,138,632, forward strand.
CAGCAATTCCCAGCCATAGATTTAGTGGTGAAGCAACATACTTCTCATTTTCTCTCACCTCAACAACTGAGTTGCTGTAATAATAAGCATCTGGGCCTTTGAAATCAGTGGGTTTTATGATGTTCACGAATGTGAAGATGTAATAACCACCTAAAGACGGAAGTTTGGACACTCAAATAAACACGTCACTCCACAATACACTCTTAGCTTCCAACTGCTCCTGTCTAGAAATAGGTGTTCCTTTTTATTTGACCCTCCGTCCTATCGGCGGTGATCACGCTGATGTCCTTCAAACATGGTGGTGAGCAAAGCTACAAGTTTACTTTTCTGTCGACCACTGGCCCAGAGGAATGATACTTGTGGTCTTCAGGGAACACTTAGTAAATGAATGTGGCTAAATACAGACAGCAAGTTAGAAGGAGATGAAAGAGGACAGAGGACAGAGACACGGGTTCAAGTCCCAGCACAACCATTTCCTGGTTTTGTAGGTACACGTGGCCGACACGACCTGCTACTGTCTCGGTGAACCCATTGCTCTCTGTACAGTCTTGATACTTTGCAGTATTTTTGAAAGCATAGTGTTGGAAAGTGATATAGGTTATATGGTTAACTGTTCTGTACACAAGGACAGATGGACAGACAAAAAGATGATTGACTGATTGATTGATAAATAGATAGACAGACAGATAGATAGATATAGGTACATATCGATTCACGCAAAGCTACTGCTCTTAACCAGGAGAGCAATGGTGAAAGCACATAGCGAAACTACAAACAAAATAGAAGAATGAATTCCAGTTTTAAAAGTGCAGTAAGGAGCCATAAGAAGAAAACAAATCCTACATTTGCAGTAACGTGGATGGAGCAAGAGTGTATTATGCTCAGTCAAATAGGCCGGATGGAGAAATACATGTACCAAATGATTTCACTCATGTGTGGAGTACGATAACAAAGAAAAACTGAAGGAAAAGAGAGCAGCAGACTCAGAGAACCCGAGATCGGAACACAGTTACCAAAGAGAAAGGGACTGGGTAGGGTTTTAAGGAAGGTAGTAATAAGGACGGGAAAAAGGATGGGGGCATTAGGATTAGCATGTATAATGTGTAGGGTGAGGGGTCATGGGTAGGGCTGTACAACACAGAGAAGACATGTAGACATGTAGTGATTCTACAGTATCTTAGTACATGCTGACTGACAGCGACTGTAAGTATGATTTTTGGGGGACTTGGTGAAGGGGGTAGACTGGAAAACATAATGTTCTGCATGTGATTGTACATTAAAGAAACAAAAACAATTTCAAAGTGCAGTAAGTGCACAGCTCTCAAATATCAGAATAAAAGTACAGTCTTTGTGTGCTCCAATCAAAAGACACAGGGTTAGAAGAACTGATGAAAACTCAAGACCACCTACGTGCTCCCTTACTGGAGACTCACTTGAGATCCAAGGACACAGACAAACTACAAGCTGAAGGTTCGGGGACAGGTACCCTATACATGTGAAACTGAATAACAAACAAACAAATGGATTCTGTTTGAGTCCCCAGAGAGATTCAGTAGAAAATAGCCCTATCTAGCCACCGTGAAGTCTTTTTGCTTGGTTTCAGCAGTGCTCAGGCATAGATTTAGTGGTGCAGCAACTTCCTTCTCATTTCCTCTCACCTCAACAAATGAATTTCTGTAATAATATGCGTCTGGGCTTTTAAAATCATTGCTTTTTATGATGTTCACGAATGTAAAGAAGTAATATACACCTAAAGATGGAAGTTTGGACACACAAATAGACACTTCACTCCACAACACACTCTTTGTTCCCAACTGCTCCTGTCCAGAAATAGGCGTTCCTTTTTATTTGTCCCTCCCTCCTATCAGAGGTGATCACGCCGATGTCCCTCAAACATGGTTGTGAGCAAAGCACCAAGTTTTCTTTCTGTGGACAACAGGCCCAGAGGAGCAATACTTGTGGTATTAACGGAGCACATAGTCAATGAATGTGGCTAAATAGAGTCAGCCAGTGAGAAGAAGTTAATAGAGAATACAGACACAGTTTCAAGTCCCTGCACAACCATTTACTGGTTTTGTAGGTACACGTGGCTGACACGACCTGCAAGTGTCTAGGTGAACCGAGTGCTCTTCCTACAGCCTAGTTACCTTGAAAGATTTTTGGAAGCTTACTGTAGGGAAGTGATAAAGGCGATGTTGTTAACTGCTCGGTACATAAGGATAGATGGGCAGGCAAAAAGGTGATTGATTCATAGACAGATAGATAGATGACAAAAGATAGAGAGATGATAGAAATGATAGATAGATAGATAGATAGATAGATAGATAGATAGATAGATAGATTGATTGATTGATAGATAGATAGATAGATGATAGAAAGAAATTTAGAAGGATGGATAAATAGATAGAAAGACAGAGATACACAGATAGGAAGATAGAAAGAAAGATAGAAGGATGGATAGATAGATAGATAGATAGATAGATAGATAGATAGATAGATAGACAGATAGATAGATAGATAGATTGATTGATTGATAGATACAGATACACTTCGATTAACACAAAGCTATTGCTCATAACCAGGAGATCAATGGTGAAAGCACATATCGAAACTACAAAAAAAAAGAAGAATGAAGTCCTGTTCAAAAACTGCAGTTTGAAGCCGTAAGAAGTAAACAAATGCTACCATTTGCAATGACGTGGATGGAGCGAGATGGTAGTATGCTCAGTGAAATAGGCCAGGCAGAGAAAGACAAGTACCAAATGATTTCACTCATGGGTGGAGTATAACACAAAGAAAAACTGAAGGAAAAAAACAGCAGCAGAATCAAAGAACCGGAGAGTGGACTAACAGTTACCAAAGGGAAAGGGACTGGGCAGGGAGGGTGGAAAGGGAGGGATAAGGGCGGGGAGAAAGAAAGGGGAAATTAGGATTAGCATGTATAATGCATGGGGTCGCGGGGCATGGGGAGGGCTGTACAACACAGAGAAGACAAGTAGAGATTCTACAGCATCTTACTACACACTGATGGACAGTGACTGTAACAGGGTGTGTGTCGGGGACATATTGAAGGGGTCTACAGCATAGAACTATGCAGAAGGACTGCATGTGTAAAATATTTTGGTGGGGAATTGGTGAAGGAGGAGCCTCGTAAAAATAATTTTTCTCACGTGATTGTAAATTAATGATAAGAAAAAAAATTTATTTTAATGCAATAAGGGCACAGCTATGAATCATCAGAATAAAAGTACAGGCTTTGTGTGATCAAAACAAAAGACACAGGGTTAAAAGAAGGGATGAAAACTCAAGACAAGCTATGTGCTCCCTTACAGGAGACTCACTTGAGATCCAAGGACACAGACAAACTACAAGCCGAAGGGGTGGGGATAGGTTAACTACACATGTGAAACTGAAAACAAACAAACAAATGGATTCCGTTGGATTCCTCAATAACAGTCAGTAGGAAATAGCCCTATCTGGCCACCATGAATTACTTTTGTTAGGTTTCAGCTGTGCCCAGCCATAGTTTTAGTGGTGCAGCAACGTCCTTCTCATTTTCTATCACCTCAACAACTGAATTGCTGTAATAATATGCGACTGGGCCTTTGATATCAGTGGGTTTTATGAAGTTCATGAATGTAAAGAAGTAATAACTATATAAAGAGGAAATTTGGACACTCAAATAAACACGTCACTCCACAACACACTCTTTGCTCCCAACTGCTCCTGTCTAGAAATTGGTGTTCCTTTTCATTTGTCTTTCCATCCTATCAGTGGTGATCATGCCGATGTCCCTCAAACATGGTGGTGAGCAAAGCACCAAGGTTACTTTTCTGTTGAAAACAGGCCCAGAGAAAGGATACTTGTGGTCTTCAGGGAGCCCTTAGTCAATGAATGTGGCTAAATACAGTCAGCAAGTGAGAAGGAGATAAAGGAGGACAGAGGATAGAGACAAGGGTTCAAGTCCCTGCGCCACAATTTCCTGGTTTTGTGGGTTCACAAGGATGACTTGACCTGCAAGTGCCTTGGCGAACCCAGTGCTCTCAATACAGCCTAGTTACGTTGCAAGATTATTCGAAGCATAATGTAGGGATGTGACATAGGCTATGTGGTTAACTGTTCTGTACACAAGGACAGATGGGGAGAGAAAAAGATGATTGATAGATAGATAGGTATATAGATAGACAGACAGATAGATATAGGTACATATCGATTAACACAAAGCTATTGCTCATAACCAGGAAAGCAATGGTGAAAGCACTTACCGAAACTACAAACAAAAAAGAAGAATGAAATCAAGTTTAAGAAGTGCACTAAGCAGATATTAAAGAAAATAAATTCTATCATTTTCAATAACGTGGATGGACTAGAGCATATTATGCTCAGTGAAATAGGACATGCGGAGAAAGACAAGTACCAAATGATTTCACTCATGTGTGGGGTTTAAAAACAAAGAAAAACTGAAGGAAAATAACAGCAGCAGACTAACAGAACCTGACAGTGGACTAACAGTTACCAAAGGGAAAGGGACGTGGCAGGGAGGGTGGGATGGTATGGAAAAGGGTGGGTAGAAAGAAAGGCGGAATTAGGATTAGCATTTATAATGTGTGGGGTGGGGGAGCATAGGGAGGGCTGTACAACAGAAAAGAGAAGTAATATTTCTACAGCATCTTACTACACGCTGTGGACAGCGACAGTAACGGGGTGTGTGTCGGGGGACATGTTGAAGGGGTGTACAGCATTCAACTATGCGGAAGGACTGCATGTGTAAAGGATTTTGGTGGGGAATTGGTGAAGGAGGAGCCTCGTAAAAATAATTTTTCTCACGTGATTGTAGATTAATGATAACAAAAAAAATTTTTTTTTAATTGCAATAAGGGCACAGCTATGAATCATCAGAATAAAAGTACAGGCTTTGAGTAATCAAAACAAAAGACACAGAGTTAAAAGAAGGGATGAAAACTCAAGACCAGCCATGTGCTCCCTTACAGGAGACTCACTTGAGATCCAAGGACACAGAGAAACTACAAGCCGAAGGGGTGGGGATAGGTTAACTACACATGTGAAACTGAAAACAAACAAACAAATGGATTCCGTTGGATTCCCCAGAAACAGCCAGTAGGAAATAGCCCTATCTGGCCACCATGAATGATTTTTGTTAGGTTTCAGCAGTGCCCAGCCATAGTTTTATTGGTGAAGCAATGTCCTTCTCATTTTCTCTCACCTCAACAACTGAATTGCTGTAATAATATGCGTCTGGGCCTTTGAAATCAGTGGGTTTTATGATGTTCACAAATGTAAAGAAGTAATAACCAGATAAAGAGGGAAGTTTAGACACTCAAATATAGACTTCATTCCACAACACACAATTTGCTCCCAACTCCACATGTCTATAAATTGGTGTTCCTTTTTATTTGTCCCTCCCTCCTATCAGAGGTGATCATGCCAATGTCCCTCAAACATGGTTGTGAGCAAAGCACCAAGTTTTCTTTCTGTGGACAACAGGCCCAGAGGAACAATACTTGTGGTGTTCACAGAGCACTTAGTCAATGAATGTGCCTAAATAGAGTCAGCCAGTGAGAAGAAGATAATAGAGGGTACAGACACAGGTTCAGGTCCCTGCACAACCATTTACTGGTTTTGTAGGTACACGTGGCTGACACGACCTGCAATTGCCTCGGTGAACCGAGTGCTCTTCCTACAGCCTAGTTACCTTGAAAGATTTTTGGAAGCATAATGTAGGGAAGTGACAAAGGCGATGTTGTTAACTGTTCTCTACATAAGGATAGATGGGCAGACAAAAAGATGATTGATTCATAGATAGATATATAGATGACAGATGATAGAGAGATGATAGAAATGATAGATAGAAAGATAGATAGATAGATAGATAGATAGATAGTTAGATAGATAGATAGATAGATAGATGATAGATAGATAGATAGAATGTTAGAAGGATGGATAAATAGAAAGACAGATAGATAGACAGATAGATAGAAAGAAAGATAGAAGGATGGATAGATAGATGGATAGACAGACAGATAGCAGATAGATAGATAGATAGATAGATAGATAGATAGATAGATAGATAGATAGATAGATAGAAAGATAGAAACAGATAAATATAGATTAACACAAAGCTATCACTCATAACCAGGAGATCAATGGTGAAAGCACATTGCGAAACTACAAAAAAAAAGATGAATGAATTCCAGTACAAAAACTGCAGTTTGCAGCCATAAGAAGAAAACAAATACTACCGTTTGAAATGACGTGAATGGAGCTAGACACTAGTATGTTCAGAGAAATATGCCAGGCGGAGAAAGACAAATACCAAGCGATTTCACTTATGTGTGGAGTATAACAACAAAGAAAAACTGAAGGAAAAAAACAGCAGCACACTCACAGAAACTGAGAGTTGACTAAAAGTTACCAAAGGGAAAAGGATTGGGCAGGGTGGGTCTGAAGGGAGGGATAAGTTTGAGGAGAAAGAATGGGGGCATTTTGATTAGCATGTATAATGCATGGGTTCGGGTGTGCATGGGGAGTACTGTACAACACAGAGAACACTAGTAGAGATAATATAGCATCTTACTACTCACTGATGTACAGCGACTGCAACGGGTTCTGTGGGGTGAACATGGTGAAGGGCTCTACAGCATCCAACTACGCTGATGGACAGCGACTTAAGAGGTTTTTCTTAGGTACTTGGTGAAGGGGGGTGCATAGTAAACATAATGTTCTTCACGTGATTGTAAATTAATGATAAAAAAATTCATTAAGTGCAATAAGTGCACAGCTCTGAATCATCAGAATAAATGGTCAGGCACTGAGTGCTGCAAACAAAAGACACAGGGTTAAAAGAAGGGATGAAAATTCAAGACACCTACGTGCTTACTTACAAGAGACTCAATTGAGATCCAAGGACACATATAAACTACAAGCCGAAGGTGTGTGGACAAGTACCCTACACGAGTGATAGTGAAAAACAAACAAACAAACAAATGGATTCTGTTTGACACCCCAGAGACAGTCAGCAGAAAATAGCCCTATCTGGCCGACGTGAATTCTGTTTGTTTGGTTTCTGGAGTTCCCAGCCATAGATTTAGTGGTGCAGCAACGTTCTTCTCATTTTCTCTCACCTCATCAACTGAGTTGCTGTAATAATAAGCATCTGGGCAGTTGAAATCAGTGGGTTTTATGATGTGCACGAATGTGAAGATCTAATAACCACCTAAAGAGAGAAGTTTGGTCTCTCAAATAAACAAGTCACTTCACAATACACTATTAGCTCACAACTGATCCTGTCTAGAAGTCGGTGTTCCTATTTTATTTGACCCTCCGTCCTATCGGCGTTGATCATGCTGATGTCCTTCATACATGGTGGTGAGCAAAGCAACAAGTTTACTTTTCTGTCAACAACAGGACCAGAGGAATGGTACTTGTGGTCTTCAGGGAGCAGTTAGTCAATGAATGTGGCTAAATACAGACAACAAGTTAGAAGGAGATGAAAGTGGTCAGAGGATAGAGTCACGGGTTCAAGTCCCGGCACAACCATTTCCTGGTTTCGTACATACATGCGTCCGACTCGACCAGCAAGTTTCTCGGTGAACTCAGGGCTCTCTCTATAGCCTAGATACTTTGCAGGATTTTTGGTAGCAGCGTGTAGGAAAGTGATATAGGAAATATGGTTAACTGTTCTGTACACAAGGACAGATGGGCAGAGAAAAAGATGATTGATTGATAAATAGTTAGACAGACAGATAGGTAGATATAGGTACATATCGATTAACACAAAGCTACTGCTCATAACCATTAGAGGAATGGTGAAAGCACATAGCGAATCTACAAACAAAAAAGAAGAATGAAATCCAGTTTAAAAAGTGCAGTAAGCAGCCATAAGAAGAAAACAAATTCTATAATTTGCAATATCGTGAATGGAGCTAGAGGGTATTATGGTCAGTCAAATACGCCAGTCGGAGAAATACATGTACCAAATGATTTCACTCATGTGTGGAGTATGATAACAAAGAAAAACTGAAGGAAAAGACAGCAGCAGACTCACAGAACCCGGGAGTGGACTAACAGTTACCAAAGAGAAAGGGACAGGGTAGGGTTTGTGGGAAGGGAGTAATAAGGTAGGAGAAAAAGAATGGGGGCATTAGGATTAGCATGTACAATGTGTAGGGTGGTGGTTCATGTGTAGGGCTGAACAACACAGAGAAGACATGTTGTGATTCTAGAGCATCTTAGTAAATGCTGACGGACAGCAACTGCAACTGGGATTTGGGAGGGACGTGGTGAAGGGGGTAGACTGGAAAACATAATGTTCTGTATGTGATTGTATATTAATGAGAACAAAAAAATTTCAAAGTGCAGTAAGAGCACAGCTCTCAAATATCAGAAAAAAAGTACAGGCTTTGAGTGCTCCAATCAAAAGACACAGGGATAGAAGAACTGATGAAAACTCAAGACCACCTACGTGCTCCCTTACTGGAGACTCACATGAGATTGAAGAACACAGACAAACTACAATCTGAAGGGGCGGGGACAGGTACCCTATACAAGTGAAACTGAGAAACAAAAAACAAAAGTATTCTGTTTGAGTCCACAGAGACAGTCAGTAGAAAATAGCCCTATCTAGCCACCGTGAATTCTTTTTGTTTGGTTTCAGCAGTGCTCAGGCATAGATTTATTGGTGCAGCAACTTCCTTCTCATTTCCTCTCACCTCAACAAATGAATTGCTGTAATAATATGCGTCTGGGCATTTAAAATCATTGCTTTTTATGATGTTCACGAATGTAAAGAAGTAATAACCACCTAAAGTGTGTAGTTTTTCCCTCAAATAAATACTTCATTCCACAACACACTCTTTGTTCCAACTGCTCCTGTCCAGAAATAGGTGTTCGTTTATATTTGTCCCTCCAGCTATCAGCAGTGATCACGCTGATGTCCCTCAAACATGGTGGTGTGTAAAGTTCCAAGTACACTTTTCTGTCGAGAACAGTTCCAGAGGAAGGATACTTGTGATCTTCAGGATCACTTACTAACTGAATGTGGCTAAATACAGTCACCAAGCGAGCAGGAAGTATAAGAGGACAGAGGACAGAGATACGGGTTCAAGTCCTTTCACCTCCATTTACTGGTTTTGTAAGCACACGCGTCTGACTCTACGTGAAAGTGTATCGGTGAACACAGTGCTCTCCTTATGGCTTAGTTACCTTGCAAGATTTCTGGAAGCATAATGTAGGGAAGAGACATAGGCTATGTTGTTAACTGTTCTGTACATAAGGATAGATGGGCAGACAAAAAGATGATTGATTCAGAGATAGATAGATTGACAAACGATAGAGAAAGATAGATAGGTACATAAATTATTAGATGATAGACATCATAGATAGATGATAGGAAGATAGATAGATAGATAGATGGATGGATAGATACACAGTTATATTGATACATACATACATACATAGACAGACAGACCATTAGATAGATAGATACAGATACATATCGATTGACACAAACCTATTGTTCATAACCAGGAGTTGAATGTTGAATAACATAGCTAAACTACAAACAAGAAGGAAGAATGAAATCCAGTTTAAAAAGTGCAGTAAGCAGCCCTAAGAAGAAAACAAATACTACCATTTGCAATGATGTGGATGGAGCTAGACGGTAGTACGTTCAGAGATATAGGCCAGGCGGAGAAAGACACGTACCAACTGATTTCACTCATGTGTGGAGTATAACAACAACGTAAAACTGAAGGAAAAAACAGCAGCACACGCACAGAACCCGAGAGTTGAGTAAAAGTTACCAAAGGGAAAAGGACTTTGCAGGGTGGGTCTGAAGGGAGGGATAAGTGTGGGGAGAAAGAATGGGGGCATTAGTATTAGCAAGTATAATGCATGTGATCGGGTGTGCATGGGGAGTACTGTACAACACAGAGAAGACTAGTAGAGATCATATAGCATCTTACTACTCACTGATGGACAGCGACTGCAACGAGTTCTGTGGGGGTGACATGGTGAAGGGCTGTACAGCATCCAACTACGCTGATCGACAGCGACTGAAGAAGTTTTTCTTGGAGACTTGGTGAAGTGGGGTGCATAGTAAACATAATGTTCTTCACGTGATTGTAGATTAATGATAAAAAAAATACTTTAAGTGCACAGCTCTGCATCATCAGAATGAAAGGTCAGGCACTGAGTGCTGCAAACAAAAGACACAGGGTTAAAAGAAGGGATGAAAACTCAAGACACCTACGTGCTTACTTACAGGAGACTCACTTGAGATCCAAAGACACAGATAAACTGCAAGCCAAAGGTGTGTGGACAAGTACCCTTCACGAGTGAAAGTGAAAAATAAATAATCAAACAAATGGATTCTGTTTGAGTCCCAAGAGACATTCAGCAGAAAATAGTCCTATCTGGCCACCATGAATTCTTTTTGTTTGGTTTCAGCAGTTCCCAGCCATAGATTTAGTGGTGAAGCAACATACTTCTCATTTTTTCTCACCTCATCAAATGAGTTGCTGTAATAATAAGCATCTGTGTTGTTGAAATCAGTGGGTTTCATGATGTTCACGAATGTGAAGATCTAATAACCACCTAAAGAGAGAAGTTTGGTCACTCAAATAAACAAGTCACTTCACAATACTCTATTAGCTTCCATCTGATCCTGTCTAGAAATCGGTGTTCCTTTTTTATTTGACCATCCGTCCTATCTGCGGTGATCATGCTGATGTCCTTCAAAGATGGTGGTGAGCAAAGCAACAAGTTTACTTTTCTGTCGACATCAGGTACAGAGGAATGATACTTGTGGTCTTCAGGGAGAATTTAGTCAATGAATGTGGCTAAATACAGACAGCAAGTTAGAGGAAGATGAAAGAGGTCAGAGGATAGAGTCACGGATTCAAGTCCTTGCACAATCATTTCCTGGTTTTGTACATACATGCGGCCGACTCGACCTGCAAGTTTCTTAATGAACCCAGTGCTCTCTCTACAGCCTAGATACTTTGCAGGATTTTTGGAAGCATAGTGTAGGAAAGTGATATAGGAAATATGGTTAACTCTTCTGTACAAAAGGACAGATGGGCAGACAAATGATGATTGATTGATAAATTGTTAGGCAGACAGATAGATAGATATAGGTACATATCGATTAACACAAAGCTACTGCTCATAACCATTAGAACAAAGGTGAAAGCACATAGCGAAACTACAAACAAAATGAAGAATGAAATCCAGTTTAAAAAGTGCAGTAAGAAGCCATAAGAAGAAAACAAATTCAATAATTTGCAATAACATGGATGGAGCAAGAGGGTATTATGCTCAGACAAATAGGCCAGTCGGAGAAATACATGTAACAAATAATTTCACTCATGTGTGGAGTATGATAACAAAGAAAAACTGAAGGAAAAGACAGCAGCACACTCACAGAACCCGAGAGTGGACAAACAGTTACCAAAGAGAAAGTGACTGGGTAGGTTTAGTGGGAAGGGAGTAATAAGGGCGGGGAAAAGGAATGGGGGCATTAGGATTAGAATGTATAATGTGTACGGTGGGGGGTCATGTGTAGGGCTGAACAACACAGAGAAGACATGTAGTAATTCTACAGCATCTTAGTACATACTGACGTACAGCGACTGTAACTGGGATTTGGGGGGGAATTAGGGAAGGGGGTAGACTAGAAAACATAATGTTCTGCATGGGATTGTATATTAATGAGAACAAAAAAATTTCAAAGTGCAGTAAGAGCACAGCTCTCTAATATCAGAATGAAAGTACAGGCTTTGAGTGCTCCAATCAAATGACACAGGTTTCTAAGTACTGATGAAAACTCAAGACCACCTACATGCTCCCTTACTGGAGACTCACTTGAGATCCAAGGATCAGACAAACTACAAGATGAAGGGGCGGGGACTGGTACCTTATACAGGTAAAACTGAGAAACAAACAAAAAACGAATTCTCTTTGTGTCCCCAGAGAGAATCAGTAGAAAATAACCCTATCTAGCCACCGTGAATTCTTTTTGTTTATTTTCAGCAGTGCTCATGCATGGATTTAAAGTGCAGCAACTTCCTTCTAATTTCCTCTCACCTCAACAAATGAATTGCTGTAATAATATGCGTCTGGGCTTTTAAAATCATTTTTTTTATGATGTTCACGAATGTAAAGAAGTAATAAACACCTAAAGTGGGAAGTTTTTCCCTCAAATAAACACTTCACTCCACAACACACTCTTTGTTCCAAGCGCTCCTGTCCAGAAATAGGTGTTCCTTTATATTTGACCCTCCATCTATCAACAGTGATCACACCGATGTCCCTGAAACATGGTGGTGAGCAAAGAACCATGTACACTTTTCTGTCGACAACAGGCCCAGACGAAGGATACTTGTGGTCTTCAGGGATCACTTACTCACTGAATGTGGCTAAATAATGTCACCAAGCGAGCAGGAAGTATAAGAAGACAGAGGACAGAGATACGGGTTCAAGTCCTTTCACCTCCATTTACTGGTTTTTTAAGCACACGCGTCTGACTCTACCTGGAAGTGTATCGGTGAACACAGTGCTCTCCTTATTTCTTAGTTACCTTGTAAGATTTCTGGAAGCATAATGTAGGGAAGAGACATAGGCTATGTTGTTAACTGTTCTGTACATAAGGATAGATGGGCAGACAAAAAGATGATTGATTCATTGATAGATAGGTAAACAATTGATAGTTGAAAGATAGATAGGTACATAGTTTGATAGATGATAGACATCATATATAGATGATATGAAGATAGATAGATAAATAGATAGATCCATAGATACATAGATACATACATACATAGACAGACAGACCATTAGATAGATAGATACAGATACATATCGGTTGACACAAAGCTATTGTTCATAAAAAGGATTTGAATGGTGAATAACATAGCTAAACCTCAAACAAAAAGGAAGAATGAAATCCAGTTTAAAAAGTGCAGCAAGCAGCCTTAAGAAGAAAACAAATACTACCATTTTCAATGACGTGGATGTAGCTAGGCGGTATTATGTTAACAGAAATATGAAAGGCGGAGAAAGACAAGAACCGAGTGATTTCACTCATATGTGGAGTATAACAACAAAGAAAAACTGAAGGAAAAAAACAGCAGCCCACTCACAGAACCCGAGAGTTGACTTAAAGTTACCAAAGGGAAAAGGACTGGGCAGGGTGGGTCTGAAGGGAGGGATAAGTGTGGGGAGAAAGTATAGTGGTAATTTGGTTAACATGTATAATTCGTGGGTTCGGGTGTGCATGCATGGGGAGTCCTGTACAACACAGAGAAGACAAGTAGAGATCATATAGCATCTTACTACTCACTGATGGACAGCGACTGCAAAGGGGACTGTGAGGGGACATGGTGAAGGGCTCTACAGCAACCAACTACGCTGATCGTCAGTGATTGAAGAGGTTTTTCGGGAGGACTTGTTGAAGGGGAGCATAGTAAACATAATGTTCTTCACGTGATTGTAGATTAATGATAAAAAATTCTTTATGTGCAATAAGTGCAGAGCTCTGCATCATCAGAATAAAAGGTCAGGCACTGAGTGCTGCAAAGAAAATACACAGGGTTAAAAGAAGGGATGAAAACTCAAGACAGCTACGTGCTCACTTACAGGAGACTCACTTGAGATCCATGGACACAGACAAACTACAAGCTGAAGGTGTGTGGACAAGTACCCTACACGAGTGAAACTGAAAAACAAACAATCAAACAAATGGATTCTGTTTGAGTCCCCAGAGACAGACAGTAGAAAATAGCACTATCTGGCCGACGTGAATTCTGTTTGTTTGGTTTCAGCATTGCCCAGCCATAGATTTAGTGGTACAGCAACGTTCTTCTCATTTTTTCTCACCTCAACAATTGAATTGCTGTAAAAGTATGGCTCTGAACCTTTGAAATCAGTGGTTTTTATGAAGTTCATGAATTTAAAAAAGTAGTAACTATATAAAGAGGGAAGTTTGGACACTCAAATAAACACGTCACTCCACAACCCACTCTTCGCCTCCAACTGTTCCTGTCTAGAAACTGGTGTTCCTTTTCATTTGTCGTTCCATCCTATCAGCGGTGATCACGCCGATGTCCCTCAAACATGGTGGTGAACAAAGCACCAACTTTACTTTTCTGTCGAAAACAGGCCCAGAGGAAGGATACTTGTGGTCTTCAGGGAGCCCTTAGTCAATCAATGTGGCTAAATACAGTCAGGAAGTGAGAAGGAGATAAAAGAGGACAGAGGATAGAGACACGAGTTCAAGTCCCTGCAACACAATTTCCTGGTTTTGTGGGTTCACACGGATGACTTGACCTGCAAGTGCCTTGGCGAACCCAGTGCTCCCAATACGGCCTAGTTACCTTGCAAGATTATTCGAAGCATAATGTAGGAATGTGACATAGTCTATGTGGTTAACTTTTCTGTACACAAGGACAGATGGGGAGAGAAAAATTTGATTGATTCATAGATAGATAGATAGGTATATAGATAGACAGACAGATAGATATAGGTACATATTGATTAACACAAAGCTATTGCTCATAACCAGGAAAGCAATGGTGAAAGCACATAGCGAAACTACAAACAAAAAAGAAGAATGAAATCAAGTTTAAAAAGTGCACTAAGCAGATATAAAAGAAAACAAATTCTATCATTTGCAATAACGTGAATGGACTAGAGGGTATTATGCTCAGTGAAATAGGACAGGTGGAGAAAGACAAGTACCAAATGATTTCACTCATTTGTGGGGTATAACAACAAGGAAAAACTGAAGGAAAATAACAGCAGCAGACTAACAGAACCTGACAGTGGACTAACAGTTACCAAAGGGAAAGGGACTGGGCAGGGAGTGTGGGAAGGTAGGGAAAAGTGTGGGCAGAAAGAATGGGGGCATTAGGATTAGCATTTATAATGTGTGTGGTGTGGGGAGCATAGTGAGGGCTGTACAACACAAAAGAGAAGTACTATTTCTACAGCATCTTACTACACGCCTATGGACAGCGGCTGTAATGGGGTGTGTGTTGGGGGACATGCTGAAGGGGTGTACAGCATCCAACTACGCTGATGAACAGTTACGGTAACGGGCTTTTGGGGGGGACTTTGTGTTCTTGGTGATCATAATGATCTTCGCGTGATTGTAGATTGATGATAACAAAAAAATTTTTGTAAGTGCAGTAATGACACACCTCTCAATTGTCAGAATAAAAGGACAGGCTCTGAGTGCTCCAATCAAAAGACACAGGGATAGAGGAAGGGATGAAAACTCAAGACCACCTACGTGCTCCCTTTCTGGAGATTCACTTGGGATCCAAGGACACAGACAAACTACAAGCCGAATGGGCAGCTACAGGTACGCTACACAAGTGAACCTGAGAAACAAACAAACAAACAAATGGATTCTGTTTGAGTCCCCAGAGACAGCCAGTAGAAAATAGCCCTATCTAGGCACCGTGAATTCTTTTTGTTTGGTTTCAGCTGTGCCCAGCCATACATTTAGTGGTTCCGCAATATCCTTCTCATGTTTTCTCACCTCAACAACTGAATTGCTGTAATAATATGCGTCTTGGCTTTACAAATCAGTGGGTTTTATGATGTTCTTGAATGTAAAGAAGTAATAACCACATAAAGAGGGAAGTTTGGACACTCAAACATGTAACTCCACAACACTGTCATTGCTCCCAAATGCTCCTGTCTAGAAATAGGTGTTCCTTTTTATTTGTCGCTCCTCCTATCAGCGGAGCTCACGCCGATGTCCCTCAAACTTGGTGGAGAGCAAAGCACCAAGTATATTTTTCTGTCTTCAACAGGCCCAGAGGAAGGATACTTGTGGTCTTCAGGGATCCCTTAGTCAATGAATGTGACTAAATACAGTCAGCAAGTGAGAAGTAGATAAAAGAGGAGAGAGGAGAGAGACACGGGTTCAAGACACTGCAGCAAAATTTCCTGGTTTTGTAGGAATATGCGGCTGACTCTACCTGCAAGTGTCTCGGTGAACCCAGTGCTTTCCTGCAGCCTAGATACCTTGAAAGATTTTTGGAAGCACAATATAAGGAAGTGACACAGGCTATCTTGTTAACTGTTCTGTACAAAAGGACAGATGGGCAAACAAAAAGATGATTGACTAATTGATAGACTGATAGATAGATAGATGGATAGACAGACAGATAGATAGATATAGGTACATATTGATTAAAACAAAACTATTGCTCATAACAAGAAGAGCAATGGTGAAATCACATAGCGAAACTACAGACAAAAGAGAAGACAGAAATCCAGTTTAAAAAGTGCAGTAAGCAGCCATAAGAAGAAAACGAATCCTACCATTTGCAACAACGTGGATGGAGCTAGAGGGTATTATGCTCAGTGAAATAGGCCAGGTGGAGAAAGAAAAGAACCAAACGATTTCACTCATGTGTGGAGTATAACAACCAAGAAAATCTGAAGAAAAAATAGCAGTAGACTCACAGAACCCGCGAGTTTGCTAATAGTTACCAAAGGGAAAGGGACTGGGCAGGTTGGGTGGGAAGGGAGGGATAAGGGTGGGGAGAAAGAAAGGGGGCATTAGTATTAGTGTGTATAATGTGTGTGGTGGGAGTAGCATGGGGAGGACTGTACAACACAGACAGGACAGTAGGAATTCTACACCATCTTACTACACGCTGATGGGCAGCGACTGTAATTAGTTTTAGATGCGGAATGTTGAATGGGAAGCCTAGTAAACGTAATGTTCTTCACGTGATTGTAGATTAATGATAACAAAGAAAATTTTTAAGTGCAATAAAGGAACAGCTCTGAATCATCAGAATAAACGGATATTCTTTGAGTGCTCCAATCAAAACACACAGGGTTAGAATAAGGGATGAAAACACAAGACCACCTACGTGCTCCCTTACTGGAGACTCACTTGAGATCCAAGGACACAAACTACAAGCTGAAGGGGCGGATTCGGGTACCCTACACAAGTGAAAATGAGAAACAAACAAACAAACAAATGGATTCTGTTTGAGTCCCCAGAGACAGCCAGTAGAAAATAGCAGTATCTAGCCACCGTGAATTCTTTTTGTTTGTTTTCAGCAGTGCCCCGCCATTAATTTAGTGGTTTAGCAACGTCCTTCTCATTTTTTCTCACCTAAACAACAGAATTGCTGAATTATATGAGTCTGGGCTTTGGAAATCAGTGTGTTTTATGATGTTCACAAATGTAAAGAAGTAATAACCCCGTAAAGTGTGAAGTTTGGACACTCAAACAAACACGTAACTCCACAACACTCTCTTTGCTCCCAAATGCTCCTGTTTAGACATAGGTGTTCCTTTTTATTTGACCCTCCTCCTATCAGCGGTGATCACGCCGATGTCCCTCAAACATGGTGGTAAGCAAAGCACCAAGTATACTTTACAGTCTACAAGAGGCCCAGAGGAATGAAACTTGTGGTCTTAAGGTAGCCCTTAGTCAATGAATGTGGCTAAATACAGTCAGCAATCGAGAAGGAGGGAAAAGAGGACAGATGACAGAGATATGAGTTCAAGTCCCTGCACCAGTATTTACTGGATTTGTAAGGACACGATGCTGACTCAACCTGCAATTGTCTCAGTGAACCCAGTGCTCTCAATACAGCCTACTCATCTTGCACTGTTTTTGGAAGCATAATGTAGGTAAGTGACATACGCGATGTTGTTAACTGTTCTGTACATAAGAATAGATGGGCACACAAAAAGATGATAGATTCATAGATACATAGGTGACAGATGATAGATAGATAGATGATAGTCATGAAAGATATACAGGAAGCTAAGCAGATAGATAGATAGATAGATAGATAGATAGATAGATAGATAGATAGATAGATAGATAGATTGACAGAAAGATAGATAGATAGGTAAGTAGATAGATAGATAGGTTACAGACAGATAGATAGATAGATAGATAGATAGATAGATAGATAGATAGATAGATAGATAGATAGATACAGATACATATCGATTAACACAAAGCTATTGCTCATAACTGGGAGATAAATGGTGAAAACACATAGTGATTGTACAAAACAAAAAGGAAGAATGAAATCCAGTTAAAGTGTGCAGTAAGTAGCCATAAGAAGAAAACAAATCCTACCATTTACAATGATGTGGATGGAGTTAGACGGTAGTATGCTCAGTGAAATAGGCCAGGAGGAGAAAGACAAGTACCAAATGATTTTACTCATGTGTAGAGTACAACAACATAGAAAAACTGATGGAAATAAACAGCAGCAGAATCACAGAACCCGAGAGTGGACTAACAGATACCATAGGGAAATGTACTGGGCAGGGTGGGTGATAAGGGAGGGATAAGGGCAGGAAGAAAGAAAGGGGATATTATTATTAGCATGAATAATGCGTGCGGACGGTTGGGCATGGGGAGTGCTGTACAACACAGAGAAGAAAAGTAGAGATTCTACAACATCTTACTACACGCTGATGGACAGCGACTGTAACGGGGTCTGTGTGGGGGTTCATGTTGAATTCGTCTACAGCATCCAACTATGCTGATGGACACATTCTGTAAGAGGTTTTTCTGGAGGACTTGATGAAGGGAGGATCCTAGTAAACATAATGTTCTTCAAGTGATTGTAGATTAATGATAAAAAAAGAATTTTAAAGTGCAATAAGGGCACAGGTCTGAATCATTAGTGTAAATGGACAGGCTTTGAGTGCTCCAAACAAAAGACACAGGGATAAAAGAAGGGATGAAAACTCAAGAACACCTACGTTCTCTCTTAGAGGAGACTCACTTGAGATCCAAGGACACAGAAAAACTACAAGCCGTAGGGGTGGTGAGAGGTACACAACATAAGTGAATCCGAAAAACAATCAATCAAATGGATTCTGTGTGTGTCCCCCAGAGACAGTCAGTAGAAAATAGCCATATCTGGCCACTGTGAATGCTTTTTGTTTGGTATCAGCAGTGCCCAGACATAGATTTAGTGGTGCAGCAATATCCTTCTCATTTTTTCTCAACTCAACAACTGAATTGCTGTAATAATATGGGTCTGGGCCTTTGAAATCAGTGGGTTTTATGTTTTTCACGAATGTGAAGATCTAATAACCACCTAAAGAGGGATGTTTGGACACTCAAATAAACACGTCACTCCACAATACACTCTTAACTCCCAACTGCTCCTGTCTAGAAATTGGTGTTCCTTTTTATTTGACCCTCCGTCCTATCGGCGGTTATCACGCTGATGTCCTTCAAACATGGTGGTGTGCAAAGCAACAAGTTTACTTTTCTGTTGACAACAGGCCCAGAGGAATGATACTCGTGGTCTTCAGGGAGCACTTCGTCAATGAATGTGGCGAAATACAGACAACAAATTAGAAGGAGATGAAAGAGGACAGAGGATAGAGACACGGGTTCAAGTCCCGGCACAACCATTTTCTGGTTTTGTAAGTACACTTCTGACTCAACCTGCAAGTGTCTCAGGGAACCCAGGACTCTCCTTACAACCTAGTTACCTTGCAAGATTTTTGGAAGCATAAAGTAGCGAAGGGACATTGTATATGTTGTTAACTGTTCTGCATACAAGGCCAGATGTTCAGACAAAAAGATGACTGATTGATTGATAGATAGACATTCAGACAGATAGATAAATATAGGTACATATCGATTAACATAAAGGTATTGCTCATAACCAGGAAAGAAATGGTGAAAGCACATAGTGAAAATACAGACCAAAGAGAAGACAGAAATCCAGTTTAAAAAGTGCAGTAAGCAGCCGTAAGAAGAAAACAAATCCTACCATTTGCAACAATGTGGATGGAGCTAGAGGGTATTATGCTCAGTGAAATAGGCCAGGCAGAGAAAGACAAGTTCCAAATGATTTCACTAATGTGTGGAGTATAACAAAAAAGAAAAACTGAAGGAAAAAAACAGCAGGGGACTCACAGAAACCGAGAGAGTACTAACAGTTACCAAAGGGAAAGTGACTGGGCTGGGTGGGTTTTAAGGGAAGGATAAGGGCAGTTAGAAAGAAAGGGGGCATTAGGATTAGCATGTATAATGCATGGGGGCTGTTGTGCATGGCGAGGGCTGTACAACACAGAGAAGTCAATTAGAGATTCTACAGCATCTTACTACACGCTGATGGACAGCGACTGTAACGTGGTGTATGGGGGGGGACATGTTGAATCGGTGTACAGCAACCAACGCTGATGGATAGCGACTATAACAGGGTTTTGGGGAAGGACTTGGTGTACTTGGAGATCATAATGTTCTTCGCGTGATTGTAGATTAATGATGACAAAAAAGATATTTCATGTGCAATAAGGACACAGCTCTCAATTGTCAGAATAAACGGACAGTCTCTGAGTGCTAAAAATCAAAAGACACATGGTTAAAAGAAGGGATGAAAACTCAAGACCACCTATGTGCTCCCTTTCAAGGGACTCACTTGGTTTCCAAGGACGAAGCATAACTACAAGTTGAGGGGTTGGGAAAAGGTACACTAGACAAGTGAAACTGAAAAAGAAAAACATAAAAAAGATGTGCTGATGGGATTAATGACCCCGGCTCACATGAGAGGGGATGCGGAAACATCCTCCCAAAATCAAAACCACATACATACGTACTATTTGGAAATAGAACAACTACATCAAATCGTGGAAGAACAGCAGGGAGGAAAGCTGCTGCGGCATCCTGTCACCTCAAGGAGAAGTGTGCTGTACAGCCCTGGAGATGTGCTCTCTGAGCACGAACCTACCATACATGTGGTGTGCACAGGAGGATTGGTGGGGTTGGAAAGCAAAGAGAGGCAGAAGACTTCGAGAGCCTTGAGGTTCCAGCCACTTGTGGGACAACACAGGGATCCACATCTGGCCGCTGTGGGACAAAAAAAAGGCGGACAGTCTGAGAGACTCCTAACAGTGAGAGAACTGCTAAAGGGGCAAGGCTTCCACAGGGCTTGCCACGCAGGAGAAAGGACAGGTGTGCCAAACTGCCCACGTGCACTCTGCCCGTCAGGCGGGGAATTTTTCAGGAGCTCTGGTCGCTTCATCCCCCTGGCTGGCCTCACTGCTCCCAGGCCCCTTACCGTGATCTGACTGGTACACGGCCTGCCTCACCACCAGCACCGGCCTGCAAAACGGCCGTCCTCACCTTCGGCAGCATCTCCCTGCATGTTCCACATACTGGCCCTGGCAGTGGAGATGGGCACTGTGGTCGGGAAGAAGGAAAGACCTCTTTACTCCCGGCGGGGTTGGGCACTGGCACTGCTCCCCTGGGACCACTGCCATTCCCCCAAGGGCTGAGCTTCTCCAGAGAGTAAAGCTTCTCGGAGCTAGAGGGCGCCACCTACAAATATGAACGTTCAAAGGAACCCGGTAACTGGACTCAAATAAATCTTCCTGAGAAAGAGATCTCAAAATAAACATCAGGAGCATGCTCAGGGAGCTACAGAAAATAAAACTGCCCCTATCTCTAGAGCACAATTCTCTATATCTCTCTCTCTTTCTCCGGGAGCGCTGCTAAGGCCCGGTCCCGAGAGGGGTGCTGCAAGAGCCCAGCAGGAATGGCACAGCTCTAGGGTCCACCCAGCCTGTGTCAGGACAGTCCCACATGGGCTCTGACTGAACTGCATATGGGGGACGCTGCTCATCTAACACCACAGGAAAGACAACAGTGCCGCATGCTAGCCTTCCCATCAATGGCTAGAGGCTACGTGGCTCCACCGATACTAGGAGACGTCAACACCCTGGGCTTCATCTCCTTGGCAATCTTTTTTCCCTATGACCCTTGAAAGCAGCAAATGGCAAGATACAACCTACCAGTCTCCACACCACCTCACCTCTCAGTTTTACACTAGATGTTCCTGCATCACAGCTTCTCCTCTTCATTCCAATTTTCTCGGCTGGTTGGTGTTCAGGAAAAAAGGAATAATTAGTCAGATTTTGAATGAAGTGGAAGGGGGTATAGTAAGATTCTGTTTGACCACCATCAGTAGAACCAAAAGACATCCTTCATTATTTGAGAATATATACACTGATGAGACATTTGATAAGGCGTTGCCATCCAAAACATGTATCAAGAGCTCACGAACCTGAACACACAAATAGCAAATAAATCCAATTACAAAATGGCCAGAGAATCTGAACAGACACTTCTCCACAGAAGCAATTTCAGGTGTCCAACAGGCAAATGAAAAGATGCTGCACATCGCTAACTATCAGAGAAATACACATTAATCCACATAGGGGTATCAACTCACAGCAGTTAGGATGGCCACCACCCAAAAGACAGACAACAACAGATGTCGGCAAAGGTGTGGAGAAACGGGAGCCCTACTACATTGCTGGTGGTAATATCAGTCAGCTCAACCATTGTGGAAAGCAGTATGGAGGTTCCCCAAAAAACCGAAGAACAGAAATACTATTTGACCCGTGAATTCCTCCCTAGGAATTTACCCTAAGTGTGCAGGAGCCCAGTTTGAAAGAGACAGATGCACCCCTATGTTGATCGCAGCACTCTTTACAATAGCAAAGAAATGGAAGCAACCTAAGTGTCCATCAGGGGATGAATGGATAAATAAGAGGTGGTACATACACACTATGGAATATCATTCAGCCATAAGAAGAAAACAAGTTCTACCACCATTTGCAACAACACGGAAGGAGCTAGAGGGTGTTATTTTCAGTGAAATAAGCCAGGTGGAGAAAGACAAGTACCAAGGATTTCACTCCTCTGTGAGGTATGAGAACAAAGGAAAAACGGGAAGGAACAAAACAGCAGCAGACTCACAGACCCAAGAATGGACTAACAGTTACCAAAGGGAAAGGGACCTGGGAGGATGGGTGGGAAAGGAGGGATAAGGGTGTAAAGGGGGCATTACAATCTGCACACACAATGTAGGGCATGGGGGGCCACGGGGATTGCAGTATAACACTCAGAAGACAGGTAGTGATTCAAAAGCAACTTACTACATTGATGGACAGCGCCTGTAATGAGGAGTGGGGAGTGGACTTGACAATGTGGGGGATGGTGTAGGAAGGGGAGCCTAGTAAACATAAAGTTGCTCACGTAATTGTACATTACTGACACCAAAAAATAAATACATAAAAGTGATTCTGTTTGAGTGCCCAGAGAGACAGTCAGTAGTAAATAGCCCTTCCCGCCACCGTGGATTCTTTCTGCTCAGTTGTGGCAGTGCTCAGTCATATATTCAGTGCTATAGCTAGGCCCTTCTCATTTTTTCTCACCTCAACAACTGAATTGCTGTAATAATATGCATGTGGGCTTTTGAAATCAGTGGATTTTATGATGTTTACGAATGTAAAGAAGCAATAACCAGATACCGAGGGAAGTTTGGATGCTCAAAAGAAAACGTCACTCCACAACACACTCTTTGCTCACAACTGCTCCCGTCTAGAACTCAGTGTTCCTTTCTACCTGTCCCTCCTCCTATCAGCGGTGACGCCGATGTCCCTCAAACATGGTGGTGAGTAAAGCACCAAGTTTACTCTTCTGACAACAACAGGCCTGTGGTACAGGTCCTCTCAGAGGAAAAGCAGTAGCAGCAGGAGAAAACCAAAGACATAGAAACAGAAGATGGTAGAGTACAATGAAAATTGACACAAGGGATTTCTGAGCCCGTACTTAATTCCAACAGAGATGCGAAAGGAGCCACCCCCATACAACAAAACTACACCACTACGGAGAAAGCAGAGGCAGAGATCAAGAAGAGTTCTGGTATCTTACCACACTGGGCCAGAGAGAGGAGTCATCACAGCAGCAGCAGTAGCAGCAGCAGATGGGGCCTGTCCAAAACGCTCTGCGCTCATCACCGTTAAAGATAAGTTCGGGGGCTCGGCTCGCTGGGCCTCTCCCTAAGCACCCGGAGGCATACACAGCAGGGACTGAGGTGTCGTCGGTGGCATCTCGCCCGCATTTATGTTCCACACGGTTTGGAACATAACGAACGGTTTTCAGAGGAGCGAGAGGCACCAGGTACCACTGGACGGGCAGCTGAGCTTTGAAGCCGAGTCCAGTCATTCACTGTCACCACTGTTCAACAGATCCCAAGACCCGAAGAGTGATGTGCACGAGCGGACACACTCATATTTGATAAGGGATGTTCTCACCAAGTATGGAGAATGGAGAGGAAGGCACCCCTAATTGAGATTGCACAGAAGCCTCCAAGAGGAGGTGACATAGAGGTGGGTCTTCAGCGATCCATGTTCTTCTGATGGGTTGAAAATTCTTAAAAGCCAGATGCAAGAGTTGGCAAACCCCAGAGGAAATAATTCAGAGAGAAAAAGGCACGAGACAGGGTCTTTTCAAGGAGCAGAGAGCTTGGCTCATAATGAAGGATATGTAGACAAAGTGAAGGCCAGACCGTGAATTGGGGATGGAGAATTTAATATTTTATTCTGTAACAATGTCAGTGCTTCCACAGTGAAGCAGTGAGCAAGCAGGGCCTACGTCCACCAGGAAAGACCTGAGAAACTAGAAGCAGGATTACTGACACGGGACACGAGCTTCACAGGTTATAACATAAATTATGAACAGTCAGGATTGGGAATGGACAGGTTGACTGCTGAGAGGAGGCAAGGTTGCCCCGCAAGCATCCAGCTTGGCTGACGGGCAAGAACAGCGACGCCATCGAGACCAAGAGTCTAAAGGAGAAGCATTTTAAAAATGTAAAGTGTTTCCCATTTTACTGTGTTGTGTTATTCAACTACGAGACACAGGCCCCCAAAACTAGATCAGAGAGAAAATCTGGGTGGCAAAGCCCAGTCAGAACGTGGGATGTAGCTATGCTGAGACCCTGTGGTCCCCGACCTATGCTTTCTGTGAGAAGCAAAGGAAAAACCTGCCACTAGCTAGAAAGGCAATTCATGGGGTATGCACACTCCTCAGAAGTCAGCCGCCAGGCTGTCCATGGCCGAAAGGGCATGCCTGGCTCCAGGTGTCCCAGAGAAGCTGGGACGGCCCAGGAAAGGGTGGGCCGTGACCCAGACAGCCACGTGGTAGCTGGGCGCCGGGCCCTGACCAAGCCCTGGGCTACGGGATTGTGTGAGGGAGGGCGGAGCAAGGCACTTGATTCCCGCCATACTCTGGGTGCCGAGCCCATGCAGAGCCGGCACCCAGACAGGCTGAGCTCTGACAGATCCGGGCACGGCAGCCCTCGATGGTCCGCATGGTGTGCTCATTGTTCCAAACACCTGCACGGCACCTCTGCGGGCATTCCAGGGGGCTAGGGATTCTACTGGGGTTGCCCTCGTGGCCAGGCCATTGCCTTGGACCAGGGTCTCCTCTGGGCGGTGCCAGTTTGATTAAGGCAATAGGGGCTTGGTTAAGTGTCTCCTGGGTGACGTCACAGCAGCCCAGGCCACTTTGTGATGCTTCCCGTAGCTGACATATGGACCAGGCTCGCCCTAGCTGAGCAACTCAGTGCGTGCTTGGCCTGAGAAGGATTTAGTGGCAAAGGAGACCCTCTCCCTAGCTTCAGACCCTTTCCTCGGATCGTTTGGCGCACACCACAACCCATTTTTCCATGTGGACCATTTCCTCCTTCCTAAGGTTCATGCCCCACACCTCTCGCTGCCTTCCCAGACCCACCTTGTTCGCCCGCCGTTTCTTACCGTCCCCGGGCGTTGCCCCATATCCCTCCTGCCAGGGAGCACCCTGCACCTGCTTACTGCACTGGTCACAGGCTGTTCCTCCGGGATCGTGTGCCTTTAGCGGCTGGCTTTTCCCACTTTTTCCAGCAGAGTTCCCACTTCCACGGGGAGCATCCCTGGGCCACTGGACCATACTTGGCTCCCAGCAGACGGCTGGAGAGAAACCACCCAGATGAGCTCCTCCTCCGCAGGGCACACGGGCACCACTACCAGCCCGCCGTGTGGTGTCCTGCCTCTGCAAAACCACCATCCAGTGTCAGCCAACAGACAAGGCCTTGGGCAGCACAAGCGAAGGCCCAATGGCTGGCACTGACCCTCGGGACGAGCTGATGGACTCGACGCCACCACCGCTGGCCATCATCTTCCGGACCCACCCGGACCCGCACGATGCTATGGGCAGCACCACTGCCGGTCTCCTGTGCACCTCAGATGACCCCCGCGTGGGCGGTTGTCGTCTGGTCTCCCCTGGCTCCATAAGATGCCATGAGAGGCACAGATGATGGCCTCGGCCCTACCCGCAAGGCGGACGACGACCCAATGGTCACACTATCGCCTTCGGGAAAGGCATCTACAACTACCCCATGGTCCCAGAAGAGTCCATGGGCTGCATAGTCGCCAGCCTGAAGGCTGATTCCCAAGAAGAGCCGATGGACACGACACCATCCTCGATTGCCGACATCTTCCGTTAGCCCCCGTCCGCAAACGAGGCTTTGGGCAGCTCCCCCTTTGGCACAAAGGCCGGCAATGACGCTCTAGATGAGCCCATGGACACGACACCACCCTCGACGGCCGTCATCTTCCGGTCGCACCCGACCCCGCACGGGGCTGTGGGCAGCACCAACTTCGGTGTGAGGGCCGGTAATGATGCTCAAGACGAGCCCATGGACACGGCACCACCCTCGATGGCCGTCACCTTCCAGTCGCCAACGGCCCTTCATGGGGCCGTGGGCAACACCACTTTCTGCCTGAGGTCTGGCAATTATGCTCAAGACGAGCACATGGACACAACACACCCTTCGATGGCCATCATCTTCCGGTCAACCCCCAGCCCCACACGAGGCCATGGGCAGCAGCACTTCCAGCCTCCTGCACACCTCAGACACCCACCATGTGGGAAGTCATTCTCCGGACCACCCTGGACACACACGATGCCGTGGTAGGCATAGACGACGGCCTCGGACCTACACGCAAGTCGGACGATGACCCGATGTGCATGCCACCAACCTCGGGAAAGGAACTTGCTAGCCCCCCAGGGCCCCACTCGAGGCAATTGGCAGAAACACTACCAGCATCCTGCACGCCTCAGACACCCACAGCACGGGCGGTTGTCCTCTGGTCAGCCCTGGACCCATAGAATGCCATGGTAGGCAGAGCCGATGGCCTCGGCCCTACCCCTAACTCAGGCTCCGACACGGTGGACACGCCACAGCCCTTGCCAACGGCTCCTACAGGTCTAACCCGGCTCCAGATAATGCCTATGTCCATATCCATTTAACAAAATCTTTCCCACAATATGTGTGTATATTTTATATTCACACTAAATCCTGCTGTTGCTAGTATGACTCTGCTGTTTACTCTTTGACTCGTCAAAGGAGGAAGAACACATATACATGAGTGATAATGTTCTCAGCCACATTAACTATGCAACGTGTTCCATGCCCCAGTGACTGGGATGTGGAAGTAGACGCGTTTTATGACTGTGCGTGCTCACCGTGAGGTCTGCGTGCTGAGTGATTAATGGATGACAATCCATGGGAGGGCAAGTCCAGAGGAAGGAGACCGGGTTGGCTTATGTGGCCCCTTCCCTCTCTTCTCCCACTGTTCTGAGCTCACTGGGGGCTAGGGAATCCCTGCTGTGACACAGGAAACCACTCTTATCATTTTTTTTAAAACAAGTTTATTTCTGTATGTGTGTGCCTTGTGTAACTTAAGACATTGGCTGATCATCCTCACACATTCCCACTTCCCCACGAGAGAACGGATTTGGCATAAAGGTCCTCGAGTCTGAAGGAAGGACAGAAGGAAGTGCTTCTGCCTGCTGTGTGATTATTGAAATTTAAGCTTACTTAGAATTTATCAAGTATCTTAGTTATATCAGAAAAGGTCCTCTTTAATGACTGCCTGGCCTGACTCTAACCTAAACTGCTAACATGTCAAACCACGTTGAGTTACAACTGTGACCACTTCTCTCTGACCCTAGAGTCTGCATGGTCTCCACCAGACTTAATAAACGCAGAATTCCTAACCTGCGAAGACCATGTTCTAGTTGGAGGGGAAGAAAGAGACAATGAATATCTGTAAGATTTCTGGTAGCTTAACCGGTAACAAACACTATGAAGAAATAAGGCAAGATATGGAGGACTGAGCTTAAAGGCAGAGAGAAGCAGGGCTTTCAAAATAAGCAGGGGACCGGTTAAGCCTTACCAGGGATGTGGGACTTGAACAGTATAGAAGGAGGTAACAGAACAAGGTATCTGAGGGAAAATCATTCCATACAATGGGATAAATTACTGAAAAAGCCAAGAGGAAGGATGCTTGTGGTCTTCAGGGAGCAGTCAGTCAACAAATGCGGCTAGAATACTGTCAGCAAGGAGGGCAAAGAGGACTGGGTACAGAGGTATGGTTTGAAGTCCGCGCACCACCATTTACTAGTTTTTTACTCACACGCTGTTGACTCGATGTGCAAATGTCTCGATGAACCTAGTGCAATCTGTCTCTAGCGCCTAGTTACCTTGCAGGCTTTTGGAAGCTTATGTAGGGAAGTGACATATAAGCTACCTTGTGAACTGTTCTGTACATAATTATACATGGTTAGACAAAAAGATGATGATAGATAGGACAGATAGATAGATGATAGATTAGGTAGGAGAGATAATAGGTACAGATAGATTGAACAGATAGGTGATAGATAGATAGATAGATAGATAGATAGATAGATAGATAGATAGATAGATAGATAGATAGATAGATAGATAGATAGATAGATAGATAGATAGATAGATAGATAGATAGATAGATAGATAGATAGATAGATAGATAGATAGATAGATAGATAGATAGATAGATAGATAGATAGATAGATAGATAGATAGATAGATAGATAGATAGATAGATAGATAGATAGATAGATAGATAGATAGATAGATAGATAGATAGATAGATAGATAGAAAGATAGATAGATAGATAGATAGATAGCCATGATATATGGCCATGTTGTTAACTGTTTTTAAGGCTGGGGACGCTGATGGGAGGAGCGAGCACGTCAGACACTGATGATGTGCCTAAGTTCTTGGCTGTTGCCGCCTCCCAACCTGAAATATATGCATTGGGTGAGCAAATCCTCGCACTGCTGTAAATCTAAGTTCTGCCTCCCCCTACCTTCTTTAAAATCTCGCTGCCTGTCTTCCTAAATGGGAATTCCCCAGCCTCCATTTCTATAGACTGGTGAAATCTCGCCTGGGTATCTGCGTTCAAATAAACTACCGGGCCCTTTGTTGCCTCTCTGCACCTGCTTATTTCAGCTAGAATTTATCTTACACTGTTCTGTAAATAAGGATGGATGGGTAGACAAAAAGATAAAGACAGGTAGATGACATATAGTTGACAGGTGATAGATGATACTTTTGAAATAGATACATTAGATGATAGATATTCATATATTAGATGAATAGATTGATAGAGATGACAGATAGATAAGATATATATAAATGACAGATGATAGAATAGATAGGATAGATGATATAGGTATGTTAGATTAGATAGATACATGATAGATACAGAGTTATGAACTGAATTTTGGCCCTCACCTCACCATCTTCTGCTCATATTACCCCCTGCCGCCACCACACACACACACACACACACACACACACACACACACACAAACACACATACACACACACAAGTTCATATTTGAACTGTGACAAGGTTGAAGACCTAACCCCCACTGTCATGGTATTGGGAGGTCTGGCCTTTGGAGGTAATTGGGTTAGGAAGATACCATGAGGGTGTGAGTGGAGCTGCCATTATGCAATCAGTGCTATTAAGAGGAACTGAGGACAGAGCATTCTCCCTCGACCCTGTGAGGACAGATCAGGGATGCGACCGATTGCAGAAGAAGGGACCTCACCGGGAACTGAACCTGCCTTGGTCTTGGACTTCTGCTTCCAGAATAGGGAGAAATCAGAGTCAATGGATGAAACCCCCACTCAATGACACTCTGGATATCAGTTTGAGTAGACTAACACAGACATGTAGGTATACAGAGACGCAATTAGATGATGGATGGAGAGAGCCTACCCATACATGTATGTGCTTAGCTGTCTGCATAGGTATCTGTATCCAACCACCTCTGCACTTTGAAGTCTGCTCCGTATGGAGGGAACAATAGGAGCAAAACTTATGCATGTTTCTTTTTAAATGTGTGGGCTGCAATTTCCGATAAGTGTGGTCTCCATTAACTCTCAGCCATGTGTGTGTGTCTGTACGTGTGTGTGTGTGTGTGCGTGTGTGTGTGTGTGTACACCATTGCCCCGATCGGTCTACAATCACAGGAGATGCAAAAGTAACAAAGGAACGCAGGATAAGGCAAACATCTTGCAAACTATGACCAGAAAGAGTACAGTTATCCACTAGATTCTGGGCATATCTTTGACAAGTGTTTCTATGCAATTTTAGAAAGATCTTGCTGGAAATGTTGCTGGGACCACTCTGAACCAACAAGTTACTTAAGGTAATAAGCCAGGACAGGAGAGCAGCAAAGAGCACAAACGGTGTGTCTCCTATGTATCAGGCCAAGGTGTACAGGCTTTAATTCTACTATACCACTTCATCTCACCATGGCTGACGTGGGATAACCTTATACATCACTTTTATCTGTGAGTAAAAAGTTACTTCAGAATCACCTCCGTTAACAGAAAATTAATAAGTGTGGCGACATAAATTTTCCAAGAATTCCTGCCACCATCACCCAACTCTTTATGCTCAGCGCCCTTTTCATACTAATGGAAACATAGATCTCAGTGCTGCTTTTCCATTACAGATAGACCTCACTCACATCTAAATGCCTAAATGCACTGAAACTCCACATCACCTTGACAGCAGAGGGGAGCAGTTCTCCCACAAGCTAGTTGGCCTGCCACCTCAGCAAGCCCATAGGCCAATGGCCCACAAGAGCCCCGTGTGTCACCAAAGGGCAGTTCCCTTAACCAGTGACTACACGCATGCTCTCTGGAGATGGGAAACCAAGCAGGGCCGCCGAGGTGACATCAGTGCACAGGCAAAAATACCTACTACTGGGCATGACCCTGCCTCTGCCCCACAGGCATGCCAGTGTGCTCCCTGCCTGGGGCCTCGGATATGCCCGCAGCTCACGCAGCCGCCACAGCAGGAACGTCCCAGGGGCAGAGCAGCCAGAAGGCCCTGGTCCTCACAGGTTAAAGAGCCCAGCCCAACAAACACACTATCCACACCCAGCAAACTCGTGCCACCTACGCAGGAGAAGTTCCCACACAAGGCTACACCTCTCAAGACCCAAACACCAGCTAATTCACATAAACAAACACAAGGAATTGAGACTGAGAAGAACACAGAGGAATCAAAGTGCACCTAGTGACAGAACGTTGACAAAAGTGAGAAAACAGATACATAAACAGACAGATGATTTATACATAGATTGGACTTATATACATACATATAGATGATAGATTAATGAGATAGATACACAAATGATAGTAGATAGATGAAAGACCATAGATAGATATATGACAGATATATAGACAGGTAGATAGATTACATAGATAGATAAAGAGATAGGTAGGTAGGTATATAGGAAGGCATCATACTAAACAAAGCTATCTTTCCCTCAAGACCATCTACATGCTCCCTTACAAAGACTCACTTGAGATCCAAGGACACACACAAACTACAAGCTGAAGGGGCTGGGAGAGGTACCCAACACAAGTGAAACTGAGAAACAAACAAACAAACAAATGGATTCTGTCTGAGACCTTAGAGACAGTTAGTAGAAAATAGCCCTATCTAGCCACTGTGAATTCTTTTTGTTTGGTTTCAGCAGTGCCCAGCCATAGATATAGTGGTACAGCAACGTCCTTCTCATTTTTTCTCAACTCAATAAATGAATTGCTGTAATAATATTCATCTGGGCTTTTGAAATCAGTGCGTTTTATGATGTTCAAGAAGGTAAAGGAGTAATAGACACCTAAAGAGGGAAGTTTGGACATTCAAATAAACACATCACTCCACTACACACTCTTTGTTCCCAACTACTCCTGTCTAGAAATAGGTGTTCCTTTTTATTTGTCCCTCCTCCTATCAGTGATGATCACGCCAATGTCCCTCAAATTTGGTGTTGAGCAAAGCACCAAGTATACTTTTCTGTATTCAACAGGCCCAGAGGAAGGATACTTGTGGTCTTCAGTGTGGACTTAGTCAATTAATGCGGCTAATTACAGTCAGCAAGCGAGAAGGAGGTAAAACAGGACAGAGGACAGAGATACGTGTTCACATCCCTGCACCACAATTTACGGGTTTTGTAAGCACAAGTGGCTAACTCGACCTGCAAGTGTCTCAGAGAAGCCAGTAGTCTAACTACGGCATAGTTACCTTGAAAAATTTTTGGAAGCATAATGTAGGGAAGTGATGTAGGCCATGTTGTTAAATGTTCTGTACGTAAGGGTAGATAGGCAGACAAAAAGATGATTGATTATTAGATAGATAGATAGATGACAGATGATAGAATGACAGATGATAGACATGATAGGTAGATAGGAAGATAGATTGATAGACTTATAGATGATAGAAAGATAGATAGATAGATAAATAGAAAGATAGAAGGATAGACAGATAGATAGATAGGTCGATAGAAAGATACATACAGATACATATCAATTAACACAAAGCTATTGCTCATAACCAGGAGATCAATGGTGAAAGCACATAGCGAAACTACAAACTAAAAGGAAGAATGAAGTCCAGTTTAAAAACTGCAGTTTGCAGCCATAAGAAGAAAACAAATGCTACCATTTGCAATGACGTGGATGAAGCGAGACGGTAGTAGGCTCAGTGAAATATTCCAGGTGGAGAAAGACAAGTACCAAATGATTTCACTCATGTGTGGAGTATAACAACAAAGAAACACTGAAAAAAAAAAAAACAGCAGCAGACTCACAGAACCCGAATGTGGAGTAACAGTTACCAAAGGGAAAAGGACTGTTAAGGGTGGTTGGGAAGGGAGGGATAACTGTGGGGAGAAAGAAAAGGGAGATTAGATAAGCATGTATAATGCGTGAGGGCGGGGTCGCATGGTGAGTGCTGTACAACACAGAGAAGACAAGTAGATATTCTACAGCATATTACTAAACGCTGAAGGACAGCGACTGTAATGGGGTGTGTGTGGGGGTACATCGTGAACGGGCCTACAGCATTCAAATCTGCTAACAGACAGCAACTGTAAGAGGTTTTTGGAAGGGACTTGGTGAAGGGGGGAGTCTAGTAAACATAATGTTCTTCACGTGATTGTAGATTAATGATAACAAAAACAATTTTTTAAGTGCAATAAGGGCACAGCTCTGAATCATCAGAATAAAACGACAGGCTTTGAGTGCTCCAAACAAATGACACAGGGTTAAAAGAAGGGATGAAAACTCAAGACCACCTACGTGCTCCCTTACAGGAGACTCTTGTGATCCAAGGACACAGACAATCTAAAAGCCGAAGGAGTGTGAACAGGTACCCAAAACAGTGAAACTGAAAAACAAACAATCCTAGAATGGATTCTGTTTGAGTCCACAGAGACAGTCAGTAGAAAATAGCCCTATCTGGACAACGTGAATTCTTTTTGTTTGGTTTCAGCATTGCCCAGCCATAGATTTAGTGGTACAGCAACGTCTTTCTCATTTTCTCTCAACTCAACAATTGAATTGCTATAAAAGTATACATCTGGACCTTTGAAATCAGTGGGTTTTATGAAGTTCATGAATGTAAAGAAGTAATAACTATATAAAGAGGGAAGTTTGGAAACTCAAATAAACACGTCACTCCACAACACACTCTTTGCTCCCAACTGCTCCTGTCTAGCAACTGGTGTTCCGTTTCATTTGTCGTTCCATCCTATCAGCGGTGATCACGCCGATGTCCCTCAAACATGGTGGTGAGCAAAGCACCAAGTTTATTTTCTGTTAAAAACCTGCCCCGAGGAAGGATACTTGTGGTCTTCAGGGAGCCCTTAGTCAATGAATGTGGCTAAATACAGTCAGCAAGTGAGAAGGAGATAAAAGAGGCAGAGGACAGAGACAAGGCTTCAAGTCCCTGCACCACAATTTCCTGGTTTTGTAATTTCACGTGGCATACTCGACCTGCAAGTGTCCTGGTGAAACCAGTGCTCTGCCTATGGCCTTCTTAACTTGCAAGATTTTTGGAAGCATAATGTAGGGAAGTGGCATAGGCTATGTGGTAAACTGTTCTGTACACAAGGACAGATGGGGAGAACAAAAGTTGATTGATTGATTAATAGATAGATAGATAGATAGATAGATAGATAGATAGATAGATAGACAGATAGATAGATAGACAGATAGATAGATCTAGGAACATATTGATTAACACAAAGCTATAGCTCATAACCAGGAGTGCAATGGTGAAAGCACATAGCGTAATTAAAAACAAAAAAGAATAATGAAATCCAGTTTAAAAAGTCCACTAAGCAGATATAAAAGTAAACAAATCCTTTCATTTGCAAAAACATGGATGGAGCTAGAGGGTATTATGCTCAGTGAAATAGGCCAGGAGGAGAAAGTCAAGTACCAAATGATTTCACTCATGTGTGGAGTATAACAACAAAGAAAAACTGAAGGAAAAAAACGACAGCAGACTCACAGAACCTGACAGTGGACTAACAGTTACCAAAGGGAAAGGGACTGGACAGGGTGGTTGGGAAGATAGGAATAAGGGTGGGGAAAAGAAAGGGGTAATTAGGATTACCATGTATAATGTGTGGAGTGGGGGGTCATTGGGTGGTCTGTACAACACATAGAAGACAATTAGTGATTCTACAGCATATTACTACATGCTGATAGAGAGCGACTGTAATAGGGTGAGTGTGGGGGTTATGGTGAAGGGCTTTAGAGCATCCAACTATGCTGATGGGCAGCGACTATAGCGGGATTTTGGGGGGGACTTGGTAAAGGGGGTAGCCTAGTGAAAATTATGTTCATCATGTGATTGTATATTAGCGATAAATAAATATTTCATACTGCAGTAACAGCACAGCTCTCAAATATCAGAATAAAAGGACAGGCTTTCAGTGCTCCTATCAAAAGACACAGGGTTGGAAGTAGGGATGAAAATTCAAGACCACCTACGTGCTGCCTTACTGGAGACTCACTTGAGATTCAAGGACAAAGACAAACTACAAGCCGAAGGGGTGGGGACAGGAACCATGCACAAGTGAAACTGAGAAACAAACAAACAAACATATGGATTCTCTTTGATTACCCAGAGACAGACAGTAGAAAATAGCCATATCTAGCCACCGTGAATTCTTTTTGTTTGGTTTCAGCAGTGCCCAGCCATAGATTTAGTGGTGCAGCAATGTCCTCCTCATTTTCTCTCACCTCAACAACTGAATTGCTGTAATAATATGCGTCTGGGTCTTTGAAATCAGTGGGTTTAATGATGTTCCTGAATGTAAAGATGTAATAACCAGACAAAGAGAGAAGTTTGAACACTCAAATATACACTTCACAACACACTCTTTGCACCCAACTGCACATATCTAGAAATTGGTGTTCCATTTTATTTGTCCCTCAGTCCTATAAGAGGTGTTCATGCCGATGTCCCTCAAATATTGTGGTGAGCAAAGCACCAAGTTTACTTTCTGTGGACAACAGGCCCATTGGATCAATTCTTGTGGTCTTCAGGGAGCACTTTGTCAATGAATGTGGCTAAATACAGTCAACCAGTGAGAAGAATATAAAAGATAATACAGACACAGGTTCAAGTCCCTGCAG
This sequence comes from Manis pentadactyla, assembly GCF_030020395.1. Lineage (NCBI taxonomy): Eukaryota > Metazoa > Chordata > Mammalia > Pholidota > Manidae > Manis > Manis pentadactyla. The sequence continues at coordinate 1,174,344 of NW_026645060.1, forward strand.
CACCATTTCCTGGTTTTGTAGGTACACGCGGCTAACTCGACCTGCAAGTGTCTCGGTGAACCCAGTGCTCTCCCTATGGCCTAGTGACATTGCAAGATTTTTGGAAGCATAATGTAATGAAGTGACATAGGCTATGTTGCTAAATGTTCTCCACAAAAGGTCAGACAGGCATTCTAAAACATGATTGATTGATTGACAGAGATAGATAGATAGATAGATAGACAGACAGATGGATAGATAGATATAGGTACTTATCGATTAACGTAAAGTTATTGCTAATAACGAGGAGAGTAATGGTGAAAGCACATAGCGAAACTACAGACAAAAGAGAAGACAGAAATCTAGTTTAAAAAGAACAGTTAGCAGCTGTAAGAAGAAAAAAATCCTACCATTTGAACAATGTGGATGGAGCTAGAGGGTATTTTGCTCAGTGAAAAAGGCCATGCGGAGAAAGACAAGTACCAAATGATTTCACTCATATGTTTAGTATAACAACAAAGAAAAACTGAAGGAAAAAAACAGCAGCAGACTCACAGAACCCAAGAGTGGACTAAGAGTTACCAAAGGGAAAGGGACTGGGCAGGGTGGGTGGGAAGGGTTTGATAAATGTGGGGAGAAAAAAAGGGGGCATTAGGATTAGCATGTATAATGTGTGGGTGGGGGGAGCATGGGGAGGGCTGTACAACACAGAGAAGACCAGTAGTGATTCTACAGCATCTTACTACACGCTGATGGAAAGCGACTGTAACGGGGTGTGGGGGGGCATGGTAATGGGTCTACAGCATCCAACTATGCTGATAGACAGCTACTGTTACGGGGTTTTTGGGGTGGGGACGTGGTGTACTTGGTGATCATAATGTTCTTTGCGTGATTGTGCATTAATGATAACAAAAAAAATTTTTTAAGTGCAATAAGGACATAGCTCTCAATTCTCAGAATAAAAGGACAGGCTCTTCAGGACTCCAATGAAAAGACACAGGGTTAAAAGAAGGGATGAAAACTCAAGACCACCTACGTGCTCCCTTACAGGAGACTAACTTGAGATCCAAAGACAAAAATGAACTACAAGTTGAGGGGGTGGAAACATAGCTCTCAACGCTACTATTCCATTTCAGATAGACCTCACTCACATCTAAATGCATAAATGCACTGAAATTCCACCTCCACCTTGACAGCAGAGGGGAGCAGTTTCCCCACAAGCTAGCTGGGCTGCCACCTCAGCAACCCATGGGCCACTGGCCCAGAAGAACCCCGTGTGTCACCAAAAGGCAGTTCCCTTAACCAGTGACTACACGCATACTCTCTGAAGATGGGCAACCAAGCAGGGCCACCGAGGTTACATCGTTGCACAGGCAAAAAGACATACTACTGGGCATGTACCTACCACGGACCCGCAGGCCCACCAGGGTGCTCCCTGCGTGTGGCCTCGGATATTCCCTGCAGCTCATGCAGCCGCCAGAGCAGGAACGGCCCAAGGGCAGACCAGGTGGAGGGCACTGGGATGCACAGTTTCAAGAGTGCAGCCCACCAACCACACTATCCACACCCAGCAGACTCGTGCCACCTACGCAGGAGATGTTCCCAAACAAGACCACTCCTCTCAAGACACAAACACACAGCTAACTCACAAAAACAAACACAAGGAATTGAGACTGAGAAGGAAACAGAGGACTCAAAGGGCACCTAGGGACAGAAAGTTGACAAAAGTGAGAAAACAGATATATAGAGAGACAAATGATTGATACATAGATTCGACTGATATACATACATATAGATGATAGATTAATTAGATAGATACACAGATGATAGTAGATAGGTGACAGACCATACATAGATAGATGACACATAGATAGATAGAAAGATTACATAGATAGGTAAAGAGATAGATAGGTAGGTAGATAGGAAATCATCATACTAAACTAAGCTATCTTTCACTCAAGATCATGTATGTGCTCCCTTACAGGAGACTCACTTGAGATCCAAGGACATGGACAAATTAAAAGCTGAAGGGGCGCTGACAGGTACCCAAAAAAAGTGAAACTGAGAAACAAACAAACAAACAAATGGATTCTGTTTGAGTCCCCAGAGACAGTCAGTAGAAAAGAGCCCTATCTGGCCACCATGAATTTTTTTTGTTTGGTTTCGGCAGTGCCCAGAAATAGATTCCGTTGTACAGCAAAGTCCTTCTCAATTTTTCTCACCTCAATAACAGAATTGCTGTAATAATATGCATTTGGGCTTTTGAAATCAGTGCGTTTTATGATGTTCATGAATGTAAAAAAGTAATAACCACTTAAGAGTGAAGGTTGGACACTCAAATAAACACGTCACTCCACAACATACTCTTTGTTCAAAACTGCTCCTGTCTAGAAAGAGGTGTTCATTTTTATTTGTCCCTCCTCCTATCAGAGGTGATCACGCCGATGTCCTTCATACTTGGTGATGAGCAAAGCACAAAGTATACTTTTCTGACTACAACAGGCCCAGAAGAAGGATACTTGAGGTCTTCAGGGAAGACTTAGTCAATTATTGTGGCAAATTACAGTCAGCAGTCGAGAAGGAGATAAAAGAGGTCAGAGGACAGAGATACGGGTTCAAGTCCCTGGACAACGATTTACTGGTTTTGTAAGCACACGCGGCAGACTCGACCTGCAATTGTCTCAGTGTACCCAGTGCTCTCCATACGTCCTAGTTACTTGGCAAGATTTTTGGAAGCATAATGTAGGGAAGTGACATAGGCGATGTTGTGAAGTTTTCTGTACATAAGGATAGATGGGAAGACAAAAAGATGATTAATTCATAGATACATAGGTAGATGAGAGATTATAGATAGATGATAGACATGATAGATAGATGATAGGAAGATAGATAGATAGATAGATAGATAGATAGATAGATAGATAGAAAGATAGAAGGATAGATAGATAGGTAGACAGACAGACAGTTACACAGATTCAGATACATATAGATTAACACAAAGCTATTGCTCATAACCAACAGATCAATGGAGAAAACACATAGCGAAACTACAAACAAAAAGGAAGAATGAAGTCCAGTTTAAAAAGTGCAGTAAGAAACCATAAGAAGAAAACAAATCCTACCAATTGCAATGACGTGGATGGAGCAGGACGGTAGTATGCTCAGTGAAATAGGCGAAGAGGCAAATGATTTCACTCATGGGTGGAATATAACAACAAAGAAACTCTGAAGGAAAAAAACAGCAGCATACTCACAGAACCCAAAAGCGGACTAACAGTTACCAAAGGGAAAGGGACTGGGCAGGGTGGTTGTGAAGGGAGGGATGAGGGTGTGGAGAAAGAAATGGGAGATTAGGATTAGCATGTATAATGCGTGGGGTCAGGAGGGTTTGGATAGCGCTGTACAACACAGAGAAGACAAGTAAAGATCCTACAGCATCTTACTACACGCAGATGGACTGCGACTGTAATGGTGTGTGTGGGGTGGTTCATGGTGAAGGGGTCTACAGCATTCAACTCCGCTGATTGACAGCATCTGTAAGAGGTTTATAAGGGTGCATTGGTGAAGGGGGGAGCCAAGAAATTTAATATTCTTCACGTGATTGTAGATTAATGATAATAAAAAAATTTTTTAAGTGCAATAAGGGCACAGCTCTGAATCATCAGAATAAACGGACAGGCTTTGACTGCGCCAAACAAAAGACACAGGGTTAAAAGCAGGGATGAATATTCAAGACCACTTACGTGCTTCCTCACAGGAGACTCACTTGAGATGCAAGGACAGAGACAAACTACAAGCCGTAGGGGTTGGAACAGGTACCCAACAAGTGAAACTGATAAACAAACAAACAAAAATATAGATTCTGTTTGTGTCTCCAGAGATAGTCAGTAGAAAATAGCCCTATCAAGCCACCGTGAATTCTTTTCTTTTTTTTTCATCCGTGCCCAGCCATAGATTTAGTGGTACAGCAACGTCCTTCTCATTTTCTCTCACCTCAACAACTGAATTGCTGTAAAAATATGCGTCTGGGCCTTTGAAATCAGTGGGATTTATGATGTTCACGAATGTAAAGTAATAACCAGATAAAGAGGGAAGTTTGGACACTCAAATATACACTTCACTCCACAACACACAATTTTCTCCCAACTCCACATGTCTAGAAATTGGTTTTCCTTTTTATTTGTCCGTCCCTCCTATCAGAGGTGATCACGCCAATGTCCCTCAAACATGGTGGTGAGCAAAGCACCAAGTTTTCTTTCTGTGGACAACAGGCCCAGAGGAACAATACTTGTGGTCTTCACGGAGCACTTAGTCAATGAATGTGGCTAAATAGAGTCAGCCAGTGAGAAGAAGATAATAGAGGATACAGACACAGGTTCAAGTCCCTGCACAACCATTTACTGGTTTTGTAGGTACACGTGGCTGACTCGACCTGCAAGTGTCTCAGTGAACCGAGTGCTCTTCCTACATCCTAGTTACCTTGAAAGAGTTTTGGAAGCATAATGTAGGGAAGTGACATAGGAAATGTTGTTAACTTTTCTGTACATAAGGACAGATGGGCAGACAAAAAGATGATTGATTCATAGATAGGTAGATAGATGACTGATGATAGATGATAGAAATGGTAGGTAGGAAGTTAAGCAGATAGATATATAGATAGATAGTAGGAAAGATAAGTAGATAGATAAATTGATAGAAAGATAGATAGATAGATAGATAGATAGATAGATAGATAGATAGATAGATAGATAGATAGATAGGTAGATAGATAGGTAGATAGACAGACAGATAGATAGATATATAGTTACAGATACATATCGATTAACACAAAGCTATTGCTCATAACTGGGAGATAAATGGTGAAAACACATAGTGATACTACAAAACAAAAGGAAGAATGAAATGCAGTTTAAAATGTGCAGTAAGCAGCCATAAGAAGAAAACAAATCCTATTATTGGCAATGATGTGGATGGAGCTAGACGGTAGTATGCTCAGTGAAATAGGCCAGGAGGTGTAACACAAGTACCAAATGATTTTACTCATGTGTGCAGTACAACAACAAAGAAAAACTGATGGAAATAAACAGCAGCAGAATCACAGAACCTGAGAGTGGACTAACAGATACCAAAGGGAAAGGTACTTGGCAGGGTGGGTGATAAGGGAGGGTTAAGGGCAGGAAGAAAGAAAGGGAACATTATTATTAGCATGAATAATGCATGGGGTCGGTTGGGCATGGGGGGTGCTGTACAACACAGAGAAGAGAAGTAGTGTTTCTTCAGCATATTTCTACACGCTGATGGACAGCGACTGTAACGGGGCTTTTCGGGGGGACTTGGTGTACTTGGTGATCATAACGACATTCACGTGATTGTAGATTAATGATCACAAAAGAATTTTTTTATGTACAATAAGGACACAGCTCTCAATTGTCACAATAAAAGGACAGACTCTGAGTGCTCCAATCAAAATACACAGGGTAAGAGGAAGGGATGAAAACTCAAGACCACCTATGTGCTCCCTTAGTGGAGACTCACTTGAGATCCAAGGATACAGAAAAACTACAAGCTGAAGGGGCGGGGACAGGTACCCTACAAAAGTGTAACTGTGAAACAAACAAATGGATTCTGTTTGAGTACCCAGAGACAGTCAGTAGAATAAAGCCCTATCTAGCCACCATGAATTCGTTTGGTTTCAGCAGTGATCAGCGATAGATTTAGTGGTACAGCAACGTCCTACTCATTTTTTCTTAAATCAACAACTGAATTGCTCTTATAATATGCGTCTGGGCTTTGGAAATCAGTGGGTTTTATGATGTTCTTGAATGTAAAGAAGTAATAACCACCTAAAGAGGGAAGTTTGGACAATCAAACAAACACGTAACTCCACAACTCTATCATTGCTCCCAAGTGCTCCTGTCTAGAAATAGATGTTCCTTTTTATTTGCCCCTCCTCCTATCAGCGGTGCTCACGCCGATGTCCCTCAAACTTGGTGGTGAGCAAAGCACCATGTATACTTTTCTGTCTTCAACAAACCCAGAGGAAGGATACTTGTGGTCTTCAGTGAGCACTTGGTAAATGAATGTGGCTAAATACAGTCAGGAAGCGAGAAGTAGTTATAAGAGTACAGAGGACAGAGATATGGGTGCAAGTCATTGCAACACCATTTACTGGTTTTGTAAGCACACGTGGTTGACTGGACCTGCAAGTGTCTCAATGAACCCAGTGCTCTCTCTACGGCCCAGTTACTTGCAAGATTTTTGAACGCATAGTATAGGAAGTGACATAGGCGACGTTGTTAACTCTTCTGTACATAAGGATAGATGGGAAGAGAAAAAGATGATTGATTCATAGATAGATAGATGTATTGTAGATGATAGATAGATACATAGATAGATGATAGACGTGAAAGATAGGTGATAAGAAGATAGATAGGTAGATAGATAGATAGATAGATAGGTAGATAAAAAGAAAGATAGAAAGATAGAAAGAAAGATAGAAGGATAGATAGATAAAAGATAGATAGTTAGATAGATAGATAGATGATAGATAGATAGACAGATAGATAGATAGATAGTCAGAAAGATAGAAGGATGGATAGATAGACAGACAGACAGATGGATAGATAGATACGGATACAAATCGAGTAACACAAAGCCATTGCTTATAACCAGGAGATCAATGGTAAAAGCATATAGCGAAACTACAAACAAAAAGGAAGAATGAAATCAAGTTTAAAAAGTGCAGAAAGAAGGCATAAGACGAAAACAAATCGTACCATTTGCAATGACGTGGAAGAAGCTAGAAGGTAGTATGCTCAGTGAAATAGACCTGGAGGAGAAAGACAAGTACCAAATAATTTCACTCACGTGGAGTATAACAACAAAGAAACACTGAAGGAAAAAAACAGCAGCAGACTCACAAAACCCGAAAGTGGACTAACAGTTACCAAAGGGAAAAGGACTGGGCAGGGAGGTTGGGAAGGGAGGGTAAGGGCGGAGAGAAAGAAATGGGAGATTAGGATTAGCATGTATAATGCATGTGTTCGGAGGGCCATGGGTGGGGCTGTACAACACAGAGAAGACAAGTAGAGATTCTACAGCATCTTACTAAACGATGATGGACAGCGACTGTAACGGGGTGTGTGTGGGTTGACATGGTGAAGTAGTCTACAGCATCCATCTCCGCTGATTGACAGTAACTGCTAGAGGTTTTTGGGGGGGACTTGGTGAAGGGGGAGCCTAGTAAACATAATGTTCCTCACGTGATTGTTGAGTAATGATAACAAAAAAAATTTTTTAAGTGCAAAAAGGGCACAGCTCTGAATCATCAGAATAAAAGGACAGGCTTTGAGAACTCCAAATCAAAAGACACAGGGTTAAAAGAAGGGATGAAAACTCAAGATCACATATGTGATCCCTTACAGGAGATTCACTTGAGATCCAAGGACACAGACAAACTACAAGCCGTAGGGGTGGGGAGAGGTACCCAACACAAGTGAATCCGAAAAACAATCAATCAAATGGACTCTGTTTGTGTCCCCAGAGACAGTCAGTAGAAAATAGCCCTATCTGGCCACCGTGAATGCTTTTTGTTTGGTATCAGCAGTGCCCAGAAATAGATTTAGTGGTGCAGCAACATCCTTCTCATTTTCTCTCAACTCAACAACTGAATTGCTGTAATAATAAGGGTCTGGGCCTTTGAAATCTGTGGTTTTTATGATGTCCACGAATGTAAAGAAGTGATAACCAGATAAAGAGGGAAGTTTGTACACTCAAATAAACACTTCACTCCACAACACACTCTTTTATCCCAACTGCTCCTGTCTAGAAAGTGGTTTTCCTTTTTATTTCTCCCTCCCTCCTATCAGGGTTTATCACACCGATGTTCCTAAAATATGGTGGTGAGCAAGCAGCAAGTTTACTTTTCTGTCGACATCAGGCCCAGAGGAAGGATTCTTGTGCTCTTCAGGGAGCGCTTAGTCAATGAATGTGGCTAAATACTGTCAGCAAATGAGATGGAGATAAAAGAGGAGAGAGGACAGAGACACGAGTAAAAGTTCCTGCACCACCATTTTCTGGTTTTGTAGGTACACTTCTGACTCAACCTGCAAGTTTCTCGGGGAACCCAGGACTCTCCTTACGACCTAGATACCTTGCAAGATTTTTGGAAGCATAACGTAGCGAAGGGACATTGTCTATGTTGCTAACTGTTCTGCATACAAGGACAGATGTTCAGACAAAAAGATGACTGATTGATTGATGGATAGATAGACATACAGACAGATAGATAAATATAGGTACATATCGACTAACACAAAGGTATTGCTCATAACCAGGAAAGCAATGGTGAAAGCACATAGTGAAAATACAGACCAAAGAGAAGATAGAAATCCAGTTTAAAAAGTGCAGTAAGCAGCCGTTAGAAGAAAACAAATCCTACCATTTGCAACAATGTGAATGGAGCTAGAGGGTATTATGCTCAGTGAAATAGGAAAGGCGGAGAAAGACAAGTTCCAATTGATTTCACTCATGTGTGGAGTATAACAACAAAGGAAAACTGAAGGAAAAAAACAGCAGCGGACTCACATAACCCGAGAGTGCACTAACAGTTACCAAAGGGATAGTGACTGGGCTAGGTGGGTGGGAAGGGAAGGATATGGGAGTTAGAAAGGAACGTGGCATTAGGATTAGCATGTATAATATGTGGGGGCCGTTGCACATGGCGAGGGCTGTACAAAACAGAAAATCAATTAGAGATTCTACAGCATCTTACTACACGATGATGGACAGCGACACTAACGTGGTGTGTGTGGGGGGGGACATGTTGAAGGGTTGTACAGCATCCAACAACGCTGATGGATAGCGACTATAACAGGGTTTGGGGGAAGGACTTGGTGTACTTGGTGATCATAATGTTCTTCGCGTGATTGTAGATTAATGATGACAAAAAAGATATTTTATGTGCAATAAGGACACAGCTCTCAATTGTCAGAATAAACGGACAGGCTCTGAGTGCTCCAATCAAAAGACACATGGTTAAAAGTAGGGATGAAAACTCAAGACCACCTACGTGCTCCCTTACAGGAGACTCACTTGGTATCCAAGGACGAAGAATAACTACAAGTTGAGTGGGTGGGAACAGGTACCCTAGACAAGTGAAACTGAAAAAGAAAAACAGAAAAAAGATGTGCTGATGGGATTAATGACCCCGGCTCACATGAGAGTGGATGCGGAAACCTCCTCCCAAAATCAAAATCACATACATATGTACTATTTGGAAATAGAACAACTACATCAAATCGTGGAAGAACAGCAGGGAGGAAAGCTGCTGTGGCAGCCTGTCACCTCAAGGAGAAGTGTGACGTACAGCCCTGGAGATGTGCTCTCTGAGCACGAACCTACTGTACATGTGGTGCGCACAGGAGGATTGGTAGGGTTGGATAGCAAAGAGAGGCAGAAGACTTCGAGGGTCTTGAGGTTACAGCCACTTGTGGAAAAACACAGGGATCCACATCCGGCCACTGTGGGACAAAAGAAAGGTGGACAGTCTGAGAGACTTCCTAACAACGAGAGAACTGCTAAAGTGGAAAGGCTTCCACAGGGCTCGCCACTCAGTAGAAAGGACAGGTGCGCCAAATTGCATGGGTGCACTCTGCCCGGCAGGCGATGTAGCTTTCAGGAGCTCCGGTCGCTCCATCCCCCTGGCTGCCCTCGCAGCTCTGAGGCCCCTTACTGTGCTGTAACTGGTACATGGCCTGACTCCCCGCTGTCACTGGCCTGCAAAACGCCACCCCCACCTACGGCAGCTTCTCCCTGCATGCTCCACACTCTGGCCCTGTCAGTGGAGATGGGCACTGCGGCTTGGACGCAGGAAAGACCTCTTACCTCCCAGCGGTTCTGGACACCGGTACCACGCCCCTAGGACCCCTACCATACAACCAAGGGCTGTGCATCTCCAGAGACTAAAGCTTCTGGTAGCTAGAGTGCACCACCTACAAATATGAACCTTCAAGGGAACGTGGTAACTGAACTCAAATCAATCTTCGTGAGAAAGAGATCTCAAAATTAACATCAGGAGCATGCTCAGGGAGCTACAGAAAATAAAACAGTCAATGTCACTCGAACGAAATTCTCTCTCTCACTTTCTCCGGAAGCGCTGCTGAGGCCCTGTTCTGAGAGGGGTGCTGCGACTGCAGAACAGGAATTGCACAGATCTCGGGTCCACCCAGCCAGTGCCAGGACACTCCCACATGGGCTCTGACTAAACTGCAAACGGGGGACGCCGCACGTCTAACTCCGCAGAAAAGACAATAGTGCCGCATGCTAGCTTTCCCATCAATGGCTAGAGGCTACATGGCTCCACCGATACCAGGTGAAATCAACACCCGGGGATTCATCTCCTTGGCAATTTTTTTTACCTATGACCCTTGAAAGCAGCACATGGAAAAGATACAACCTACCAGTATCCACAAAACCTCACCTCTCAGTTTTACGCTAGATGTTCCTGCATCACAGCTTCTCTTCATTCCAGTTTTCTCGGCTCGTTGGTGTTAAAAAAAAATTAGTTAGATTTGGAATGAAGTGGTAGGGGGTTTAGTAAGATTCTCTTTGACCACCATCAGTAGAACCAAAAGACATCCTTCAGTATGGGAGAATATATTCACTGAAGACAGATTTGATAAGGCATTGCCATCAAAAACATGTATGAAGAGCTCATGGACCTGAACATACAAAATGCAAATGAATCCAATTACAAAATGGGCAGAGGATCTGAACAGACACTTCTGCACAGAATCAATTTCAAGTGGCCGACAGGCACATGAAAAGACGCTCCACATTGCTAACCATCAGAGAAATGCCCATTAAAACCACCATGGGGTATCACCTCACAAAAGTTAGGATGGCCACCACCCAGAAGACAGACAACAACAGATGTCGGCAAGGGTGTGGAGAAAAGGGAACCCTCCTACACTGCTGGTGGGAATGTCAGTTAGCTCAACCATTGTGGAAAGCAGTATGGAGGACTCCCCCCCAAAAAAAGACAAATACCATCTGACCCAGAAATTCCTCTCCTAGGAATTTACCCTAAGAGTGCAGGAGCCCAGTTTGAAAGAGACAGATGCACCCCTATGTTGATCGCAGCACTCTTTACAATACCCAAGAAATGGAAGAAACCTAAGTGTCCATCAGGAGATGAATGGATAAATGCCCCGCCCAGTGGGGAGTTCAACAAGGGCTCGAGGGGAAGTTAAACTGGATGAGAGACAAACCAGACACAAAGAAGGAGACCAAGTCGAAAGTCTTATCAAGGTCTTAAAGTTTATTGTTACAAGGTAGATTATATAAGAGCTGGGAGGAGGAAACTGCCCCCCCCCGCTGAAGTGGCAAGGATTATCTAGGTTGCTATAATACCTAAATGAAGAATGTTCTCTGGAAAAGATCATGTGTGGGGGATTACTGAGAAAAGACAGAATGTTTTACTAAGGAGGAGATGTTATCACAGCAGCTGCTTAATCTCTATCCCAGTGTCTAATCTCAAGCTGGTCAATTGATCTTTCCTAAACGGGGCAGGCTTGAGAAACTAGAAGTCTAGGTGAAAAGGGCGAGACCATTGTTTCTATCGCCTACGGTTCTGACATCTCCTCCCTTCTTTTATACAAAAGAGGGGGAGGCCCACTATTTAGCGGTGGGCATTAACCAATTGGGGGAGTAGTTACCTGGCTCCTCCGAGATTCCCCATTGACGGGGGTCAACTTTGACCCTTGGTATCTTTTGTTTAGGGGTAAAACGGCGTATTTATTTTAGATACCAACCTCCATGCAAATTAGGTTTTTCTCTCAGGGAATTCAGAGGCGGTTCACGGAACTTCCCTTGCGATGCTTACCTTCGCACCCACATTGGTGCCCATATCGCACTCACTTTATTGTGAGCCGATATGCATAGGTCTGAATCCTATGCAGCTTCTAAAGGAGGGGCGTCATCTGGCACATCTTAGCCTTAGTACGCCAGGTCAAGCCAGTGATAGTGGACTTGTATCTCTCTTCAGAGGGCAGTATTGATCTGTTCTCTAATGAAGGTGGTAATTCTCAGGAAGGCCCAAGTTCCAAGGGAGAGCACAAGCATGAGACTAAGGAAGGGTCCTAGTATAGGGAGAAGATAAGGACGAAACAGCTCATCCCAGTCCATAGGGGATTTTCAAACAATTTTTTCTTTCTTTGCACGAGATCTTCTCGAAGTCTTTTTATTTTGTCACGAACTACTCCGGACTTGACTGCATAGAAGCAGCATTTCTCTTCTAAGGCTAAGCAGATTCCGCCTTGTTCCGTGGTGAGAAGGTCTAGGCCACGCCTGTTCTGTAAGACTACTTCTGCAAGGGAATCTATTTGGTCTTGAAGATCTTGTAAGGTTCTGCGAAGAAGGTGAAAACGCGAGAGTTGATGGGCTTCATCTATTTATAAGGTGCTGTTAAGAAGTGTGAATATGCCAAAAAGGATCCAGTAAGTGGTAACAAGAATAGTCTGCTGTGCAAGGGTCCACTGGGGAGGGGTGGAGGCAGCAAGTCCTATGCCTAAGATAAAGGAAAGGACTAAACCGGCGGCCAGAATCTATGTAGAGAAGTAAAAGGATATCTCGGGGGGTGTCACCACCCTGAACATTTGGATAAGATTTTTAAAAATCTTCTGGTAAATCTATTGGTTTATTCAACCACTCTGGCAGCCAGTGAGCAGCTCCTTCTCTGGTGACGAAAACACAGGCAGATCGCCAGCCCCATATTAGTATGGGATCGGGGCCATTCCAATGGGAAGTGAGGGGATCTCTCCACATGACAGTGACATAGTTTTAACAGTTTGTGGGTGCCAAAGGCGATCAGCTGCAGATTTGCCATGAGCGTCCAGAGTTAGAAAATTAAGAATAAACAAGGCATGATGAAGAATATTTCTTGGAGAGCCTTTCATGGGATATAAATCTCCCATTTTTAATTTGTGGAAGGTATCTTTAATAGTTAAACGGGCTCGTTCGACAATCCCTTGACATTGGGGATTGTATGGTATGCCTGTAAAATGCTTAATTTGTAATTGGCGACAAAATTCTTGGAATTTTTTTCCAGTCTATCCAGGACCATTATCAATCTCGATAATCTCAATTTTACCCATGACACTAAGACAATTGAGTACATGAGCAATAACATTTTTTGAAGCTTCTCCAACATGGAGGCTGGCAAAAATAAATCCACCAAAGGTATCTACAGTAACATGAAGATATTTAAGATTTCCGATGAGGGGACGTGTGTTAAATCCATTTGCCAGATCTCATTGGGAACTAGTCCACTCGGGTTCACACCCAAGTGAGGAACAGGCAGGAGAGTGACACAATTTGCACATTGTTTAACAATCTGACTGGCTTGTTCTGTAGTAATTATTAAAAGAACACGTAAGGTTTGAGCATTAAGGTGGTGTAAAGAGTGAGCTTTTTTGGTTTGAGCCGCAGGGACAAGCTCAGCGAGAAGGGCAAGTTGGGTAGCTTTATCAGTCACAGCATTTCCTGTGCCTAGAGGTCCAGGAAGACCAGAATGGGCACGAATATGGCTTATATAAAATTGATGTTGCCTGGAATGTATGCACTGCTGGATGGAAAAAAACAGAGGGGTGGCGTTTGTAGTGGGTTTTATATAAGGCACGGTCTCTGAAAGGGGAATGGATTGAGCAATATAAGCACTGTCAGTGTATAGGTTAAAAGGAGTATTTGGGAGTTGTTGAAAAACTTGTAAACTTGCAAAGAGTTCAACCAATTGAGCGGAGTGGAATGGGGATTGTAGGGAAGTGGTTCGATTATCTATGGGTAGGCTGCCACTCCGTTGGAGGAACCATCAGTGAAAACTAGGTGGCCATGAGGAAGGGGTTGGGAGGAGGTCAATGTAGGGACAACAAATGGTTGGGTCCTTAAAAAATGGAGAATCTTCTTAGCAGGGTAATGATTGTCAAGGGCTCCCTGAAAAGAGGTGCAGGATGTTGCCCATTCATTGTCATTCTCTATCAACCACTGGATTTTGGTAGGGTAGGATAATTTTGTCGGCGTCTTTACCGAATACTTTCCTGCTGTGGTGGCGTCCGATATTTATCAGTTCAGCCACCCAGGAGGTATAGGGGATAAGACTTTGGGTGGGGAGGCAGGTAAATGGACCCAGAAAAGGGGCCCCTCTTGCCAGAACAGTCCGGTGCGTGTAAAATCAGTAGCACAAATGACTAGGAGAAGAGGCTTCTCGTAAGAGATAAAGGTGACCGTTTGGTTTAGAATTGCGGCTTCCACTGCCTTTAGGGCTTCTAGGGCGGGGGCTGTTAATGAGCGACTGGAAGTAGGATCTGGGTCCCTTTTAAGTATATCAAACAAGGGGTTAAGCTCTCCAGTAGTTAGCTTGAGATAAGGCCTGAGCCCATTATTTTCTCCTAGAAATTTTTGAAAATCATTTAAAGTTTTTAAGCAATCGGTTTTAAGTTGAACCTTTTGTGAAAGAATCTTTTTATGAAAGATTTCAAAGCCTAAAAACAAGTAAGGGTTTTTTAATTGAATTTGATCTGTGGCTATCTGAAGACAGCTCTGGTAAGGGCCCTAGAAAGCTATTGGGAATAAGCAAGGAGTTCAGTGGGGTTAGGACCAGCCATGAGGATGTCGTCCATGTAGTGAATTAAATATGTAGAAGGCCATCTTTGTTTAAATGGGTCTATAATTTGAGCTACAAATTTTTGGCACAGCGTAGGGCTGTTTGCCATTTCTTGGGTCAGAAATTTCCATTGGAATCTTGGCATCAGGCCTTAAAAATTAATCACCGGCAAACTAAATGTAAATTGCTTGCGATCTTTAGGATGTAGGGGGTTTGTGAAAAAGCGATCTTTTAGGTCAATAATGATTTTACAGTATCCCCCAGAAATCGCCACAGGAGTGGGGAGGCCTGTTTGAAGGGCCCCCATAGGTACCATAGCTTTATTAATTTCTCTAAGATCTTGAAGTAACCTCCAATTTCCTGATTTTTTCTTTATGACAAAAATAGGAGTATTCCAGGGAGAGGTCGTGGGCTCGATATGGCCTGCAGCAAGTTGTTCCTTTACTAACATTGTGGCTGCAGCCAGTTTTTCAGAAGTTAAGGGCCATTGATCAATCCATACAGGCTCTGTTGTTTACAGGATATTTTATCTGCATGGGGTACAGGTATGTCAACGGCCGTTAGGGTAAATTTTCATAGCCAATTCCAGCATGATCAGTTTGTATGGTGACCGGGACTGGCTCTTTTGGGCGTGAGAGTGTTTGCCCAACCTTTGTCCAGGGCGATAGCCTTGATTGAGCATCTGGTGAGTGACCAGTTCATTAGGGCTGCACATAATAAGCTTCACTTGAGAGAGAATATCTCTGCCCCAGAGGTTGATAGGTAGGCCTGGAACCACGTAGGGCTGGACAGTACCGTTATTGTCTTCTTCATCTTCCCATTGAATAACTTTGGAGCTTTGTAGGGGGTTGGAGGTCTGTCCAATACCTCTAAGGTGAGTCATGTAAGCGGTGAGAGGCCAAGATGTAGGCAATCCTTACTGGAAATAATTGTGGCATCTGCGCCAGTATCTATAAGGCCTTCAAAGTTTTTTCCTTTTAATTTTAACTAAGAAGGGGTCTTTTTTGAGTGATCTCTTGTGCCCGATAAACATCTGATGATCCAAAAGCATGGGGGCCTCTCTTTTGCTTATAGCAAGGATTTTTTTCATCGAGGGGGAGTAATATTAAGAGAGCAATCCATTGGCCAGAGGAAATGGTAATTGGTCCCTGATAGGCTGTAGCCATAAGTTCAATTTCTCCAGTATAATTGTTGTCAATGACTCCTGGAGAAATAGTGAGGCTCTGAATAGTGGAGCTGGCGCGACACAGAATAAGACCAAAGGTGCCTTGTGGCAAAGGGCCAAAAATCCCCGTTGGAAGAATTTGACTCCCCATTTCTGGGGTCAATATTCACTGGGAGTTGGAACAGAGGTCCAGTCCTGCGTTATCGGCGGTTGCTCGAGAGAGGATAGTGACGCTGGATTTTTGACTGACTGGGAGAAGAACCTGACGACCCCAGGGTTCTGTCCCGGGTAGGTATTTTGGGCCCTGGGGTGGGTCCTGTAACAAGTTTCCCTGCTTCGGAGGCAGAGGATTACCCTGTATATCAGCGTTGGAGCGGTATTCGGAGGCCCAATGTTTACCCCGTTTGCATTGCAGGCACAGGAATGATGGGAGCAATCGTTCGGTCCTAGGGGCTGTGCACTCCCTTGAAAAATGACCTGGTTGCTTGCAATTAAAGCAAGTCTTGGGCCTGACTCCCTGAGTAAACTCTTTAAGAGCTGTTCCTATGGCTATTCCGGTATTGCGAGAGGTTTGGTCATCGGCACAAAGTTTTATAAAAACAGAGACATTTTTGCTGCGGCGATCATGACGCATAACCGCCGCGTGGCAAGCTGGGTTAGCATTTTCAAAAGCAAGATGCTTAATGAATTCATTATCTGTTTCCTCCCTTCCCATGAGGCGTTTGGCGGCCTCTGTAAGGCGGCCTATGAATTCACTGTAAGGTTCCTGCGGCCCCTGTCTAACCTCGGCAAGAGAGGTGACAGCTGACCCGTTAGAAGGGAGGCTCTTCCAGGCCTTAAGGTCTGCATGTTGGATTTGTGTGTGTAAGCCTGGAGAAAACTTAGCCTGTTTTTCATTTGTGTCATAGGGGCGATTGCCCAGAAGTTTGTTTAATGTCCAGGATTTGGAAGGACCGCCAGCAGCCATATTGTGGTGGACAGTATCCTGGCATCTTTCAGTGTAACCAGCTTTACATAAGAGAAAGTCACCTCTTCTTAAGATGGCTTTAGTTAACATGCTCCAATCATTAACTGTAAGCCAGTCTTCGCTTAGAGACTCTAACAATGAAATAGTAAAGGGGGCAACAGGGCCATATGAGGAAACAGCATTCTTTAAATCTTTTATACTTTTAAATTTAAGGCGGCGGTTCAGCTGAGTCCTAATGGTTGAAGTTGCATTCTCGTCCTCTCCCTAAGTGTTTTCTGACTCAGGCTGAGCTATAGGCTCTTCTGCATCCGTATCTGTCCCTTCTGATTCTCGTGGTTCAGCCTCATTTGACTCTCCCTCAGTCGGTTCTCCCTCGGTCAGTCTAGTTTGAGATCGGGTCACCGGGAAGACATGAAGGGTTATAGTTTCGGTTTTAACATTCTGAACGGGGGGAGCAGACGGGAACTTACTTTTATTTTCTGAACAAGGGCGACAGGGGGTAGCTTATTTCTAAGTCAAGGACACGTAACTGCCTAAGCATTTGTGATATCTCCCTTTTGATGTGAAGCAGTGCCTCAATTGACTGCACCTCCCGAGAGAGTTTAACAGTGGCTTGTTAAAGGGTGTGGTATGTTATAGGGTGTGGTATGTTATAGGGAGGTGGACCTGCACGTAAAGATGATTGAGGGGGCCAATCAAGATTATGCAGCTTAGTGGCGGCATCTTTGAGTTCGGCCTCCTCTTCAGGACAGAGGGGATCATCATCAGGGATGTTGGACTTGAGACCGAACAGGACTGGGTAATTAGATTTTGGGGGGTCCGCTAGACGGCAGATCATTCTTAACCTCAGGCATGGGAATGGAGACAGAGGGACAATAAGAGGCTGGGGAGGAGGGATGAAGTTCCTCGGGGACCTCCTTTTTGTGGAGAGAAGTCTGACTGGTTTAAAACTTTCCCTTCAGATAATTTTCACTATCATCAACAATCTTTGAAACATCTGGGTGACAGTGGCGGACCTGCAACACATCGTTCATGAGATTCCAATAAGAAAATGCCTGTACTGGGACCTTCTCAGGGCCAAAGGAATGATAATAATCATTGTGGCAGTTGCCAACTCGGCGCCACTGTTTTTCATCTATAGATCCTTCCTGGGGGAACAATGGGCAGACATCCTCTAGCAACATAAGGAAAATAAACTAAATCTTTTTTCTTAACCCGTATTCCTCGTGTCTTGAGAGAAGCCTTAAGTCCCTTAACAAATAACTCATGCTTATTTAGTGTTTGCCCCATGATTGCGTCGCTTTCCTTACCTTTATCAATCTGTGTCACAGGCGTGTAATCCTGTGGTGATCTTCATGTGGATCTTCACTCACCGCTGGTGTGCCGATCCAAAGAAAGAAGGACGGCCGTCCATATGAGCGACGTCCAGATCAGGCTTCGTACCTCGAGCCCCACGTTGGGCGCCACATGCCCCGGCCGGTGGGGAGGTCAACAAGGGCTCGAGGGGAAGTTATCCTGGATGAGAGACAAACCAGACACAAAGAAGGAGAACAAGTCGTAAGTCTGATCAAGGTCTCAAAGTTTATTCTAACAAGGAATATTATTTATAATCTAGGAGGGGGAAAAAGCCCCAGCTGAAGTGGCAAGGATTATCTAGGTTGCTAGGATACCTATCAGAAGAATGTTCTCTGGAAAAGATCATGGGTGGGGGATTACTGAGAAAAGACAGAAGGTTTAACTAAGGAGGAGATGTTATCACAGCAGCTGCTTAATCTGTATCCCAGCAGTCTAATCGCAAGCTGGGTCAATTGATCTTTCCTAAATGTTGCAGGGTTAAGAAACTAGACACCTAGGCAAAAAGTGCGAGACCTTTGTTTCTATGGCCTACATCTCTCGACAGCTAAAGAAGAGATTGTATATACACACAATGGAATATCATTCAGCCATAAGAAGAAAACTAATCCTACCACCATTTGCAACAACACGGACGGAGCTAGAGGGTGTTATGCTCAGTGAAATAAGCCAGGTGGAGAAAGACAATTATCCAATTATGTCACTCCTCTGTGAGGTATAAGAACAAAGCAAAAATGGGAAGGTAAAAAACAGCAGCAGACTCACAGAACCCAAGAATGGACAAACAGCTACCAAAGGGAAAGGGACCTGGGATTATGGGTGGGAAGGGTTGATACAGGGGTAAAGGGGGCATTACGATCCACACACATAATGTAGGGTGTGGGGTCCACGGGGATTGCAGTATAACACACTGAAGACAGGTAGTGTTTCCATAGCATCTTACTACATTGATGGACAACGACTGTAATGGGGTGTGCGGAGTGGACTTGCTAATGTTGGTAGGGGGGATTAGGGGGAGTCTAGTAAACAAAATGTTGCTCATGTAATTGTACATTACTGACACCAAAAAAAAAGTGATACTTCTTGAGTGCCCAGAGAGACAGTCTGTAGAAAATAGCCCTTCCTGCCACCATGGTTGCTTTCTCTTCGGATTTGGCAGTGCTCAGTCATAGATTCAGTGGTATAGCGAGGCCCTTCTCATTTTTTCTCAGCTCTAAAACTGAATTGCTGTAATAATATGTGTCTGGGCTTTTGAAATAAGCGGATTTTATGATGTTTACGAATGTAAAGAAGCAATAACCAGATACCGAGGGAAATTTGCCGAAGGGGCGGTGACAGGTACCCTACACAAGTTAAACTGAGAAACAAACACACAAATGGATTCTGATTGAATCCCAAGAGACAGTCAGTACAAAATAGCCCTATCTAGTCACAATGAATTCTTTTTGTTTGGTTTCAGCGTTGACTAACCATAGATGTAGTGGTACAGCAATATCCTTCTCATTTTTTCTAACCTCAATAACTGAATTGCTGTAATAATATGCGTCTGGGCTTTTGAAATCAGTGCATTTTATGATGTTCATTTATGTAAAATAGTAATAACCACCTAAAGACGGAAGTTTGGACACTCAAATAAACATGTCACTCCACAACACACACTTTGTTCCCAACTGCTCTTGTCCAGAAATAGGTGTTCCTTTTTATGTCTCTCCTACTATCAGAGGTGATCACACAAATGTCCCTCAAACTTGGTGGTGCTAAAAGCACTAAGTATTCTTTTCTGTCTACAACAGGCCCAGAGGCAGGATACTTGTGGCCTTAAGGGAGGAATTAGTTAATGAATGCGGCTAATTACACTCAGCAAGCGAGAAGGAGGTAAAAGAGGAAAGAGGACAGAGATACAGGTTCAAGTCCATGCACCACCATTTACTGGTTTTGTAAGCACACGTAGCTGATTCGACCTGCAAGTGTCTGAGAACCCAGTAATCTAACTATGGCCTAGTCACTTCACAAGATTTTTGTAACCATAATTTAGGGAAGTGACGTAGGCCATGTTGTTATATGTTCTGTACATAAGACAAGATAGGCAGACAGAAAGATGATTGATTCATAGATAGATAGATAGATAGATAGATGACAGATAGATAGATACATAGAGAGATAGGTCATAGATATGATAGACAGATGATAGGAAGATAAATAGATAGACAGATAGATAGGTGGATAGATAGATAGAAAGATAGAAGGATAGATAGATAGACAGACAAACAGACAGATAGTTAAATAGATACAGATACATATTGATTAACAAGAAGCTACTACTCATAACCAGGTGTTTAATTGTGAAAGCACATAGTTATACTACAAACAAAAAGGAAGAATGAAATCCAGTTTAAGAAGTGCAGTAAGCAGCCATAAGAAGAAAACAAATCCTACCATTTGCAATGACGTGCATGGAGCTAGATGGTAGTATGCTCAGTGATATAGGCCAGGCAGAGAAAGACAAGTACCAAATGATTTCACTCATCTGTGGAGTATAACAACAAAGAAAAACTGAAGGAAAAAAAACAGCAGCAGACTTACAGAACCCGATAGTGGACGAACAGTTAGCAAAGGGAAAGGGACTGGGCAGGGTGGGTGGGTAGGGAGGGATAAGGTCGGGGAGAATGAAAGGGGATACTAGGATTAGCACGTAAAATGCGTGGGGTCGGGGAGCAAAGGGAGAGCTGTACAACACAAAGACAAGTAGACATTGTACAGCATCTTACTACACGCTGATGGACAGCGACTGTAATGGGGTGTGTGGGGAGGGACATGGTGTAGGGGTCTAGAGCAAAGAACTATGCTGATGAACAGAGACTGTAAGAGGTTTTTTGTCGGGCTTGGTGAAGGGGGGAGCCTAGTAAACATAATGTTCTTCATATGATTGTAGATTAATGATAATAAAAGAAATTTATTAAGTGCAATAAGGGCACAGCGCTGAATCATCAGAATAAAAGGACAGGCTTTGCGTATTCCAAACAAAACATACAGGGTTAAAAGAAGGGATGAAAACTCAAGAGCACCTATGTGCTCCCTTACAGGAGAATCACTTGAGATCCGAAGACACAGACAAACTACAATCCGAAGGGGTGGGGACAGGTAACCTACACAACTGAAACAGAAAAACAAATAAACAAATCGATTCTGTTTGAGTCCCCAGAGACAGTCAGTAGAAAATATCCCTATCTGGCCACAATACACTGTGCACGGAAGGCAGGGGAGCTTTAAGGAGCTATGGGCGCTCCATCCCCCTGACTGTCCTAGCAGCTCTGAGGCCCCTTACTGTGCTGTGACTGGTACACGGCCTGCCTCCCCACTGGGACCGGCCTGCAAAACGGCTGACCCCAGCTATGGCAACTTCTCCCTGCATGCTCAGCAAACTGGCACTGGCAGTGGAGACGGCACTGCGGCAGGGAAGCAGGAAAGACCTCTTTCCTCCTGATGGGTGTGGGCACTGGCACCGCTCCCCTGTGACCTGGACCACACCCCAAGGGCTGAGCATCTCCAGAGATTAAAGCTTCTGGGAGCTAGAGGATACCACCTACAAATATGAACCTTCAAATGAACCTGGTAACTGGACTCCAATCAATCTTCCTGAAAAAGAGATCTCAAAATAAACATCAGGAGCATGCTTAGGGACCTACAGTAAATAAAACTGTCCCTGTTTCTTGAGCGCAATTCTCTCTCACTCTCGCTCTCCTGTGAGCGCTGCTGAGGCCCTGTTCCAAGAGAGGTGCTGCGACAGACCAGCAGGAATGGCACAGCTCTCGGGTCCACCACTTCCGGTGCCAGGACAATCCCACACGCGCACTGACTGAACTGCAAACGGGGGATGTCGCCCATATAACTCTGCAGGAAAGGCTACAATGCCGCATGGTAGCTTTCAAATCAATGGCTAGAGGCTACGTGGCTCCACCGATAACAGGTGATGTCAACACCCCGGGATTAATCTCCTTGGCAATCTTTTTTCCCTATGACATTTGAAAGCAGCACATGGAAAGATACAACCTACGATTCTCCACAACACCTCACCTCTCAGTTTTACGCTACATGTTCCTGCATCAGAGCTTCTCCACTTTGTTCCAGTTTTCTTGGCTGGTTGGTGTTCTGGAAAGAAAATAAAATTACTTAGAGCTGGAATGAAGTGGTGTTGGGTTCAGTAAGATTCTGTTTGACCACCATTAGTAGAATCAAAAGACATCCTTCAGTATGGGAGAATATACACACTGATGACATATTTGATAAGGTGTTGCCATCCAAAATATGTATCAAGAGCTCAAGAACCCCAACACACAAAAAGAAAATGAATCCAATTACAAAATGGGCAGAGGATCTGAACAGACACTTCTCCACAGAAGCAATTTCAGGTGGCCGACAGGCACATGAAAAGACGTTCCACATCGCTAACCATCAGAGAAATACACATTAAAACCACAATGTTGTAACACCTAACACCAGTTAGGATGGCCACCAAACAAAATACAGAAAACAGCAGATGTCGGCAAAGGTGTGGAGAAAGGGGAACCCTCCTACACTGCTGGTGGGAATGTCCGTCAGCTCAACCATTGTGGAAAGCAGTATGGAGATTCAACAAAAAACCAAAGAACAGAAATACCATTTGACAAAGGAAATCCTTTCCTAGGAATTTATCCTAAGATTGCAGGAGCCCAGTTTGAAAGAGACAGATGCACCCCTATGTTGATCACAGCACTCTTACAATAGCCAAGAAATGGATGCAACCTAAGTGTCCATCCGGAAATGAATGGATAAAGAAGAGGTGGTACATACACACTATGGAATATTATTCAGCCATAAGAAGAAAACAAATCCTACCACCATTTGCAACAACACAGACAGAGCTAGAGGGTGTTATGCTCAGTGAAATAAGCCAGGTGGAGAAAGAAAAGTATCCAAGGATTTCACTCCTCTGTGAGGTATGTGAACAAAGGAAAACGGGAAGGAACAAAACAGCAGCAGACTCACAGAACCAAAGAATGGACTAACAGGTACCAAAGGGAAAGGGACATGGGAGGATGGGTGGGATGGGAGGGATAAGGGGGTAAAGGGGGCATTACGATATGCACACATAATGTAGGGGGTGTAGGGCCACGGGGATTGCAGTATAACACACAGAAAACAGGTAGTGATTCTATAGCATCTTACTACATTGATGGACAGCGACTGTAATGGGGTGCGGAGAGTGGACTTGATAATGGGGGGGAGGGGGAGGCAGAGGGAGACTAGTAACCATAATGTTGCTCATGTAATTGTACATTACTGACAACAACAACAAAAAAAGTGATTCTGTTGACTGCCCAGAGAAAGAGTCAGGAGAAAATATCCCTTCCTGCCACCGTGGATGCTTTCTGTTTGGTTTTGGCCGTGCCCAGGCATAGATTCAGTGGTATAGCAGTGCCCTTCTCATTTTTTCTCACCTCAACAAATGAATTGCTGTAATAATATGCATCTGGGCTTTTGAAATCAGTGGATTTTATGATGTTTACGAATGTAAAGAAGCAATAACCAGATACCGAGTGAAGTTTGGATGCTCAACCGAACACATCACTCCACAACACACTCTTTGCTCCCAACTGCTCCCATCTAGAACTCGGTGTTCCTTTTTACCTGTCCCTACTCCTATCAGCAGTGACGCCGATGTCCCTCAAACATGGTGGTGAGGAAAGCACCAAGTTTACTCTTCTGTCTAATACAGGCCTGTGGTACAGGTCCTCCCAGAGGAAAAGCAGTAGCAGTGGGAGAAAACCCAAAGACGTAGAAATACAAGATGGTACTGTACAATGAAAACTGACACAAGGGACTTCCGAGACCCATACTTAATTCCATCAGAGACGCGAAAGGAGCCGCCCCCATACAACAAAACTACACCACTACGGAGAAAGCACAGGCAAAGAACAAGAAGAGATCTGGAATCTTACCCCACTGGGCCAGAGAGAGGAGTTTTCACAGCAGCAGCAGCAGTAGCAGTAGCTGGGGCCTGCCCCACACGCTCTGCGCTCATCGCCGTTAAAGATAAGTTCGTGGGCTTGGCTCGCCGAGCCTCTCCCTAAGCACCCAGAGGCATACACAGTGGGGACTGATGGGTCATCAGTGGCATCTCGCCCACATTTATGTTCCGCATGGTTTGGAACATAACGAACGGTTGGTGGGCGTGCGATCAGCACCAGGTACAACTGAACGGGCAGCTGAGCTTTGAAGCTGAGTACAGTCATTCACTGTCACCACTGTTCAACAGATCCCGTGACCCGAGAAGTGATGTGCACGAGCTGACACACTCACATTTGATAAGGGAGGTTCTCACCAAGGACGGAGAATGGAGAGGAGGGCACGCAAGTGAGAGTGCACGGGAAGACTCCAAGAGAAGTTGAATAGAGAGGTGGGTCTTCAATGATCCATGTTCTTCTGCTGGGGTGAAATGTCTTAAAAACCAGAGGCAAGAGGTGGAAACCCCCAGAGGAAATAATTCACAGGCAAAAAGACACGAGACAGGATCTTTTCAAGGAGAAGGGAGGTTGGCTCATAGGGATGGAAATGTAGACAATGTGAAGACCTGACCCTGAGTTGGGGCTGGAGAATTTCACATTTTATTCTGTAACAACGTCAGTGCTTCCACAGTGAAGCAGTGAGCAAGCAGGGCTTAGGTCCAAAAGGAAAGACCTGAGAACTAGAAGCAGGGTTACTGACACGGGATACGAGCTTCATAGGTTGTAACATAAAGGATGAACAGTCAGGATCGGAAATGGACAGGCTGACTACTGAGAGGAGGCAAGGTTGCCCCACAAACTTCCAGCTTGGCTGACGGGAAAGAAGAACGATGTCATCAAGACCAAGAGTCAAAAGGAGAAGTATTTTTAAAATAAAAGTGTTTCCCAGTTTTCTGTGTTGTGTTATTTACGTACGAGACACAGGCCCCCAAAACTAGATCAGAGAGAAAATCTGGGTGGCCGGGCCCAGTCAGAATGCGGGATGTGTCTATGCTGAGACCCGTTGGTCCCCGACCTACGCTTTCTGTGAGAAGCAAAGAAAGAACCTGCCCGCTAGCTAGAAAGGCAAGTTATGGGGTCTGCTCCTTCCTCAGAAGTCAGCCACATGGCTGACCATGGCCGAGAAGGCTTGCCTGGCTCCAGGTGTCCCAGAGAAGCAGGGAAGGCCCGGGAAAGGGTGGGCCGCGCCCCGGGCAGCCTCTTGGTGGCTCCATGCCGGGCTGTGTTCAGGACATGGTCACCGCGAGCAAGGGGGAGTGGTGGAGGCAAGGAGCTTGCCGCCCGCAACACCCCGGGTGCTGAGCCCATGCAGAGCTGGCAACCGGGCAGGCTGAGTTCTGACAGACACGGGCACTGCAGCCCTCGACTGTCCACATGGTGGCCTCGTTGGTCCGAACACCTGCACTTCCCTCAGCGGGCAATTCCGGGGGCTAGGGATTCTTCTGGGGTTCGCCTTGGGGACGCACCGTGGCTTTGGCCCAGTGTCTCCTCTGGGTGTGGCCAGTGTGCTTAAGGCAATGGGGGCGTTGTGCAGCAGCCCCTGGGTGACATCACAGCGGCCCAGGGCTCTTTGTAATGCATCCCCTGGCTGACATACATACCAGGCTCGCCCTACCTGGGCAGCTCAGTGCGTGCTTGGCCTGAGAAAGAGTTAGTGGCAAAGGAGACCCTCTCCCTAGATTCAGACCCTTTCTTCAGATCGTTTGGCACACACCACAAACCGTTTTTCCGTGTGGACAGTTTCCTCCTTCCTTAGGATCGTACCCCACACCGCCGGCCACCTCCCCAGCCCCACCTTCTTTGCCCGCCGATACTTCCGGTCCTCGGGGAGCTGCTCCCTATCCGTCCTGCCAGGGAGAACCATGCACATGCCCGTTGCCCGTGTCACAGGCTGTTCCACCGGGATTCTGTGCCTTTAGCAGCTGGCTTTTCCCACTTTAACCAGCAGAGATCCCACTACCACTTGGAGCAGTCCTGAGCCTCTTGACTATCCTAGGCTCCCAGCAGACGGCTGGAGAGAGACCACCCAGACGAGCTCCTCCTCTCCAGGGCACATGGGAACCACTACCAGCCAGCCTCGAGGTGTCCTATCTCTGCAAAACCGCCATACAGAGTCAGTCAAAAGACCAGGCCTTTTGCAGCACAAGCACCGGCACGATGGCTGGCTCTGATGCTCTGGACAAGCCGATAGACACGACTACACCACCGCTAGCCATCGTCTTCCGGTTCCCCTAGGCACCGCACGAGACCATGGGCAGCAACACCGCCGGCCTCCTGTGGGCCTCAGACTACCACCACGTGGGAGGTCTTCATCTGGTCTTCCCTGGCCCCATACGATGCCGTGGGAGGCACAGATGATGGCCTCGGCTCTCCCCACAAGGCGGACGATGACCCGATCTGCAAGCCACCGCCTTCGGGAGAGGCACCTACAACTGCCCCCTGGCCCTGGACAAGTCCGTGGGCTACACAGGCGCCATTCTGAAGGCTGATGCTCAAAATGAGCCGATGGACATGATACCATCCTCGATGGCCGTCATCTTCCATTAGCCCCTGACCACACATGAGGCCGTGGGCAGCTCCACCTTCGGCCCAAGGGCCGGCAATGACGCTCAAGGTAAGCACATTCACACGACAACACCCTTGATAGCCGTCATCCTCCGTTGGCAACGGCTCTGCAAGGGACCGTAGGCAGAAAAACCTCCGGCCACCTGTGCACCTTAGACAACTACCGCATGAGCGGTCATCGTCTGGTCTCCCCTGGTCCCATATGATGCCATGGGAAGCACAGAAAACTACCTCGGCCATACCTGTAAGTCAGCCTCGGACCGGATGGGCACTCCACTGCCCTCAGGAAAGGCACATACAACTGCCCTCCGGTCCCAGAAAAAGCACAAGGCAGCACAAGCGCCTGCCCGAACGCTGACACTGATGCTCAGGATGAGCCGATGTGACACAACACCTCCCTCAATGGCTGTCATCTTCCAGTCACCCCCCAGCTCCACACGATTCCGTGGGTAGCTGCACCGCCATCGTCCTGCGCACCTCAGACACCCACAGGATGAGGAGTCATCCTCCCGGCTTCCCTGGACCCACAGGGTGCTGTGGGAGGCACAGACGATGGCCTCGGTCCTACCCGCAAGTCGGACTAGGACCCAATGTCATTCCACCACCATGGGGAAAGGCACCTACTCTATCCCCCGTGCCCCAGATGACGCAGTGGGCAGCACAAATGCTGTCACGAAAGCTCACTCAATCTCTCTATACAAGCCAATGGACACGACGCCACCATCACTAGCTGTCATCTTCTGGTCCCCACCGGGACCCACACTAGGCCATGGGCATCACTACCGCTGGCCTCCTCTGCAACTGAGAAAAACACCACGTGGGCGGTCATCATACGGTCAGACCTGGACCAATATAATGCCATGGGAGGCACAGCCGAATAACTCGGCCCTACCCCTAAATCGGCCTCTGACCCGATGGACACGCCACAGACCTTGCCAATGGCACCTACAGATCTCCCCTGGCTCCAGACAAGGCCTATGTCCTCCTGTTTATTTGACAAAATCTTTCCCACAATATGTGTGTATATTATATACTCACACTAAACCCTGCTCTTGCTAGTATGCCTCTGCTCTGTTTACTCTTTGACCCGGGGACAGTGGAAGAACATACATACATGAGTGATAATGTTCTGAGCCACACTTAAATATGCAACATGTTCCATGCCCCAGTGACTGGGATGTGGAAGTAGCCGCGTTTTATGACTGTGCGTGCTCACCGTGTGGTCTGCGTGCTGAGCATTTAATGGATGACAACCCAGGGAGAGGCAAGCCCAGAGGAAGGAGAACCGGTTGGCTTATGTGGCCCTTTCCCTCTCCTCTCCCACTGCTCTGAGATCACTGGAGGCTAGGGAATCCTGGCTGTGACACAGGAAACCACTCTTATCATTTTGGTTTTTAAACATGCTTAATTCTGTATGTGTGTGCCTTGTGTAACTTAAGACTTTGGCCGATCTTCCTCACACATTCCCACTTCCCAATGAGAGATTGGATTTGGCATCCAGGTCCTCGAGGCTGGAGGAATGACAGAAGGAATTGTTTCTCACTGCTGTGTGATAATTGAAATTTTAAGCTTAGAATTTATCAAGTAGCTTAGTAATATCAGAAAAGGCCCTCCTTAATAACTGCCTGGCCTGACTCTAACCTATACTGCTAACATGTCAAACCACTTTGAGTTACAACTGTGCCCACTTCTCGCTGATCCTAGAGTCTGCAGGGTCTCCACCAGACTTAATACACGCAGAATTATTAACCTCTGAAGACCACGTTCTAGTTGGAGGGGAGGAAAGAGACTATAAACATCTGTAAGTTCTCTGGTAGCTAAGCCAGTAACACACACTATGAAGAATAAAAAGCAGGATATGGAGGACTGAGATTACAGGCAGAGAGAAGCAGGGCTTTCAAAATAAACAGTGGACAGGGTAAGCCTCACCAGGGAGGTGGGACTTGAACAGTCTACAAGGAGGTGACAGAAGCAGGTATCTGAGCGTAAAGCATTCCATACAATGGGATAAATTACTGAAAAAGTCAAGAGGAAGGATGCTTGTGGTCTTCAGGGAGCAGTCAGTCAACAAATGCGGCTATAATACTGTCAAAAAGGTGGGAAAAGAAGACCGGGGACAGAGATATGGGTTGAAGTCCCTGCACCACCATTTACTAGTTTTGTAGTCACATGCTGTTGATGCGATGTGCAAATGTCTCAGTGAACCCAGTGCTGTCTGTCTCTAAGTCCTAGTTACCTTGCAGGCTTTTGGAAACATAAGTAGGGAAATGACATATAAACCATCTTGTGAACTGTTCTGTGCATATGGATAGATGGGTAGAAAAAAAGATATTGATAGATAGGACAGATAGACTGATAGATGACAGATTAGATAGGATAGATGATAGGTATAGATAGATCGAATAGATTGATAATAGATAGATAGATAGATAGATAGATAGATAGATAGATAGATAGATAGATAGATAGATAGATAGCCATAATAGATAGCCATGTTGTTAACTGTGTGTAAGGCTGGGGTTACTGATGGGAGGAGTAAGCACATCGGACACTGATGATGTGCCAATGTCTCCGGCTGCTGCCTCCTCCCACATGGGACACTGATTATGTGCCCAAGTTCTTGGCAGTTGCCCCCTCCCAACCTGAAAAATATGCTTTGGGCTAGCAAATCCTCATGCTGCTGTAAATCTTTAGCTCTGCCTCCCCCTACCTTCTTTAAAATCTCGCTGCCTGTCTACTTATGTGTGAACTCCCCAGCCTTAATTGCTATAGACTGGGGAAATCTTGCCCAGGTATTTGCATTCAAATAAACTACCGGGCCCTTTGTTGCCTCTCTTCACCTTCTTATTTCAGCTAGAATTTATCTTACACTGTTCTGTACATAAGGATAGATGGGTAGACAAAATGATGACGAAAGGTAGATGACAGACAGATGACATGTGATAGATTGATTGGAAATAGATACATTAGATAGATGTTAGATATTCATAGATTAGAAGAATAGATTGACAGAGATGACAGATAGATACGATATATAAAGATGACAGATGATAGACTAGATAGGATAGATGATATAGTTAGGTTAGATTAGACAAATAGATGATATATAGATACAGAGTTATGAACTGAATTTATGGGCCCTCACCTCACCATCTTTCGCTCCTCCTAACACGCCACCAGCACCACACACACACACACACACACACACACACACAAGTTCATATTTGAACTCAGTCAGGGTTGAAGCACTAACCCCCACTGTCATGGTATTGGGAGGTGAGGCCTTTGGAGGTAATTAGGTTTGGAAGATATCATGAGGGTGTGGGTAGAGCTGCCATTATGCAATCAGTGCTATTTAGAGGAACAGAGGACAGATCTTTCTCACTCGACCCTGTGTGGACACAGCAGGGATGCAGCCATATGCAAGCCAGAAGAAGGGACCTCACCAGGAACTGAACCTGATTTGATCTAGGACTTCTGCTTACAGAATTGTGAGAAATCAGTGTCTATCGATTAAGCCCCCACTCAATGACACTCTGGTTATCAGCTTGAGTAGACTAACATAGATATGTAGGTAAGCAGAAATGCAATGAGATGATGGATGGAGAGAGCCTATGCATAGATATCTGTGCTTAGGTGCCTGCATAGGTATCTGTGTTTAACCACGTCAGCACTTTGAAGTCTGCTCCCTTTGGGGGGAACACCAGGTGCACAACTTATGCACGTTTCTTTTTTAAAGTGTGGGCTGCAGTTTCCAATAACTTGGGTCTCCGTTAACTCTCAGCCGTGTATATGTGTCTGTGAGTGTGCTTGTGTGTGTGTACACCACTGCCCCTACAGGTGTACTATCACAGGAGTTTCAAAAGTAACAAAAGAACGCAGAATAGGGCAAACATCTTGCAAACTATGACCAGAAAGAATAAAATTTTTCCACTAGACTCTGGGGATATCTTTGCCAAGTGTTTCTTTGCGATTTTAGAAAGATCTTGCTGGAAATGTTGCTGGGACCACTCTGAACCGTCAAGTTAGTTAAGGTAAATAGCGAGAAGAGGAGAGCAGCAAAGACCACCCTCGGTGTGTCTCCTATGCATCAGGCCTAGGTGTACAGGATTTAATTCTACTACACCACTTCATCTCACTATGGCTGACGTGGGATGAACTTATACATCACCTTCATCCGTTAGTAAAAAGTTACTTCAGAATCACCTCCCTTAACAGAAATTAAATAAGTGCGGGGACATAAACATTCCTAGAATTCCTGCCACCATCACCCAACTCTTTATACTCAGTACCCTTTTCATATGAACAGAAACATAGCTCTCAACGCTACTATTTCATTTCAGATAGACCTCACTCACATCTAAATGCCTAAATGCACTGAAACTCTACCTCCACCTTGACAGCAGAGGGGAGCAGTTTCCCCACAAGCTAGCTGGCCTGCCACCTCAGCAAGCCCATGGGCCACAAGCCCACAGGAGCCCTGCATGTCACCAATAGGCAGTTCATTTAAACGGTGACTACACGCATGCTCTCTGGAGATGGGTCACCAAGCAGGGCCTCCGAGGTGACATCGGTGCACAGGAATGAAGACCTACTACTGGGCATGCACATGCCCTGGAACACGCAGGCCAGCCATTGTGATCCCTGCGTGGGGCATCGGATATGCTCGGCAGCTCACGCAGCCGCCACAGCAGGAATGGCACAGGCAGAGCAGCCGGAGTGCCCTGTCATGCACAGGCTGAAGAGCGCAGCCCGCCAACCACACCATCCACACCCAGGAGTCTCGTGCCAATTACGCAGGAGAAGTTCCCACCCAAGGCCAATCCTCTCAAGTCCCAAACACACAGCTAACTCACATAAACAAACACAAGGAATTGAGACTGAGAAGGACATAGAGGAATCAAAGTGCACCTAGTGAAAGAACGTTGAGAAAAGTGAGAAAACAGATAAACAGACAGATGATTGATATATGGATTGGATTGATATACATACATATAGATGACAGATTAATCAGATAGATACACAGATGATAGTAGGTACATGATAGATCATAGATAGATAGATGACAGATAGATAGATAGGTAGATAGATTATATAGATAGTTAAAGAGATAGGTAGGAAGATAGATAAGAAAGCATCATACTAAACAAAGCTATCTTTCACTCAAGACCATCTATGTGCTCCCTTACAGGAGACTCACTTGAGATCAAAGGGCGAAGACCAACTACAAATTGAGGGGGTGGTGACAGGTACCCTAGAGAAGTGAAACTGCAAAAAAAAAAAAATAGATGTGCTGATGGGTTTAAAGATGGCGGCTCACGTGAGAGGGGAGGCAGAATCCTCCTACCAAAACGAAAACCACATACATACATACCATATGGAAAGAGAACAACTACACCAAATCCTGGAAGAGCAGCAGGGAAGAAAGCTGCTGCGCCAGGCTGTCACCTCAAGGAGAAGTGTGACATACAGTCCTGGATATGTGCTCTGGAAGCACGAACCTACCATAAACGTGCTGCTCTCTGGAGGACCAGTGGGGTTGGAATGCAAAGACAGGCAGTAGACTTCGAGAGACGACTTTCCAGCCACTTGTGGGACAACACAGGGATCCACATCCAGCCGATGTGGGACAAAAGAAAGGCGGACAGTCTGTGAGACTTCCTAACAGCAAGAGAACTTCTAAAGGGGCAAAGCTTCCACAGGGCTTGCCACTCAGGATAAAGGACAGTTGTGCCAAACTGCCTGGGTGCACTCAGCCCGGCAGGCGGGTGAGCTTTCAGGAACTCCAGGCTCTCCATCCCCCTGGCTGGCCTTTCAGTTCTGAGGCCCCTTACCGTCATGTGACTGGTACACGACCTGCATCCCTGCCGGGACCAGCCTGCAAAACGGCCGCCCCCACCTATGGCAGCTTCTCCCTGCGTGCTCCACAAACTGGCCCTGGGTGTGGAGACAGGCACTGTGGCCGGGAAGCAGGAAAGTCCTCTTTCATTCCGGCAGGTTGGGCACTGGCACCACACCCCTGGGACACCTGCCATCCCCCCAAGGGCTGAGCATCTCCAGAGAGTAAAGCTTCTCGGAGCTAGAGGGTGCCACCTACAAAGATGAACCTTCAAAGGAACCTGGTAACTACACTCAAATCAATCTTCCTGAGAAAGAGATCTCAAAATAAAATCAGGAGCATGCTCAGGGAGCTACAGAAAATAAAACTGCAGCATGGAGGCAACATGGCAGCATGAGTAGGACATTGGGAATCTCCTCCCAATAACATATATATTTTTGAAAATACAACAAATATAGCTAATCCTAAAAGACAGACCAGAAGACACAGGACAACAGCCAGACTACAACTACACCAGCGAGAACCCAGTGCCTGGTGAAAGGGGTAAGATAGAAGCCCCAGCCCAGCGGGACCCGAGTGCACCTCCCCCCAGCTCCCAGCGGGAGAAGAATAGGAAGAGCGGGAGGGAGACGGAGCCCAAGACTGCTGAACACACAGCTCCAGCCACCCACACCAGAGCACAGAGACAGTGCATGCACGGGATCTCTGGAAACTAGGGAAACAGGGCAGCAAGACCTCTGAGGACATGCTGAAGCTGATGCACCTGTGACAAAAAAAGCGGGGGCTTTATGAAAGTCTTAAAGGGACAGGTACTTAACAGCTGGACGGAAACAACACAGGCCACCGCCCAGCAGATGGAATGTACAGGGAAATCCAGGCGCACTAACCCCCTGGGCAGCAGCTCTGAGACACCTCACAGAGGTAAACCACCAAACAGCTCCCCGTCCATTACCCCTCTGGGCGCTGTGAAAGCATAGAAACAGCCTAAGGCAAAAGGCCCACAGAAAGGGAAGTTCCTCCATTCTGGCCAGGCAAGACACAAAGAACCAGTCTACACGCAATTACCCAGCACAAGCCACTAGGGGTCGCAGTTGTCCAAGTAAAGAAAGGCCAGTAGCATGTGAAAAGTTTGGCCCTCCCAGCTGACAGTCAATAGCACCTGTCAACATGAAAAGGCAAGAAAACATGATTCAGACAAGACTAACGCAGACAGCTTTGGCAACTGCTACATCTTCCCCTGAGAAGGAACCTGGGAAGATAGATTTAGCCAGTCTTCCTGAAAAGAATTCAAAACAAAAGTCATAACCATGCTGATGGACTTGCAGAGAAATATGCAAGAACTACAGAAGGAGAATACAGAAATAAAAAAAGCTCTGGTAGGACTTCAAAACAGAATGGACGAGATGCAAGAGACCATTAATGGTCTAGAAAACAGAGAACAGAAACACAGAGAAGCTGATGCAGAGAGAGATAAAAGGATCTCCAGGAATGAAAGAATTTTAAGAGAGCTGAGTGACCAATCAAAAGGAATAATATAGGCATTATAGTAATACCAGAAGGAGAAGAGACAGAAAAAGGGAGAGAAAGTGTCTTTGAAGAAATAATTGAAGAAAACTTCCCCAAAGTAAGGGAAGAAATGGCTTCTCAGACCACAGAGGTACACAGAACTCCCATGACAATGGATCCAAAGAGGGCAACACCAAGACACATAATAATTAAAATGGCAAAGATCAAAGACAAGGACAAAGTATTAATGGCAGCCAGAGAGAAAAAAAAGTTTAAGTACAAAGGAAAACCCATCACGCTATCATCAGACTTCTCAACAGAAACCCTACAGGCCATAAGAGAATGGCATGATATACTTAATGCAATGAAACAGAAGGGCCTCGAACCAAGACTACTGAATCCAGCACAAATATCATTTAAATATGAAGGAAGGATTAAACAATTCCAAGACAAGCAAAAGTTGAGGGAATTTGCCTCCCACAAACCACCTCTTCAGGGCATCCTACAGGGACTGCTCTAGATGGAGCACTCCTAAAAGGAGCACAGAACAAAACACCCAACATATGAAGAAGGGAGGAGGAGGAATAAGAAGGGAGAGAAATAAAGAATCATCAGACCGCTTTTATAATAGCTCAACAAGCGAGTTAAGGTAGACAGTAAGATAGTAAAGAAGCTAACCCTAAACCTTTGGTAACCACAGCCTTAAAGCCTGCAATGCAATAAATTCATACCTTTCAATAATCACCCTAAATGTAAATGGACTGAAAGCACCAATCAAAAGACACAGAGTAATAGAATAGATAAAAAAGCAAGATCCATCCATATGCTGCTTACAAGAGACTCACCTCAAACCCAAAGACATGCACAGACTTAAAGTCAAGTGATGGAAAAAGATATTTCATGCAAACAAAAGAGAGAAGAAAGCAGGTGTTGCAATTCTGGTATAAGACAAAACAGACTTCTAAATAAAAAAAGTAACAAAAGACAAAGAAGGACATTACATAATGATAAAGGGCTCAGTCCATCAAGAGAACAAAACCATTTTAAATTTATATGGACCCAATACAGGAGCTTCAACATACCTGAAACAAAAATTAACAGAACTAGAGGAGGAAATAGAATGCCATGCATTCATTCTAGGAGACTTCAACACAACACTCACTTCAATGGGAGAGGGAATGGGGAGGATGGGTGGGTAGAGAGGGAAAAGGGGGGGAGTAAAAGGGGGGTATTAAGATTAGCATCGATTGGGGGGTGGGAGAAAGGGGAGGGCTGGACAACACAGAGAAGACAAATAGTGATTCTATAACATTTTACTACGCTGATGGACAGTGAATGTAAAGGGGGGACCTGGAAAAGGGGTGAGCCTAGTAAACAAAGTGTTCATCATGTAAGAGTAGATTAATGATTAAAAAAAAAGCAGGTGTAGATGCACTCATTGCACCAATTCCTGGAATTGTCATGGGAATGAAGAAGGAGATATCTAAGCTGGCCTGTGCATACAGTAAAACAACAAATTTGACTGGATCTATTCTGTTGGAACTCAACCAAGAATTAGGAGAAGTGCAAGTTGTAGCACTCCAAAATCTTACAACTACAGACTTTTTACTGTTAAATGAACATATGGGATGTGAACAGTCCCCAGGAATGGGTTGTTTTAATTTGTCTGATTTCTCCCAGACTGTTCAAGTTCAGTTAGACAATATCCACCATATCATAGATAAGTTTTCACAAATGCCTAAGGTGCCTAACTGGTTTTCTTGGTTACACTGGAGATGGCTGATAAATATAGGTCTGCTTTGGGTATGTAACTGTACCCATATTATGTTAATGTGTCTGCGCAATTTAATTAGTAGTTTAAAACCTATACATGCTGAAGTTACACTACAAGAAGATATGTCAAAGATATAATCAATCTTCCCATGTTTTCTTCTGCCTGCTACTTCTATAGCATTTCTTCTTCCTTCCTAATTACAAACCTTAAATAGAATTCCTGTCTCATATCAAATTTACTGAGTATCATAATTCCTGCAAGTGCTAAAGATACCTCAAGACAAATGCTGGGCATAGAAGCCACAGGGCATAAATCTGCATAGAAGTAAAAAGCTAACCTTTTCAAACGATAAGGCTTCTCTCTCTCTTACCAAATTTACATCTCCCTGTATGGCCCCGGAAGATGACTGGTTAGCCAGAGACGGGTAAGATTCCTCATGGGAGGAACAACCTAAGACAGGCACAGTCGCAGGGGGGACATCAGGTGAGAAATTGGGGATCAACAGAGGTGAGGCTGAGAACCTCAACCCCCCTGTTCTGAGAGAAATCTTCTGCATCCGTGGATATTTTATTGCCCTTGTCTAGCTTTTGTTAACACATAGTCTACAGGCACACACCCGATCATCTTCATGCGCTCTCTTACAACAGTAAACTGTTCTCTACCTTTATCTTGCATCAACCTACCACTTCAGCTTTTTATTTAAAATAATAATAATAAGGAGAGAAATGTGGTATCCAGCTATAAATCAAGTATAAAAATCAAACGAATATTCATATTTGAACTGATTGTTTATAGTTCATAATGCATGAGCAAAACCGAAAGTTTCTGTGATGACTGCCCTTGTACTGTTCACCATGTAACTTATTCACTATGTAAGAATTTGTTCTGCATGTAAGAACTTGTTTGTTATGCTTCAGAAGATTGGACACTGACGAAAATTAGGCTTGGGTTGGATTCATGATTGGGCATTGAGCACTGACGACCCTATACAGAATTTTAT
The DNA here is from genome assembly GCF_030020395.1 of Manis pentadactyla. NCBI lineage: Eukaryota > Metazoa > Chordata > Mammalia > Pholidota > Manidae > Manis > Manis pentadactyla. The sequence goes on from NW_026645060.1 coordinate 1,211,195, forward strand.
TTTTATTGTTAAAAACCATTTGTTCAATAAGTGTGAGAGGTGCCCTCTCAAAAAAAAATAAAAAATACAGACTTCCAATTGTAAAATAAATAAGTAACTATGATGTAATGTGTAGCATAAGGAATATAGTCAAAATATTATAACAACTTTGTATGGTGATAGCTGGTATCTAGAATTATCATGTATATAAATGTTGAATCACTGTGTTGTACACCTGATACTAATGTAATACTGTGTGTCAACTACCCTTCAATAAAAAATAATTATCTACAAAAAATAAAATAAATAAAATACAAATATAAATAAAAATAAAAAACCCAACACAGTCCTGATTTGGTTGAAAGCAATCATGCAGTCCTACTATTCCCATGTCTACCAAAAACACCTTCTAACAGCAAGCAAAGTTACCGGTGGTGCACATGGTTTCTGTCCCAGTGACACACCAGGTACGCAGGTGTGTGCTGAGTACCACAGAAGCTCCAACATGAACCTACATCATCTTCCACTTGTTTTCCCTAAGGTTCCACTTATTTATTTTTTAAAAGTCAGTTACTGGATTGTGTTGACGAGAAAATTCACATTAGCAGTACCATTGTAAATGTAATGAACAGAGATATCGGGAATCAAAATAAAATGATAAACTTAACCCAGAGGCCAGATTTAAATCTCACCTTCCTGACCTGCCAGATGTAAAAGTGGAAAGGAAACCTCATTTCCAACCCCTGCTGACTCCTCAGAGGTGCTTCTAAGTGGGCTCAGGGGCGGGGCAGGTGTTTGTGGGCCGCCCTACTCAGGGCCAGCCGAGGTCGGACACAGACGAGGAGCACACCGGCCATCCCAAGGGTGGCCCATGGTCAGCTGCTAGCTACTGGGACCAGGACATGATTTACCAGTTGTCTTGTATCTTGATTCTCCCCCTGAAAGGCAGGGAAGTAGAAACTTTTATTTCTGGCAATAACTGAATCTACCAAAGTAACATACTTGATGATTTTCTTCCTGAAAATTATGAGTGAAAAGGCTTCCTTTTCTCTTGGGTAGGAACATGGTGTGCCCACTACTGGCCAACCAGCCACAAGAGGAAGTGGGTCCTGCCAGGGTTTCCTTGCCTTCCAATTTCTCAAAAAAATGGAGAAATCTGTATTTTAAATAAAAGCAACCCACTTAAATTACTTTAGAATTCTGTGCCAGACAAACACCCAGAGCCAATATGGCCTGTGTTCTGTGACCACCTACCTCCTGCCCTGTCCACTTCTGAGAACTGCCCCATGCCCACACAGGGCCTGCAGGCCATGAGATGCTCTGTCCTGCCTGTGTAGGGGCAATTATGCACACTCATGCTATCTGTATCTGTCTCTGGGTGGGCTTTCTGGCCCTCTCACGTGTATGTACTGCAGGGAGGGTAGGAAAGGGGCTCCACCTTTCAGAGCCTGTAGCTGCAAGTGCTGCCTGGGCCTCACAGGGCAGGCTCAGAGTGAGCGATTTCCAGGACAAAAAATGAACAACAAGATGGGATAAAGCAGAATGGTTCTCAACGGGAGGCTCAAACGCTGCCCCATGGACTTCCACCCTGGCTCAGGATGAACATCTCAGACACTGGAAAATGGTAGGCTGAATCCGTGGGTACCCCCATGGAGCTTCTGTTTCTGAATGGTCAAGTGAAATCAAGAAAACTAAGTTAAATACTAGGATCCACTTTTTATAGATCAACAGTTTCCAGAGAAATTTCTGATGTAATAAATATATATTTTTGAGAGGGCATATATTTTATTTATTGATCAAATGGTAGATACCAACTATAAAACTCTGTATAGGGGACTCAATGCACAATCCTCAATCAACCCGAAGCCTAATTCTCAACAGTCTCCAATCTTCTAAAGTATAATGAACAAGTTCTTACATGGTGAACAAATTCTTACATAGTGAATAAGTTCTTACACGGTGAACAGTGCAAGGGCAGTCATCACAGAAACTTTCAGTTTTGATCACACATTATGAGCCATAAACAATCATGTGAAATGTGAATATTCGTTTGATTTTTATACTTGATTTATATGTGGATCCCACATTTCTCACTTTATTATTATTATTATTATTATTATTATTATTATTATTATTATTATTATCATTTTAAATAAAATGCTGAAGTGGTAGGTAGATGTAAGATAAAGGTAGAAAACTTAGATAAGTGTTGTAAGAGAGCAAATGTAGATGATCGGGTGTGTGACTGTAGACTATGTGATAATCCAAGCTAGACAAGGGCAATAAAATATCCATGCATGCAGAATATTTCTCTCAAAACAGGGCGGGAGAGGTTTTAAGCCTCACCTCTGTTGATCCCCAGTTTCTCACCTGATGGGGCCCCTGTGACTGGGCCTGTCTTAGGTTGTTCCTCCCTTGAGGAATCTTACCCGTCTCTGGCTAACCAGTCTTCTTCCGGGGCCATACAGGGAGATGTAAAGTTGGGAATTGAGAGAGAAGTATAATTGTTTGAAAAGGTTAGCTTTTTACTTCTATGCAGATTTATGCCCTGTGGCTTCTATGCCCACCATTTGTCTTGAGGTAGCTTTAGCACTTGGAGGAATTATGATACTCGGTAAATTTGATATGAGACATGAATTCTATTTAAGGTTTGTAATTAGGAAGGAAGAAGAAAAGCTGTAGAGGTAACAGATGGAAGAAAACATGGGGAGATTATTTCTTTGACATATCTTCTTGTAGAGTAATTTAAGCATTATAGGTTTTAAACTACTAATTAAATTGCACGCACCCATTAACATAATAGGAGTACAGTTACATAACCAAAGCAGATGTACAATTACAAGCCATCTCCAGTGAGCCAAGAAATCCAGTTAGGCACCCTAGGCATTTGTGAAAATTTGTTTATGATATGATGGATATTGTCCAACTGTACTTGAACAGCCTGAGATAAATCAGACAAATTAAAACAGCCCATTCCTGGGAACTGTTCACATCCCATATGTTCTTCTAACAGTAGATAGTCTGTAGTTGTAAGATTTTGGAGCGCTACAACTTGCACTTCTCCTAAATCTTGGTTTAGTTCCAACAGTGTAGATCCAGTCAAATTTGTTGTTTTAATTACTGTATGCACAGGCCAGCTTAGATATCTCCTTCTTCATTACAATGGCAAGTCCGGGAACCAGTGGGATGAATGCAGCTACAACTGCAGCATCGCCTGGGTCCTTGTTGAGGTTTTTTGATCATCATCTTCTTGTATGACTCTTCCAGAGAGTGATGTTGGAAGTTCGTCTTCACATCGTATCTTAGTTCATTTACTGGGTAGACACATTAGGCTTTGATCCTCTGCATAAATACAAACACACCCTTTTCCCACACTTTGATCTGCCCTTTATACCATTGTGTGGAACACATTGGAGGTCACCAAAAAGGAACTGCTATTTTTTTTAAGAGAAAAGTATATTATCGCAAAAGTGTACCTCCATAGCCAATCATCTGACACACTTTAAGTGATCAAAGTTAAGGATATTTAAACCATGCATTAATTGTTGATTTACAGTTAGTTTTATCCTGTCATGGAATAATCCCCCTTTTCTTTTTTTTGTTATCTTTAATCTACACTTTCATGAAGAATATTATGTTTACTATGCTCTCCCCTATACCAGATCCCCGCTATAAACCCCTTTCCAGTCACTGTCCATCAGCATAGCTAAATGTTGTAGAATCACTACTTGTCTTCTCTGTGTTGTACAGCCCTCCCATTTCTCCCACCCCCCTATGCATGCTGATCTTAATACCCACCTTCTTCCTCCCAACCATTATCCCTCCCTACCCACACATCCTCCTCAGTCCCTTTCCCTTTGATACCTGTTAGTCCATTCTTGGGTTCTGTGATTCTGCTGTTGTTTTGTTCCTTCAGTTTTTCCTTTGTTCTTATACTCCACAGATGAGTGAAACCATTTGGTATTTCTCTTTCTCCGCTTGGCTTATTTAACTGAGCATAATACCCTCCAGCTCCATCATGTTGCTGCAAATTGTTGGATTTGCCCTCTTATGGCTGAGTAGTATTCCATTGTGTATATGTACCACATCTTCTTTATCCATTCATCTACCGATGGACATTAAGTTGTTTTCAATTCTTGGCTTTTGTAAATAGTGCTGTGATACACATAGGGGTGCATCTGTCTTTCTCAGACTTGATTGCTGCGTTCTTAGGGTAAATTCCTAGGAATGGAAATCCTGGGTCAAATGGTAAGTCTGTTTTGAGCATTTTGATGAACCTCCATACTGCTTTCCACAATGGTTGTACTAGTTTACTTTCTCACCAGCAGTGTAGGAGGGTTCCCTTTCTCCACAGCCTCGCCAACATTTGTTGTTGTTTGTCTTTTGGATGGCAACCATCCTTACTGGTGTGTGGTGATGCCTCATTGTAGTTTTAATTTGCTTTGCTCTGATAATTAGTGATGTGGAGCATCTTTTCATGTTTCTGTTGACCATCTGTATTTCTTTTATAGAGAACTGTCTGTTCAGTTCCTCTGCCCATTTTTCAATTGGATTATTTGATTTTTGCTTGTTGAGGCGTGTGAACTCTTTATATATTTTCGACATCAAGCCTTTATCTGATCTGTCATTCACAAATATATTCTCCCATACTGTAGGGTTCCTTTTTGTTCTATTGACGGTGTCTTTTTCTGTGCAGAAGATTTTCAGCTTAATATAGTCCCACTTGTTCATTTTTGCTGTTGTTTTCCTTGCCCGGGGAGATATGTTCAAGAAGAAGTCACTCAAGTTTATGTCTAAGAGGTTTTCGCCTATGTTTTTTTCCACGAGTTTAATGGTTTCATGGCTTACATTCAGATTTTTTATCCATTTTGAATTTAGTTTTGTATATGGGGTTAGACAAAGGTCCAGTTTCATTCTCCTACATGTAGCTGTCCAGTTTTGCCAGCATTATCTGTTGAAGAGACTGTCATTTTGCCATTGTGTGTCCATGACTCCTTTATCAAATATTAATAGACCATATATGTTTGGGTTAATGTCTGGAATCTCTAGTCTGTTCCTCTGGTCGGTGGCTCTGTTCTTGTGCCAGTACCAAATTGTGTTGATTACTATTGCTTTATAGTAGAGCTTGACATTGGTGAGTGAGATCCCCTATACTTTATTCTTCTTTCTCAGGATTGCTTTGGCTATTTGGGGTCTTTGGTGGTTCCATATGAATTTTTGAATTATTTGTTCAAGTTCATTGAAGAATGTTGCTGTGAATTTGATAGGGATTGAATCAAATCTGTATATTGCTTTGGGCAGGATGTCCATTTTGACGATATTAATTCTTCCTATCCACGACCATGGGATGAGTTTCCATTTGTAAGTGTCCCTTTTAATTTCTCTTAAGAGTGACTTGTAGTGTTCAGAATATAGGTGATTCACATCTTTGGATAGATTTATTCCTAGGTAGTTTATTCTTTTTTATGCAATTGTGAATGGAATTGCTTTCCTGATATCCCTTTCTATTGGTTCATTGTTCGTGTATGGGAAAGCTACAGATTTCTGTGTGTTAATTTTTATCCTGCAACTTTGCTGTATTCCGATATCAGTTCTAGTAATTTTGGGGTGGAGTCTTTAGGGTTTTCTATGTACAATATCACGTCATCTGCAAATGGTGACAGTTTAACTTCTTCTTTACCAATCTGGATTCCTTGTATTTCTTTGTTTTGTCTGATTGCCATGGCTAGGACCTCCAGTACTATGTTAAACAGCAGTGGGGAGAGTGGGCATCCCTGTCTAGTTCCCGATCTCAGAGGAAAAGCTTTCAGCTTCTCGCTGTTCAGTATAATGTTGTCTGTGTGTTTATGATATATGGCCTTTATTATGTAGAGGAACTTGCCCTCTATTCCCATTTTGCAGAGAGTTTTTATCTTGAATGGATGCTGAATTTTGTCGAATGTTTTTTCAGCTATGGAGATGATCATGTGGTTTTTGTCTTTCTTTTTGTTGATGCGGTGGATGATGTTGATGGATTTTTGAATGTTGTACCATCCTATCATCCCTGGGATGAATCCAACTTGGTCATGGAGTTTGATCCTTTTGAAATACTTTTGTATTCGGTTTGCTAATATTTTATTAAGTATTTTTGCATATACATTCATCAGGGATATTGGTTTGCAATTTTCTTTTTTGGTGTGGTCTTTGCCTGGTTTTGGTATTAGGGTGATTTTGGCTTCATAGAATGAGTTTGGGAGTATTCCCTCCTCTTCTATTTTTTGGAAAACTTTAAGGAGAATGGGTATTATGTCTTCTCTGTGTGTCTGATAAAATTCTGAAGTAAATCCATCCTGCCCGGGTATTTTGTTCTTTGGTAGCTTTTTGATTACCGTTTCAATTTCTTTGCTCGTAATTGGTTTGTTTAACTTTTGTGTTTCTTCCTTGGTCAGTCTTGGAAGGTTGTATATTTCTAGGAAGTTGTCCATTTCTTCTAGGTTTTTCAGCTTTTTGGCATATAGATTTACATAGTAGTATTTAATAATTCTTTGTATATCTGTGGAGTCTGTCATGATTTTTCCGTTCTCATTTGTGATTCTGTTGGATTGTGTTGATTCTCTTTTTCCCTTAACAACTTTGGCTAGTGGCTTATCTATTTTGTTTTTGTCAAATAACCACCTCTTGGTTTCATTGATGTTTGCTATTGTTTTACTCTTCTCAATTTTGCTTATTTCTTCGCTTATCTTTATTATGTCCCCCTTCTGCTGATTTAGGCCTCATTTGTTCTTCTTTTTCCAATTTTGATAATTGTGATGTTAGACTATTCATTTGAGATTGTTCTTGCTCCTTCTAGTGTGCCTGGATCGCTATATACGTTCCTCTTAAGAGTGCTTTTGCTGCGTCACACAGAAGTTGGGGCTTAGTGTTGTTGTTGTCATTTGTTTCCATATATTGTTGGATCACCATTTTGATTTCGTCATTGATCCATTGATTATTTAGGAGCGTGTTGTTTAGCCTCCATGTGTTTGTGAGCCTCTTTACTTTCTTTGTACAGATTATTTCTAGTTTTATGCCTTTGTTGTCTGTAAAGTTGGTTGGTAGGATTTCAATCTTTGGAATTTTCTGAGGCTCTTTTTGTTTCCTAGTATGTGGTCTATTCTGGAGAATGTTCCATGTGCACTTGAGAAGAATGTGTATCCTGTTGCTTTAGGATGTAGAGTTCTATAGATGTCTATTAGGTCCATCTGCTCTACTGTGTTGTTCAGTGCTTCACTGTCCTAACTTATTTTCTGCCCAGTGGATCTATCCTTTGGGTTGAGTGGTGTGTTGAAGTCTCCTAGAATGAATGCATTGCAGTCTATTTCCCCCTTTAGTTCTGTTAGTATTTGTTTCACATATGCTGGTGCTCCTGTGTTGGGTGCATATATATTTAGAATGGTTATATCCTCTTGTTGGACTGAGCCCTTTATCATTATGTAGTGTCCTTCTTTGTCTGTTACTTTCTTTGTTTTGAAGTCTATTTTGTCTGATATTAGTACTGCAATCCATGCTTTCTTCTCGCTGTTGTTTGCTTGAAATATGTTTTCCCATTACTTGACTTTTAGCCTGTGCATGTCTTTGGTTTGAGGTGAGTTTCTTGTAAGCAGCATATACATGGGTCTTGCTTTTTTTATCCATTCTGTTACTTTGTGTCTTTTGATTGGTGTATTAAGTTCATTTACATTTAGGGTGACTATTGAAAAATATGTACTTATTGCCATTGCAGGCTTTAGATTTGTGGTTACCAAAGGTTTAAGGTTAGCTTCTTTATTATCTTACTGCCTAAATAAGCTCACTTATTGAGCTGTTATATACACTATCTGGAGATTCTTTTCTTCTCTCCCTTCTTATTCCTCCTCCTCGATTCTTCATATGTTGGGTGTTTTGTGCTGTGCTCTTTCTAGGAGTGCTCCCATCTAGAGCAGTCCCTGTAAGATGTTCTGTAGAGGTGGTTTGTGGGAAGAAAATTCCCTCTGCTTTTGTTTGTCTGGGAATTGTTTAATCCCACCATCATATTTGAATGATAGTTGTGCTGGATACAGTATAGTTGGTGCAAGGCCTTCTGTTTCATTGTATTAAATATATCATGCCATTCTTTTCTGGCCTGTATGGTTTCTGTCAAGAAGTCTGATGGTAGCCTGATGGGTTTTCTTTTATAGGTGACCTTTTTTCTCTAGCTGCCTTAAAACTATTTCTTTGTCCTTGATCTTCGCCATTTCAATTATTATGTGTCTTGGTTTTGTCCTCCTTGGATCCTTTCTGTTGGGGGTTCTGTGTATTTCCGTGGTCTGTTCGATTATTTCCTATCCCAGTTTGGGGAAGTTTTCAGCAATTATTTCTTCTAAGATACTTTCCATCTCTTTTCCTCTCTCTTCTTCTTCTGGAACCCCTATAATACGGATATTGTTCCTTTTAGATTGGTCACACAATTTTCTTAACATTGTTTCATTCCTGGAGATCCTTTTATATCTCTCTCTGTCAGCTTCTATGCGTTCCTGTTCTCTGGATTCAATTCCATCAATGGCCTCTTGCATCTTATCCATTCTGCTTATAAACCCTTCCAGAGTTTGTTTCATTTCTGCAATCTCCTTTCTGGCATGTGTGATCTCCCTCCGGACTTCATTCCATTTCTCTTGCGTATTTCTCTGGATCTCTGTCAGCGTGTTTATGATTCTCATTTTGAATTCTTTGTCAGGAAGACTGGTTAGGTCTGTCTCCTTCTCTGGTGTTGTCTCTGTGATCTTTGCCTGTAGCTCTGCCTTTTCATGGTGATAGGAATAGTTTGCAGAGCTGGAACAAATGACGGCTGGAAGAACTTCCCTTCTTGTTCGTTTGTGGCCTTCCTCTCCTGGGAGAAAAGCAACCTCTAGTGGCTTGTGCTGGACAGCTGCATGCAGACAGGGTTTCTGCTTCCTGCCTGGCTGCTATGGAGTTTATCTCCACTGTGACTGTTGGCGTGGCCTGGTTCGGGCCCCTGCTCCAAAGTGGTGAAGTGGCATTGGAGAGGGAGCGGCATGGAGACTATTTATCTCTGTAAGGTGCCTCCCTATTCCCTGGAGCCCAGGGGTTAGACTGCCCTGCGATCCCCAGATTATTTACCTTTGGATATAGTGTCCCGCCCTGCCCCTTTAAAACTTCCAAAAAGCACCAGCTGAAACAAAAGAACGACCACAAAAAAAAATTTAATTAAAAATAAAAGTGGCCACTCGTTTTTCTTTATTCTCCAGTGCCAGCCACAGGCATCTGCTCACCGGTCTTGCAGCCCTCTTTCCCTAGCATTGGGGTCCCTATCTCTTTAAGACTTCCAAAAAGCGCTAGCCAAAACCAAACAGAAAAAAACAAAATCTGGCTCACTTTTCTTATGACCTCTGGGGCCCGGCCTCCGGTGCCCGCTCACTATTGCTGCCTTGTTTTCCTAGTATCCAGGGCCCTGCACACTGGCCCGGATGGCTGGATCTGTGTGTTCGGTAGTCCTGTGCTCCATCTCCCTCCCGCTCTGCCTATTCTCCTCCTGCCGGGAGTTGGGGGGATGGGCGCTTGGCTCCCACCGCGCTGTGGCTTGTATCTTACCCCATTCATGAGGCGCTGCGTTCTCTCTGCTGCGGATGTGGTCTTGATATTGTCCTGTCTCCTCTTGTCTTCATTCTAGGAGGGGTTGTCTTTGTTATATTTTCATAGATATTTGTGGTTTTGGGAGGATATTTCCACTGTTCTACTCACGACGCCATCTTCCAACACTCTCCAATGTGCCATGATTTAGATTAACCTCATGCTAGTAACATAATTTGAGTAAATCCGATTTCTACTCTATTAACTACAGGTTTTAAAGAATTGTGTAAAAAAAAAAACTTTCTGACATTCAAAAGTTTTTGAGTGTACTGATGTATCTGAAATAAGAGGTTAAATTTTTTTTGGTCACATTTAAGCAGAGTAGGAGAGTGATAATCTAAAATCTATGATTTATTAATAGTTAATACCTCTTTTCAGAGATAATAACATACAGTATGATGTGAAATAGTTTAAAATAGAAATTTAAAAATCACAACCTATTAAGATATACATTCTTATATTTTGTCCTGAGGCAATGCCCAATAAAAGAGGAAGATCTGTTTTCTTATATTCACTTCACTTATCAGGCATCTATTTTTAAACATATATATTAGAGTTCATACTATGAAAGTTAAAAATACAATACTTTAAAAACTCACTATTAAGTCTCTAGATAGCCTTGCTGAATTTCTTATTTTCAAAGATACTGTCTCTGAAGTGCTTGTAAATGCACACCTGCAAATTGCACATTCTGGACAATCAACCTTCTGTAACTATAACAACAATGATCAGATAATATGTCTTTTCAGAAGGCACAGACACACAAAGTGTATTCAAGATAAATTTGCCCCATTTCAGAAGACAATACATTTTTATTTCATTTAGGAAAAGGGATGATAAATTCACTTTGCTTGTAGTGCCAACTGCCTATGAAAAGAAAATTTCTGAATTATATAGATATCAGAATAACTGACACTTTTCCTAATGGCACATTTACTGAAACACTACAATTTTAAGAATAAAGCAAGCTAAACAGCTGTTGAAAAGGAAAAGAAAAAAAGCTTACTTCACCTGTACTTGCTTGTGTTCCAGTGAGAACCAGTGTGAGAGACATTCATAAGCTCCTGATAAAATCAGCAACTGGCAGAGCCCACAAGAGCCTTTCTTTAGAGCTCACTAGGGAACTCCCGGTTCTACAATGGGATGGTCATGTGCTCAAAAACCATCTCAGAAAGATACAGGGATGTGCTCCATCCACCCAGTGCCAAAGGAGCAGTGAGGAGGGCCCACAGCAGACACGCTGGAAGACTGTCCCACAACCCATGCTCTCTCGTGACACTTCACTGACAGAACAGTACAAGGAGCAAGAAAAGCATGAGGCCCGAATGAACAGTCTCAGCCACAGGTTCTCAGTGAGCCACAGCAAATCTTGTTTCCCACAGAATTTTTTAAAGACATTCTTTCTAAGACTATGAGTTGCTGCAGCTGTGGAAAATGACCACAGGCTCCTTCTAAAAATGTCTTTTAAGCCTGAGGGTAGCCCCTGGGCAGTTTCCTCATTTAGTGGATAAGGATCATTAATGCTATATTCCATTTTAGGGAATCTGAGTATAGAAGGAAAACATAGTTGGCAGTTCTAATCCTGGTAGGATATGTGCAATGCAGTTGTCTGAAACAGCTTCATTCAGCAGTTTTTATGCGAAATACAAAAAAAAAGAATATGCTGCTGAGGATTTTAAATTCCCAATTCAAACCCTACTGGTAGAAGAAGGAAGAGCAAGCAGGTGTGTCTACAAGCACCAACCGAAATTGCATGGAAAAAGCTTTCTTCTGCTCAACAGGAAAGGAAACCAGTAATAAAATTTTAAGAAATATCAGAGGAGTAGGTGGAAAGAACAAAATTAATTAAGAAAGATAATCTCTTGGCTATTGACATTTACGTCCTTCTTAAACCACAGTAATTTAATAAAATAGGATTATTTGCCCTCCTCTCACTGCTCACACAACTGAACAGCTCTGTAGAGAACAGTATTTACATGTCTAAAACAATACAAATATAACATGTATTGTATTTTTACTTTAAAATAGTTATTAGTTACAGAAGAGAATGAGAATTAAAAACTAACAATTTTCCGTGTATAAATCAAATGGGTGAGATGAGAGAAGTTCTAAGAATGCAAATTTGTTATTTATTTAAGAAAGAAGTAAATACTGTCCTAATTTAAAATCAAGGATTATAGACACTAGTATGAGGGACAGGGTGATCATAAAACTGCAAGCAGAAACTCATAAAAAGATACATCTTGGGGACTTGGGAGAGGTCACATGAAAATAGGGGCAGAGGAAAACTTACTCATAACATTTGACACTCCTGTAAACAGGCTTTACTGTCTGAACATTGGCATTAACATTGCCCTAGAATCTTAAGCGTTCTGTTTCCTTTTCATTAACTTTGCTGCATAAAGCTAAGAATGAGAGAAAACTTTCAATGGAAAGAAAATCAACAGTTTGGATTACATAAGATAAATGGCTGGAAGCACAACAGGGGTGGCCTTTCAATACTCACAGCACAAGGCATTGTTTTTAAGAAAGACATGCCCCAGGGCCTCATCACTGTAGAACACTGTGGCAGACAACAAAGTAAAGTGAAAATGGAAGACTAAACATTCGGACAGAAGGTAAGAGAAGTGAAGACCTCCTTGATTAGGTAAGTGATGTTTTAGACAGAATAATACTGATTTTTAAATTCAGATCAAATTTCCTAAGAAAATATTAACTGCAGGATATGCGAGCTTCTAATTGAGGCAATTTCACAAACAGGTTTCATCATAAAAACCAGAAGGTTCAGTAAGATTGCTTTGGAGACACTTGGCTCTGACTGCTATTAGAACAAGTGTGCAAATGCTGGATGAGGTGAGACCCAAAAGAACTGGTTACACACACTCAGCTGAAAACACCTGTAGCTATTGCCCCTTCACATAACAATTTTTGTTGAGTACATTCTGTGTTCCTAGCATCACAACAGGTGACAGACCCTAGAGTAAAGACACCACAGAGCCAGCTGAGGACAAGCACAAGGCACTCAGAGCCTAGCTGAAGGCAAATACACGAACAAAAACACACCAAGATAATAAATGTCCTAAGAGGATTAAGGTTTTCTGGGCACGGGGGAGAGAGAAATAATGAGAGTCCTGGTCAATTAGAGGAAGATCAACAACAAGGCCTGCTCAAATTGGGTTTTGAGACAGAAACAGTACCGACTTATTCAGGAGGTGAAAAGACAGGATTTGGCAACCAACTGGATAATGAGGTGAGGCAAATGGGGTGGGGCTACTTGCAGGGCTTCACTCTGTAGATGTAGCCATTAACCCTATATTAATAATGTCTACATTTTAAAGACAGAGCAAAATCTCCTGTGAACAACAATGAAATTTGGAACTTTAGCTTCCCTTTTTGTCTCTGAAGAGTTCTATTAGCACATAACTGCTGCACCCAGTTGGGCTTCAACATAGGTCAAAATTTCTGTCCATCACTACATTCTCTTCAATTCTGCCTAAATATATGCTTAATTTTCATGAAGGATAGTTTGGGAACAGCCAAGCCTGTGTTTCTCAAGTGTGATCACTGAGGAGCCCCAGGAGGTAGCAGGAAATGTGAATGGACTGTCTACAGCAGGATTCAGCAATGGAGGAGCCTGTGAGCAAGTGTGCTGTTGTCATTTCTAAAGGGTTAGAAACCAAAACAAAACAACCAAACAGAATATGCAGGAGAGAACTATGTGGCACACAATGTCTAAAGTATTCACCAAATATCCCAACTCATGATATAGGGGATTTGAGGATATACTTTGAAGAATTCCTTGCTAATGTAAAATTTCTTAAATCTTAAATTTCTTAAATTGAATATGGCATTTTAATCTTAAAAATTCAGGGAAATCAGTCAAGGCATCCTGCCTCACAATATATCAGTGTTTGTCTTGCTACTAAAACTTGTTATGTTTCACAATGTATTCAAAATCCTCAAGTCAAATGGATGCTCTGGGCAGAGAGCTATCTTTATTCTGTGACTTTGGGAAGTCCTAGGCCCTGAGAAAAACAATTATGATTTTGCCGGCAACACAGATAATAATCATCTTAACTTCTCCTAGTTTCCATTTCACCAAGTGACTATTTCTTGACCTTGAACTCATCCGGGGCCACCAACATAACCCATCATAGCCTGACAACAGTATGCCCCAAAGTATTTTTTTTTGACAGATTACTAAAACAAACAGTGAAATAGCCTAATATGAAAATGTACTTTCTAAAATAACATTCAATTTAACAAACTCCTTGGAATAGCTTGCCAGTTGCAAACTAATATGGCTAGTAACAAACAAAATAGCCTATAGCAGATAAATGATTACATTAACAATAATAATCCTTTAAAGGAATGACATGTATCTAAAATTAAGTTACCTGTATTTGGAAACTATTTTTGTTAGACAACAAAGGAGGGCACAAAATGGTAAATACAGAATGATCCAAAAAAAAAGATGTTTGGGGGGACTCAATAATATGGGTGATTGTAGTAAACACACTGTTTTTCAGGTGAAACCTTCATAAGAGAGTATATCAGTAATATCTTAATATTTAAAAAAACACAAAGACCAAATGTTTGCTGACTTCCTTGAAAGATAAAACTGATTACACCCACTCTTCTTTATCATTCTCATTTTTCTAATATTCATTGCTTTCATATTCATTTTAGGGCTGGGAAAAAGAAATAATGACAAAAAGACCACTGAGTAACCAGTTCAGTTTGAAAATTTTAAATAACCCTTTCTAACAACTTCCTGTGAGACCGTTATCTAAACAGCATTTCATATATTTATGTGTGGGTATGTGTGTGTGCCACACATACATATGAATAACTCTATTGAATAATATATGTGTGAATCAGGGATTTGAAAAACTGCTAATTAAGAGAGTTGGTCCCTCATGCTTCAAAAGACAAACCCAAATACACTAAATATATCCCTCACAATGATAATCCCAAAAGTCTTACATAAACACTTCACTTGGGAATAACACAGCTTCATAAAACGTAGGAGATTTTGTGGTGCAATTCTGAGCCTCCACCAGTGGTAACAAGATTCTAATACATCTTGTCTCCATTCATGGAAAAGAAAAGGAGAAGAGATGCCACAATGAACCACTGCTGGGTAATGAGCCTTTCTGCTCCTCCTCAAGACCAGCTGCAACCATCTCCAGTCTACTTCAGGCTCCAATTAACAAAGTAAAATGGGGAAATGTTGTCACACTTGGCCCCAAATCATTACTTACACAAGGAAACTTTTATATAAACTTATTGGGCTACCAATATAACCAATGCTTGGGTACACACTTAATACTCCACAAGTATCATCTAAAATTACAAAAATTCAAAAGTTTTAAAAGGTAAATAATCTTTTAAGTTGCTTCATGGAAAATGGCCAAAAGATTATTCTTCTATAAAAACAGTCTTCTTTCTCTCAACTGAGCCTTCCTTTCTTTATAATCAAACAAGACTTACGTGAAAAAATTCTGGAACTGTGTTTTACAATGTGAATAAACTTAACATTACTAAAATGTACAATTAAAAGCAGTTAAGATAGTAAATTCTGTAATATTTTTTTACCACAAGAAAAATTTTTAATGAAAAACAAAATTAAAAAAACATTTAATGAAACCCACATCATTTCTTCCCTGAAAAGGTATGACAAGGAAAGAAAGGGGAGCAAATATTCTCCTTTTGTGTAGTAGATGTGTGTGTTTTCATTTCTGGTGCATTCCACACATACGAGTTCCACAGACATAAAACAAAGTTTAAAAACCTTGAACATGAGGACTTGAGCTTCCTAAAGTCCGAATCAGACACTAAAGCTCCTCAGAAAAGACTAGGTGTTGGGACACCATTTCAAGAGAGAAATCTAGCTCACGGTGGGTCACCAGAGGGAAATCGCAAGATCAACCAGTCTGTGCAAATCCGGTTCTTAACTACAAACAACAGAAATGAACACTGGCAACTTAAAAGGGAAAGGAAACCGTGGCGGTCCAGTAGGAGGTCACAGAATTCACACTAAAGACAGAGGACCAGTTTACTTAGAAGGAATTTCCATGACTGTACCCAAGAACACACCTTGCCTTACCCCAGGATCAGCCCATCACCCCTGTGCACTTACTACCACCTCCAACTGGTCCTGTGTTTCTGTGCTGTTCCCTCAGTGTTCAGATTCTGGGGTGGGAAGAACCGAGTGGGCATAAAAGGGAGCTTCTTTTCAGTGGAGAATTCCTCACAATAGACAGCATATTCAAATGCTGAGGACAGAGAGAAGGCAATTTTCCACAGTGGATACCAAGGAGCTTAGTAGCCATTTATGACTGCAGGTCCAGCTCATTCCGTTTAAAATAAGTAAGTTTCCAGCGAGTTCCAGGAAACAGAATCTTCATGATGACTGGATCCTGCCACTTGCGATACGGTAGGTTTCCACACATTATCACCAGATAAGACTAGTCATAGACCATCATGGGTTAAGCAAGCTGCACAAAAGCAGGTGGAATGAATGAGGCCATGGTTAGTTGCCCTCTAAGCCTTTTGCTTTTGTCTGTCAAACCTGCTTGACCTTGATCAGAGCAGACACTGTCTTCCAAACTCATGCCAGAACAGAGTAAGGAGAGAGTGTACACCCCAGCATTATGGGGCTAACAATACCCAAGCAGAAAATATGCCATTTATCTGGCACAGTTTGGTCAATATGAAAGCCTCTAACCAGCTTCCAGTCTATCTGAACAAACTCCCACAGATACTGTAGGGCAAAGATGCACAGAGATTTAGAAAGTCACAAAGAGGTGAAAGTAAGGACAGAGGACTTTCATAACATTACATTCTCTTTTCATTCAATACATTTCTCTACTCAAAATCCTTTGAAATTCCTCTGTTCAAAGGGCTTCTACTTTTATGATGATAGAGCAGAGATGTCTCTACCAACTTTATTTTCTTGAAAAGTCAACAGAACAAGCCTTTAGAAAAAACTGAAATCCATTTTTTAAAGCAAATGTAGGAGACATCTAGATACACAACAACATATGCAAAATGTATGTTGAAATGGTGATGAATGTGAGACACAGAGGATGGCCAAACCTCAGTGTCTGAGGAGGCAGCATCAACATAAACAGGCTGCAGGACCACCTGTGAAGGTGGCTTGTGGGCAAAGGCAGAAACAGTAGACCATTTGAAAGCCTGTGAAAGGAGCAGTAAGACTCCAAGTCTACTCCACTTTCCCCTTTTTTGTAGAGCAACAATGTCGTAACACCGGCAGTGAAGAAAATAGGGGTGAAAACCAGGTTAGAAAGTACACATGTGCATGTCAGAGCACGAGATCCTCCAGGCCTACAGGAACTCTATCCAAACAGGTCAAGAACTCCAGTATCTGGACTGATATTCCCAAAACAAGAGATCAAGGGGACATCCTATGGGAAAATTAACCCATCTACTGAAAAGACTTACAGATAAACTATTAGTATCTGCAATGAGAATGCCACCTGGGGACCCAGTCACCCTACAAAGTCTGGCAGAAAACAAGCCCACAGACATATAGCCGCACGTGCCACAAATGGGCACACTCCATTTCTTGATAGATCTCCAGTGCCTCACCTCTTAAATAAGCGAAAGAGAAGGATCACCAGACATCTGAGTAAGCCCACAATAATTAGGAGAAAAGACCAAAATAACGTGAAAAAAAGTATAATAGTGGAAACAGACAATACTGGTAAAAGAAGAAAACTTCAAAGAAATCATATTTAATATCTCCATTGAGCTAAGATGCTGCATTCATCACTTAAGAGCCTATTATTTAAAAGAAAAAAATCAGGAAGAATGGAAAAGAAACAAAAAAATCAAGGGAAGGATTCAGAGGTTAAAGAAATCTCACGGAAAGGAGAATAAAAATTTAGAGAAGGGGACAATACAAAAAAAAAGTTAAGAACACTGGAAAGTCAATATTGAAAAGTTTTATACCAAAATTAATATACAGTCAAAAAAAAGGGAAAAAGGAGAAAATCTTCAAAGGAAATACTATAAGAACATATTAAATAACTCAAAAACATAATTCTTAGGTTATAAGGACCCACTGAGCACTCAACTCAATGAAGGAAAAATAGTTTACATTGTGGTTAATTCACCAACAATTTCTCGGAAAAACATGAGTAAGATACCTAAAAAACTAGCACAGAAGAAAATGACAAAAACATGCAAAATATCAAGGAAAACGACCTCAGACTTGTCCACTGCAGCACTGGAGAGCAGATGATAATAAATCTGGGTGGCCAGAAAGATTTCCCACCTAGGGTTCTGAACCCAGCAGAACTACCAGGCAGCCTGAGACCACTTTCATGCCTGCAAAGTCTGAGGAAGTTGTCGAAAAGGGCTGGATTTTGTTTGAAGCCTCCTAGCTGTATTTGATAGCCTCACTCCATCACATTACCCTAACCCTAACACTAACCCATTCCCATACCCTAACCCGTTCATGTACTCTATCCATAGTTCTAACCCCTTCTCTTCCTATTGTCTTATTTCAAACAAAACCCCTATGACAAACCCTACTCTTCACTGTGTTCCAATCTTCCATTTATTAAATATTAGGCAGTATTATTTTAATCCTAAATATCTAAATTCTTAAATCCCCACGCTCTGAACCCTTAAATTCCAAATGTAAGGTTCTAAATTAACTAAGGGAAGTTACAAGAAAGAAGAACATTACACAAACATGTTTTCCTTGTATACATTAGCAATGAATAATCAAAAAAGGAATTTTTAAATTCTCTACTAAATAATGTCAACATTAATAATATACATGGGAGCAGACTTAGTTTAAGTGCAAGTATTATGCATTTAAAATTATAAAACATTGATAATAGGAAAAATAAAGAAAAGCAAAATAAATGTAAGGTCCTGCTGTGGTGATGGCAGACTTAATATCTCTAAGATGGCAATGGCACAAATGCACCCTACAGCCTCAATGTGGTTCGTATGAAAATTCCCAAAGCTTTTTAGGAAGAATTGCTCCTGCTGATCCTGTCACATATTAAATTGCAAGGGACCACAATGAGCCCTTGAGCAGAATCTTGAAAAAGAAAATCAAAGCTGGAGGCACAGGCTTCCCAAAATCTAATCTTAGTACAAAGTGAGCAGTAAATGAAACACTGTGACACTGTCATAAAGATACACAGCTGACCCTTGGAGAGTACTCATGTGAACTCCACAGGTCCACTTAAACTGATTTTTCCCCGCAAATATGTTGGGAAAATGTTAAGTCAACAATTTGAAACGTTACCTTTTCTCTAGCTTACTTTACTGTAAGAATATAGCACATAGTAGGTATAATGTACAAAATATTGTTAATCGAGTGTTTATATTATTGGTAAGGCTTCCAGGCAAAATAGGCAATCAGTTTTAGGATAACAAAGGTTTGGCAGAGTCACATGTTTTATGTAGATTTTGATTCTGTGGGGGAGTCAGCACCACTAGCCCCCATGTTGTTCAAGGGACGACTGTATATAAAGATCAACATACCTGAATGGAAATATCCAGTTGATTTCTGACAAAGGTGGACAACATTAACTTATGGAGAGAAAGTGTCTTTCCAGTAAATGGTGCTTGGCAACATCCTGTCTACATGCAGAAGAATGAAAATGAATCCTAACTTATATCATATACAAAAATTAACTCAAAATACATAACGGCTTGCATGTAATAGGTAAAACATGGGGATAAGTCTTCATGACCTTGGATTTAGCTATGGTTTCTCAGATCTGAAACCAAAGTAAAAGCAACAAGAGAAAGAATAAATTAATTTCCTCCAAATTAAAATCTTTTCTGCATCAAAAGATTCCAACCAAGAAGTGAAAAAGTCACGGAATAGAGGAAAATATCTGCACACTGTACATCTGACAAGAGCCTGTTATCCAGAATACACCATGAACTTGTACAGTGCAACAAGGCAACATCCCAACTTTTTAAATGGATGAGAGACTCCAAGACATACAAATGCTCCAACAAGCACATGGAAAGGTGTCCCATAGAATTCCCTGCACACACATGGGAATGGCTATATTCAGGAAAACTGAAAATCACACATTGCCAAGGATGCAGAAGAACTGGAGCCCCTAACCTTTGCTTGTGGAAATGTAAAACGTGCAGCCTGTGTACAACACCTTGGTGTTTCCTCATAAAGATAAAATACAATTACTTAATTGTGGTTCTACATCCACTCCTAGATAATACTTCAAAGAAATGACTATGATGTTCAAACAGAAACTGGCCCACGAGTTCTTGGCAGCACTGATCAGCACAGCAAAAAGTCAGAAACAACTCAAATGCCCATCAAGGGGTGAATGGATGGATAAAAACGGGTTGATCCATAAACTGTATTTTTCTGCCATATAGAGTAAGGAAAATGGTCCACAGCCTCCTGGAAAACGGTGTGGAGAGTGGGGAAGGTGTCCCCAGAACCTTGAAGATACAGTTAATATATGAGCAGCAATTCCATTTCAGGGCATCTGCCTAAACAACAGGGCATCTGCCAAAAGCAGGGACTTATATATTTGGACACCTATGCTCACAACTGCATGACTCACAATGGTTAAAAGGTGGAGAAGACCCACGTGTCCACAGACAAATGGATGAACAAAGTGTCCTCTCCACACAGTGGAGTGAACAAGGGCATCCTGGCACCTGCTGCATGGATGAATCCTAAAGCCAATTTTCTCAGTGAAATGTGCCAGTCACAGAAGGATGAATACTATGTGATCCCACTTACGTGAGATCTGGTGGAGCACATCTGAGCTAATGTCCCTGGAAGAGTTCCAGAAAAAGGAAATGTGATCAGAATAGAAAGACATTTGCACACAGCTGGGGTAGATGGAAACCACTGTGCTGGGTCTGTGCACTGGATTATCATGTGGACACCCTAATACTTCCCTCATATAGGGTCAGGTGGTGGCTCCCTATAAACTTGTCCCTATTTAGGGTGGAGGCCAAGAGAATTTTGTGTGAAGTGGCAGGTGTGGTAAAGTGGGACCATGGGACATTTAGTGTAAAGAGTGTTTGTACTGACACTGCAAGTTTTCTGTGTGCTTGAAATTGCTGGATAGCAAATTACTTTGCAGAACAACCACGTCGGTCCTGCACCAGAAAAGCAGAGCAGACATCACACCCTGTCACAGAGGCCAAGCCCTCCCCATTCAGTTCACCCGAAGTGGACCACTACTTAGCCTGCGGGAGTCACTACAAGGCACGTGGTAAAATTCCCTTGCAGACACGGGGCTTGGGTGTTGGGACGACCTGGAGTGGAACACTGGGATTTTTAAATTCCAGTTTCCACACTGCTCCACCAAAAACCTGTTACAGCTAAAAATAAAATCAATAATCTAGCAGGATACAAAATCAACATACAGAAGTTGTTTACTTCTGTTCACCAATAACCAATCGTCAGGAAGAGACATTAAGAAAACAATGCCCTTTACAACTGCATCGTAAAGAATGAAGTACCTAAGGAGAAGCCTAACCAATGAGGCGGGAGGCTTGAAGCTTGAGGCCTAAACACTGTGGATACTGCAGACCAGGATGGGGCGGGGGTGGGATAGGTTATTACAAGTCCTGTCGACCAACAGGAACCTTCAGACTCCGTGGGACCCCCCCATCGAAATTCCACCACACTTCACAAAGAAGCAAACACCAAACAGGCTGGATAGAACCACACAGGACCCCATCCCCACAGCCGACATGAGAAAGCAGAGCCCGGGCATCGTGCCGTGACCTCCCACTACACTGTGGACCTGTAGCAACGGAGACCCCATGTTTCGCCCAAGCAGAAGCGGGAGTCTAAACAGAACACCAAGTGCCCTTCATCCCCCAACCTGCTCGGCATGAAGAACCGGCTCACTTGGCCCCGGCCGCAGGCAGTGGGTGTTGGCCACCCTCAAGGAGCCAGGCTGGTTCAGCACCATGCTGTGCCCAGGGGGGCCTCCCAGGTGGACCCCACCTCGGGGACCCTTCGCAAGAAACCACCCTGTGTGCTGGGCGCTCAGCAAAGGCTGAAGCACAGGTAAGCGAGCCGCTTAAGCAGCCAACTCCCCTCCGCCCCCATTCTCATTTCAGAGCCTTGTTAGGAAGGATGCCTGCAGCCTGGAAGGTGTCCCGCAGGTGTGGACAATCCACCCACTGCAAGGGGCCCGAGGCACGCAGCGTGGAGACACAGGCTGCCGGGGAAGCGCTGGACACCACATACCCTCCCCAGCCCTGTCTCAGCACGGGCCCGAACTCTCCCTGAGTGCCGTCCGCCACACCCTGAACTCAGCTGCACCCGTCGTGGCCCAGACTCCACAAATACTCAGTTAACCATCGCAGGCCTTCCTCTCCCGGACCCTGAAGAGGAGCGCTCAGTAGGATATGCACGGAAAGCTTCTCCTTACCTTTCCGTACTGCAGCTCCTCAGGAAACAGAGGTGCCCCTGTGGACGCGGCCCGCGGTGTCACGGAGCTGCAGGGGATCCGGAGCAATACCAGCACCGGTCAGAGCCGGGAGAAAAGGCCTGGGTCCTGACAGCGCATGAGCTCTGCTGATCCACAAAGAGGGCAGAGGCGCCGCTTGCGGGTTACGGTGAGCATTGCAGGATGCGTGCTTACAGCTCAGGGAAGGTGGTGCCCCCTTGTGGCTGAACTGATGAACCACAAATCTTTGGAAATTCATGCCACAATGGGCACAAATTTCTTGTGTCTTCTCCACTTTAAGAGTGAAATGAATGAAATGAAGTAGGCAAAGGCTTTACAAGTTACACCAAAATTAACTCGAAATTCCCCATAGGCATGTTCCTTAGAAAACTAAAAATAGAAATACCATTTGACCCGGTAATTCCACTCTTAGGAATTTACCCAAAGAATATAGTTTCTCAGATTCCAAAAGACATATGCACCACTATATTTGTTGCAGCACTTTTTACAAGAGCCAAGATATTGAAGCTACCTAAGTGTCCATCAGGAGATCAATGAATAAAGTAGGTGTGGTACATAAACACAATGGAATACTTCTTAGTCATAGGAAAAAACATATCCTACCATAGGCAACAACATAGTTGGAGCTGGAAGATATTATGCTCAGTGAAATAAGCAAGGTGGAGAAAGACAAATGCCAAATGATTTTCCTCATTTGTGGAGTATAACAGCAAAGTAAAAATGAAGGACCAAAACAGCAGCGGACGCACAGACTCCAAGAAGGGACTAGCAGTTACCAAAGGGGAGGGGTGTGGGAGGGCAGGTGAAAATGGAGGGAGAAGGGTATTGAGGGGTATTATGATTGGCACACATGGTGTGGGGGACCACAGAGAAGACAGTGTAGAACAGAGAAGACAAGAAGTGACTCTGCGGCATCTTACTACACTGATGGACAGTGACTGCAATGAGGCATGGACGGGACTTGATAATATGGGCGGATGTAGTGACCGTAGTGTTCTTTCATGTGAAACCTTCATAAGAGTGTATGTCAATAATACTTTAATTAAAAATAATTTTTAGTGGTACACTCATAAAAAAATTTTTTATAGTCAAATTTTAGATGCAAAATTATAAAATTTGTAGGTAAAGCAAGAAAATCTACACAACCCTGATGAACCCAACACCAAAGGCCTATCCACAAAAGAAAAATAATCACATGTGCTTTATAGAGTTATAATTTCTACTCTAAAAGACCTTGCTCAGAGAACCCAAACACAAGACACAAACTAAAAGATAATATTTGCAAAATACATTTTTGATAAAGGATTTGTACTCAAGATATACAAAGATACATAAAACAAAAATGAGCCATTAAAAATATTTTACAATTAAAAAAGGTCTCAACATGACATTCAAGAATTGCATCACCAGTATTTATACAACTGCTTTGAAAAACTATGTCCCAACAAAAGCCACCATGCAGTTTTACATAATAGCTCTATTCATAAAGGCTAAAAACTTAAAGAAATCAGGAAGTGTTTCAGCAGATGAATGCTTTGGCAAATTGGGGTACATCCATTACATTTCACTACAATTTGTACAGTGAAATGTACAGTGATTTGCCCAGTGAAGCTGGTGCCTTGATCACTGGTGCTCACAGGGGTACCCCACATGAGAAATGGTTTCTAACAGCTTCTTTGTAATTATGAAGGCTTTGGCCTTGGGCCAGGAGAAGGCTTCATTCTTCCCTGTGGGGTTGGAACACATCGCCCTCCCAGTACACGACATGGATGTGTTTGCCAACCTGGAGGCTCTCCAAAATCCATATTTTGAGACACTTGTATGATGTATTATTAACTCCATTTTTTTCTCCTCAACTTTCTCTGGAGAATGGAGGGTTGAGGCTGAAAATTCCAACTTTCTAATCATGGCATGGGCTTTCTGCCTGTCAGACACCTGAGCAGAACCCACCCAGAACCACCTACTTAGTATAAAAGAATCTCTTACCCAGGAGATTCCCAAGGATTTAGGAGCCCAGGATCAGGAATGAGGCAAAGACCAGAATATGTTTTCTGTTGTATTTCTGTGTTCACAGTGGCACATCCCAGGAAGAGAGTCAGGAAGTTCTGCTTCTGCTATCCTTGGATAAGGAGGATTTACAACAAAAACTGTTTAATTCTTTAAAATGTTATAATGTTTTACCCCAACGTGTATGGATTAGATTCCAACTAAAAGTCTATAAGGGTGTAGTGACAAGTATTAGCTTCCACAGCTTTTTGAGGGTCTGACCGAGGCAGTTTCTATGACTGTCCATTCGCAGGTCTGGGTGGGGAGTGTAGGCCCCTCCCTTGTAGTGGTAGAAAGAGCCCTGGGCTCAGAGAAAAAGCCTATCTTACAAAAGAACTGGGACTTTTGTCTAAAGTTGCCATAGAAACACAAGTTAAATTTGAATTTCACAGAACAAATAATTTTTTGGACATACTTATATTAACATAATTCTTGCTATCATCTGAACTATATCCTGTGTTTTTACCCCAAGACTGGCAGCCCTATCTTAGGCCAGTCATCTAAATGCTTGGAGCTTCAATTTACAAATCTGAGAGATAGAATAATGCCCACTGTAGAGTGCTGTGCTTAGTATCAACTGGGAACACTGCAAGGGCTGGGGGTGTTGTTCTTGACACTCTCAGGGTTGCTGGGTCTGAAAATGAAACTGACAAAGATTAACCAGAGAAAAGCACACCCATTTATTAATAGGTTTTATGTGATATGGGAGACTTCACAAGGAAGTGAAGACCCAGAGAAGCAGTTGGCCCTGAGCAATTTGTGCTGGGTTTGATAAGGAGTGGACATTTGTGGAGAAATATGACAGGTTCAGGAGTATGAGATAGTGTCGTAAATAGGGGAACTTATCAAGGCCTGCTCATTAAGATTCCTCTTTCTGTCCCTTTGTCTTCAAAGAAAAGGATTTTCCTTTCCTCTTGGTATAGGGAGGGTACCTCTCACATAAGACTTAAGACAATTAAAAACACTTGATTTTTCTAGCTTACCTTACAGTTATAATACAGCACAAAACATGTGTAATGTACAAAGTATGTGTTAACTCTTTATATTATTGGTAAGTCTTCCAGTAAAAATAAGCAATGAGATTAGGATAATACTTAAGTTTGGGGGGAGAGAGATATTTTATGTGTATTCTGACTCTGTGGGATGTCAGCTATACAACCCCCCATTTTGTTCAAGGGTCAACTGTATGCACAGATCAACAGAAGTGAGTGGAAAGCCCAGAAGTGACCCAAACTATATACAGTCACTTGCTTTCTGACAAGGGTGGACAAAATTAAATTAGGGAAAGAATTGTCTTCCTTGCTAACGGTGCTGGGCAAATAGCTGTCCATATGCAGATGAATGAAACTGAACCCTTAACACATATCACATACAAAAATTAACTCAGAAAAGACAAAGGGCTTACATAATATTTAAAAAACAACAGAGTCTGGAAGAAAACATGAGGATAAACGTTCATGACCTTGGATTTAGCCATGATTTCTCAGATCTGACACCAAAGGACAAGCAACAGAAGAGAGCATAAAATTAAAAAATTTTCTGCGTTAAAAGTCACTAACCAGAAAGTGAAAAAACAGTCACATAATGAAAGGAAATATCTCCACGTTGTACATCTTAAAAGAGCCTGTAACCCAGGAAACACCACAAACTAGTACAAGGCAACAAGAAAAGACAAATGTTTAAAGTGGATTAAGATTCCAAGTAAGACATACAAATGTTCAACAAGCACATGAAGAGGTCTCACACAGCATCAGTTGCTATGGAAATGCAAATTAGACCACAGAGACCCCCACCCAATGCAAGCACATGGCATTGGCCATACTCAGGAAAATTCAAAATCACATGTTACCAAGGATGCATAGGAATTAGAGCCCCTAACCTTGGCTTGTGGAAATATAAAACATGCAGCTTGTATACAACAGCTTGGCATTTCCTCATAATATATAATACAGTTACCTAATTGTGGGTAAAGAACCGATCCTAGATAAATACCACAAAGAAATGAAAATGCTGTTCAAACAGAAACTGGCCCAAGAGTTCTTAGCATCACTGCTCACCACAGTAAAAAGGTAGAAACAACTCAAATGCCCATCAAGGGATGAACAGATGAACAAAACAGGGTTGATCCATAAACTACATTATTCTGCCAAATATAGAAATAAAGAAGAATGGTCCAAAGCTGATTTGAAAACACTGTGTGTGAAGAGTGTCCCCGAAAACTCGATCATAGTTAACATATAATTAGCAATTCCATTTCAGGGCATTTGCGCAAATGACAGGAAAGCAGGGATGTAGATATTTCACACCTCTGTTTACAGCTGCATGAGTAACAACAGCCAAAATGGGGAGACGACCCGGGTGACCACAGACAGATGAAAGCAATGTGGTCTCTACACAGTGGAGTAAACAAGGAGTCCTAGAACCTGCTGCACAGATGGACCCACAAAGCCATTATGCTCATGGAAATGCGCCCCTCCAAGAAGGACAAATATTATGTGATCCTGCTTATTCAAAGTCCCAGAGAAACCAACTGAGGTAAAGTCTCGGGAACAGTTCCAGAAAAAGGAAACTGCATCAGGATAGTAAGACATGTGCACTAAGCTGGAGCGGATGGTGACAGCTGTGGTGGTTCTGTGCATTGGATTATCATGTGGAGACCCTAATACTTCCCTCATTTGCAGTCAGATGTTGTTTCCCTGGAAGCGTGTCCCTGTTTGGGGTAGACACCACAGAAATTTCGTGTGAAGTGGAAACTGTGGCAAAGTGAGATGCTAGGAAATTCAGTATAAAGTGAATCTGTACTGACACTACAAGTTTTCTGTAGGTTTTTAATTGCTGGAAAGTAAATTAGTTTGCAAAATAACCTTAAGAAAAGCACAGCAGACATAACATCCTGTTAAGAGAGGCCAAGCCCTTCCACCCAGTTCAAACAAATGGCACCTTGCAGGGGTCCAGGGCTCATTAGAAAGCCTGTGGGAGGTTCCCCTGCAGCCACTTGGCCTTGGATGTTGGGAAGACCTGGGGTACAAACAGTGGAATTTTAGAATTCCAATTTCCCACCCTACTTCACCAAAGTCCTGTTAGAACTAAAAATGAATTCAGTAAACTTGTAAGATACCAAACCAACTTATAAAAGTCGTTTGCTTGTATTCACTAATAACGAACCATCAGAGATTAAGAAAATAATGCCCTTTACAAGTGCATCATAAAGAAGAAAGTGTTGTGTAAGAATAAAACAATTCCTACCATTTGCAACAACTTGGATGGGGCTAGAGGGTATTATGCTCAGTGAAGTAAGCCAGACGGAAAAAGTCAAGTACCAAATGATTTCACTCATACGTGGAGTGTAAGAATAAAGAAAAAAAACGGAAGAAACAAACCAGCAGCAGATTCACAGAACACAAGAATGGACTAACAGTTACCAAAGAGAAAGGCCCTGGGGAGGGAGGGTGGGAAGGGAGGGTAAGCGGGGAAAGGCATTATGATTAGCCCACATAATGTGCCAGGAGAGGTATGGGGAGGGCTGTCCATCACAGAGAAGACTAGTGATTCTACAGCATCTTACTACACTGATGGTCAGTGACTGTAATGGGGTGTGTGCTGAGGACTTGATGATGGGGGGAAACTAGTAACCATAATGTTGCTCATGTCATTGTAGATTAATGATACCAAGGAAATAAATAAATAAGACTAAAGTGGTGTGGAAAAAACTGTAGTATTTCCAAAGTATCTCACCTAGCCTTCGTGCATCTCCACATCAGTAGGTGCTTCCAAGAAGTGGAGAGAAATAGCCCATCTCTCTATCAACAGGTAATTACGAGGGAGAGCGAGGGCATATTTGGACTGGAGAAGTTCGGTGGGGCCCCTTCTTCTGAAGCCTGGTTGTGACAGACACGGGCAAGCTGAAGTGGATGACTACTAGTAAGTAACAAACGGGTTTCTCCCACTTTATTTCTCCCTTTGACTTATTTCGGCTCAAAGGTATTTAGTTCAGTAATTTTCTCCAGAAGTTACAGGTACCTAAGAACAAACTTAACCGAGGAGGTGGGAGACCTGAAAATTGTGGACCCTGCAGATGTGGACGGGAAGATTTAGGTTGTTACAAGTCCCTCCACACACAGCAATGTGCACAACCCCTGCGACCCTCACCAAAATTCCATCGCACTTCTCACAGAAACTAAGCAAACACCCTGCAGGCTTGGTTGAACTGGACGGGTCCCCATCCCCACAGCCGTCCTGGGAATGCAGAGCAGGAGCATGTCACCCTTTCATCCCATTACAATGCAGTGCTGCAGCAACCGAGACCCCGTGTGGCGCCCAAGCAGAAGCGGGTGTGGTAACAGAACACGGGGCGCCCTCTGCTTCACCAATCCAGCTCTTCCCT
Organism: Manis pentadactyla; assembly: GCF_030020395.1. Taxonomy (NCBI): domain Eukaryota; kingdom Metazoa; phylum Chordata; class Mammalia; order Pholidota; family Manidae; genus Manis; species Manis pentadactyla. Next base: position 1,239,698 of record NW_026645060.1, read on the forward strand.
TGGAGGCAGCACACGAGGCCCGGGCACAGGCCACGGATGGGGGTCAGCCCTCGGGAAGCTGGGCTGTGTCAGTGCTGTGCTTAGCCTGGGGAGAGTCTCCCAGGCAGACCCCACACTGGGGACTCTTCTCAGGAAATCAACCTGTGTGCTCAGCACACCGCAAGACCTGAACCCCAGGTAAGCAGGCCATTCAGCAACCAAGTGCCCTCTGCCCCATTACCATCTCAGAGCATTGTCAGGAAGGACGTCTGGAGCCTGGAGGGCCTCCTGCCGGTGCGGCCAATCCATCCAGTGCACGGGCTCCCGGGGACGCGCTGGGCGAGGCTCACCCGCCCCGGCACGGACTCAGCTGTGTCCCGGTCTCACCCGCCCCCTCAACACCACCCGTCGCGTCAGCCGCTCCCCCAAATTCAACTGAGACGCCTTTCCCTGCCGCAGGCCTTCCTCCACAGGCCCGTGAAGGGGAGCGCTCTGCAGGCGACGCACGGGGAGCCTCTCCTCACCTTTCCGTCCCATGGCTCCTAAGAAAACCGAGCTTTCACGGCGGCCGCGGATGGCAGTGACCTGGACGGTGCCGCACGGGAGCCTGAGGAATCCCGGCTTCCACCAGAACCAGAAGGATGTCCTGGGCCTGATCGCGCATGCGCCACGGAGGTCCACAGACAGGGCAATGGCATCGACTGAGGGCCACGGTGGGCGGACTACACCCACTTATTTCTAAGTTTTATGTGATATGGGACGAGGGCTCATAGCTCGAGGAAGGTGGCGCCCTCTCGTAGCTCGATTGATGAATAACAAAATTTTGGAAAATCAAACCCCAATTTGCAGGAATTTCCCATGTCTTGTATAATTTGTTGGAGAACATACAGAATGCAATGAAGGTACGCACAAGCTTTACAGCTTACACAAAAATTCACTCAACATTCTCCATAGACAATTTTTAGGTGCAAAATTATAAAAATTCTATGTAAAAGCAAGAAAATCTATACACTCTTGCTGATGACTTTTAACCCCCAACACCAAAACCATATACAAAAAATAAAAAGGATACATCATGTGGGATTTATAGAATTAAGATTTCTACTCTATAAAATCTTGTTCAGAGAACCCAAATACAAATTACGCACTGGGAGAAAATGTTGGCAAATACATATTTTATAAAGTATTTTTACTCAAGATACACAAAAATCCATAAAACAAAAAAGAACCATTAAAAACTATCTTACCATTGAAAAGATAAGTCTCACTTTAGGATCCAAGAATTGCGTCACTGTTATTTAGACAACTGCTTTGAAAAACTGTGTCTCAACAAAATTCACCATGCAATTTTACACAGTACCTCTATTCATAATGGCTAAAAACCTAAGGAAATCAGGATGTGCTTCAGTAGATGAATGCATTAGCAAACTGGGGTACATCCATTACCTTTCATTAAGACTTGTACGATTTGCCCAGTGAAGCTGGTGCCATGATCAATGGAGGTTACAGAAGGTCTACCGCATGTGAGAAATGGTTTATAACGCTTTTTTGTTACTGTGAGGGATCTCCCTTGGGCCAGCAGAATGCTTCATTCATCCCTGTGGGGTTGTGACTCATCACCCTCCCAGTACACCACATGGATGTGTTTACCAACATTGAATCTCTCCAAACTCCAATTGTTGAGACACAGGTATGACCTATTATTAACTCTGTTTTTATCTGCTCCCCTTTCTCTGGAGAATGGAGGGGTGAGGCTGAAAATTCCAAGCTTCTAGTCATGGCTTGGGCTTTCTACCTTTCAGGCACCCAAGCAGTGCCCACCCAGAACCACCTACTTACATTAAAAGATGCTGCTATTACCCAGGAAATTCCCAGGGCTTTAGGAACCCAGTGTCAGGAATGAGGCCCAGACCAATATATACTTTCTATTGTATTTCTGTGTTCATGTTGGCACATCCAGTGAGAGGGTCAGAAAGCTGTATTTCCACTATCCTATGAGAAGAAGGACTTACAAAAAAAAGCTAAGTTGACTTATTAAAAAAAGTTGTAATGTTTGACCCCAAGGGGTATGCATTAGATTCCAACTACAAAGCTGATGTGGCTCTAGTGCCAAATGTTAGCTTCCACGGCTATGTGATGTTCTGACTGAGGCAGTCTCTATACCTGTCCATTTACAGCTCTGGGTTGGGAGTGTAGACCCCTCCCATGGAGTAGTGGAAAGAGCCGTGGGCTCTGAGGAGAAGCCCGTGTTACACCAGAACTGGTACTTCAGCCTAAAGTTGCCATACAAACACAAGTTAAATTTGAATTTCAGAGAAGTAATTATTTTTTGGACATACCTATATTAAAATATTTTTTGCTATCATCTGAACTATATCCTGTGTTTTCACCCCATTTAACAGCCCTAACTTAGGCCAGTCATGTAAATGCTTGGAACTTCAGTTTCCTTATATAAATGATAGTATGATGTCCACTGTAGAGTGCTGGTCTTAGCATCAACTGGGACCACTGCCGGAGCTGGGGAATTATTCTTGACCATCTTAGGGTTGCTGGGTCTGAAAACTAAACTGACAGACAGACTAACCAGAGAAAAGTACACCCACTTATTTATAAGTTTTGTGTGATATGCGAGACTTCACAGGGAAGGGATGACCCACAGAAACAGTTGGCCATGAGCATTTTTGTGCTTGGTTTGATAATGAGTGGACAGTTAGGGGAAAATAGTACAGGTTAAGGAGTATGAGGTACTGTAATAAATACGGGGAACTTATCAAGGCCTGCTTATTAGGATTCTTCTTTGTGTCCCTATGTCTTCAAAGAAAAGGATTCTTCTTTCCTCTGGGTATAGGGAGGGTACATCTCATAAGGGATATATGATCTGTTTCAGGGGGTAAGGACAGGGAGAAGGTCAGAGTGAACTTCCTGCCTCTTTGATTTTACCAAACACCTTCAGTTTAAAATATTCAACATGCCAAGTTACCATATTTTGGGGTAGCATATCCTGGACCCCATCATTACAGTGGTTGACATGACCTAGAATCTGTAGTCTTAGCCTCTCCTAGAATCATTCTACAATAGTTATATGTCTGCCTGGAGTAAGACAAATTTGTGTTTTAATTCTTCTACTAAATATTGTTCTTGAATATCCATAAAGTGAGATAATAATAGTATTTACCTCAAATTGTATTTATGAGGCTTAAATGAGTCAATGAATGTAAAATGTTTAGTCCTGGGCATGGTACATAATAAATGCTTAACAAATAATACCTAGTTAACCCTGCAGTTGTGCACATATGATGTAATATCACTCAAACGAATTGAGGAGACTTGGAAATGAATCATTCAACTGAGGATAATTTCCTGAGTCATATTTCAGCACTAAGTGCTGATGGGCAATACTGTTCCTTCCCACTGGTTATCATAAAGAGACATAATTGGACAAGATTAGATGGGGAAGACTTTTGCAAGTCTTCCTGAGTATGTAAGAGACAAAGATAACACCTTTGTGATCATTTATGAAGGGTATAAAACAATTTCCTGAATCTTAGCTCATTTTGTAAACTCAAAATGAACTGACAGCTGATGCCTGCATTTTCCCAGAGGCAAAAATATGCCTCATCTGCAAATGGTGGTTTCACTGCAGCCTTAGGTGTACTACCAGCGGAGGCTAAGACTCTTCCTATTCATCAAATGACGCTGCACCAGGCTGTGTCACAGCATCGTTGAATGGCAAGATGACTTTTCAGGAATTCTCTAGATCACTGATGGCCAAGGAGAATGAATTAATCAAACAGAGCCCATCAGGAGATTTCAGGAAAGGCTATTAATACAGGAAAGCATTAAGATGTAACCACACAGATTGGTGGAAACACAGCTAGATATTAGTGGCAGCAGTTTCAGTTTAAAACATTTCTTTTACCTTGTTTAAAAAATGGATATTTGTTCAGCTGCATCTCCTGTACCGTCAGTGCTGACCTGTCAGGGACCTGAGATCTAATGGAAAAGTGAGCTGATATGCAAATGACAGCATCAGAACCAGGAGCTATCATAAAAATGCAAAAACCTTGCTTTTCTCCCCAACACTGAGACTATCACGATTTGGGTTGAAGAATTTTTAATGTTCCTTCTCTCTTTCTCTCTGCTGTTTTCTTTAACAACTTTTTCCATCCTAAAACTTTCAGAACTCAATCTCCATGTTGCTGCCTCCTAACTCATTTCTAACATTTGGTAGATTTACTTGCAGAAATAATTGTACCTTTCCACAAACTAATGTGCTGGATGTGGAGTGGATAAATATATGTTTATAGCACTTGAAGGGAAATAGGCAGAGTCACATCAATCAAGTGACTCAGTATGAACTGCCATTTAAGATACCCCGTGGGAGTGATTTTTTGTTCAGTTGAAGTGATTGTCATTTCTTTAAATTTCACATTTCTTCAGATGCATCCAAGGCATGTTAGCTAATGTAAAATGCAGAAGTAAAACATTTATTTATAAAGCAACAGCTTTGAAACAATATAGCATTCACAAGTCAAATACAGTTTCTTATTCTGTGATAAGCATTTGCTAACCTGAGGCTTTATTGTGTAAACCCACCTGCATATGCAATGGTAAACAATTTCCTGACAACTTTGGTTGAGTCATGAAATAGTCTTAAAGCTGAAACATAAGTTACAATTTCTGGTAAAACCTGGGGTCTTCTGTGAAGCCTCAGGAGTTTGATTTCCCATGAACAACTTTAGATTACCTTGTGGTTCCCAAGCCTCTATTCTGGTTCCTTTTTTCTCACTTTCTCTTTCTTTCTCCAAGAAAAATTTAGAAAGTCATCATTACTGAACATGTGTTGACTGTTTCCCACCATACTCTCCATGTGTCTTTGCATCCCAGAAGGGGGCATCTAGGCAGTGGGAATGGCAGTCTGGGGGTCTGATCAGCTGATCAGGCTGATATAACCAGTCTATCACCCTCATCTCCGCTTCTCCTCACTTCCACCCTCTGCCTTCCCACCTTCTTCCACTCTCACCAGGACTTTAGACAAAGGCAATAGAACATGAGCTTTGGGGTCAGACACACCTGTCTTTGAATCCTCCCACCTCCCAAGCTGTGTGACCTGATAAGCTGCCTGCTCCACCCTGTCACTGTTCCTTCATTTGACATGTGGCCAGGGTCATCATTTGACCTGCTATTTCTGGGCAAGTCTAGGAGTATGCTGTTTATCCTGACATACTCATCAATATTGCCTCTGTTCAATGTCTCAAGTATCCTGAACAGACCATAAAAATGAGGCATTTTAGGTGTCTACTATAGTGCCAAGTAAATAGTTCCTTGAGATGACAACTTCTACTGTTATTAATAATTATTTTAAGTGATCTTCCCACCAGACCTCAGTGGATTACTTGATGTGATGAGCTGGATGTGAGCTTAGAACTGAAAAATCCACTTTGTTTTTGCACTTTGTTTAGAAACAAATAACACCCACCTAGTTTTGTTTTACAATCTCAACTAAATGTAGGTCTCACCAGAATAAAGCCACCAAAGCAAGAAGCAGTAATGACCAGTTTAAGGTGGAAAGGAGAATGGAAATTAGGCACAATTTCATTGTGAGCAGGGAAAAATTGACACTTAAAGCAAAAAAATAAAAATAAAGTATTTCAGAGCAGGGTAGAATAAAGGTCAGGCATAGATGGCTTTTCCAAAATTAGTTCTCCTCCGTGAGCTCCGTTGGTAGAGCCTGAGATGAACAGCCTGCCAGCACAGGGCCTTGGGAAGACAGGTGAAGTGTCTCAGCAGAGAGGAGGGTGCCCCAGTGATGCTCAAGGTAAAACATCATCTATAGTGGAAATAGCAGACGAATTCACAGGAAAATCTTTGTTAGGGAGAAAAACAATAACTGGCCTTGTCTTACTTTTTCTGAGTCATCAACCCACTGCCAGACAGATTAACTGCTCAAAGTTATATGCCAGACCCTGGACTACACCCTGGTCATGTGGGATGTGACACACATTCCCTGCCCCAAGTAGCTCAGACTACAGACAAGGAGAGACACATGGCAGTGACAGCACTCTGTGCTGTGGAAAGGCATGCTGTGTAAGTTGGGAAGGGTAACCTCAGTAACAAAGGGCCCCAAGCCCTGTTGCTATCCACAATAGATGGCATTTCCTGCCGTCATTGCAGAATAGTGCAGGAGTTTGCAAGGTAGTTTTCATGTGCTCTAACTATTCCCATGGCCTTAGAGTTTTCTTTTGGATACTTCACATCCAGTCAACAGGTAGAAGAAAGAGGAAACTAGAGGGTGTCACAGGAATATTTTTTGGGCTAGGTTTGGAAGTGGTGCCCACAAGCCATTCGTCAGAGCTGGTCACATTGGCCCCACATAATGCAGTACCTGGGCAGCCATTTTCTGGTAACAATTCTACAGGATGAATGGGGAGAATTAATCTTTTCTGATCAGCCAGCTGTTCATGGGACTTATACATGGAGGTGGTATGTGAGGGCAGTTCAGAGGAGAGAGATAACCCAACTGTGCATGTGTGTGTGTGTGTGTGTGTATTTCTTGGGTGAGGGGCAGATATTAGCAATATCTCCATGGAATAATTGATATTTTAACCAAGTTTTACAGGAGAAATAGTATTTAACTCATGAAGGGCATTGGGAGAAGGAAGACAGTTTAAATATAAGGAACAGCATGTGCAAAGGTACTGGAGAGTTCATCCCATCATCTATACAACAAATACTATAAACGTGTCTTTTAAGTGCCAGAAATCATTCAAAATTCTGGGAATGCTGCTGTATACAGAACAGACAAGGCCTCCACTTGCCTCAACCCATATTCTAATGGAAGGAGACAAACCACACAGAAGCAACTAAGTACACAACCCCAAACATCAAATAGCATGTTGTGTGGGAGAAGTGCATGCCTGTAAGTAGGGCTAGAGCAAAGGGTGAATGTTGAAAGTGTGGAAAAAGGAAGTGATAAATGATGAGACTGGAGAAGATGGAAAAGGCGAGCCAGGAAGTGGCCTTCATGCATTAATGGGCACCAGCAAGAGGAGACGGGCAGAGCTGTGAATTGTGGAAGCTCCCTGGCTTATGGCAGAGAGACGCCAGGTGTGGGTGCAGAGAGCCTGGTTAAAAGGCGTCTGAATAGACTTGGGATGAAATAGGAGCCATGGTTGGAGGGGTGGAAATGTGAGTGGGTGCAGTGCACACAGGGGAATTGCCCCTCCTTCCAGGTTTCAGGCAGAAAATGGAAAGAATGTGTTTGCATATCGCAGTCCAGTCCTTTTGGTTTGTGTACGTTTTTACTTTTAAAAATTTGTATATATACCCTCACAGAAAAATCTAAAACTTAAAATGTTACCCAGTTATCAGAAAGTGCTGGGTACAGAGGAATACATGTACATGTCTGTGTGTACACAGACACATATATATTTATTTCTATGTGCATAGATATATTTTGTAGACTGTGCTCCACCTGTGTGTACACAAGCTCCCCAACTGTCTCTACCCATTTCCCCACCGCAGACACTCTCCTCCCTCCACCTGTACTCTGATACCTGCATCAGTTTGATCACTGTGTGGAATCCCACACCTTGCTGGGGCTCCAAGGTAGCCCCCCTCGAAATTCCCTCCAAACCCTGATCAGGCTCCGACAACTGATCCCAGGCCAGGCCACCACCTACTGAGGATGCCCCCTTCATCCTGCCTGGGTTCTGGGCCCTGCTTCAGTCATCACAGCATCCCTACACAACCTCCACAGCCACCTACCTCACTCAGACCTCCTTAGGAGCTCTACAACAACACATTTCCAGAAGAGAAGGGAGGAAAGAACAAGGGCAAGACAAAAAGTTCAAACGCACACATTTTTTTTTAAATCAGAAGATGGAGTTGACAGAGATGGAAGCAAGACTCATGTGTTTTTATTTAATGTTGATTTTTTGACCAAGTAAATCCTTAAATATTTAAACATGAGTTCCTAAAATTGAAAGTAAGTACACTTACATCCCTAATTGGTAACAGATCAAGAAAATAACTGTTGCAATGCTTTAAGGCAAATGTTTTAGCCTGCTTAGGGGGATGTGTTCTCAGGATAAAAGAAATGTAAAGTTTAACGCAGGAGTTAAAAGCAATAATACTGACATTGTTATTTTAGAACTAATATATGTATTAAAAGATACAGAAATAAAGGTTAATATTAGCAAACGTTTTCTGTGTAAGAGAAAAGCAATGTTAGTATAAAAATTTAAGTTAAAGTAGAACTTCAGTATTGTTACATTTGTATAGAAAATTTCAATATGAACAAAGAATTTAAAATATATACCTGTGTATTTTCCCTATTTTTGACCATTGAAGAGCCTAGAAGCTTTGATGACCCAGTGGCAATGAGCACTCTCAGCAGCCAGAGTTTTGTCTTTACCTAGTTTCCCCATGAAAGGAATCAGGGCTCTTTAGAGAAGTGGCTGATTCTGGGTCTGGGAGAGGGAGTGCACTTGGTGAGCTGGGGACACCTTCCTGTGCCTGGAAATTGGGCAGTTTGAAGGTGCTCTTACTGGCCAAAGATGGGAAATCGCAACTTCAAAATGAATGAAATCCACTGACTATATGCAAACTTGTAAGTCTATAAAATGATACTCAGAAAAGAGAAAAACAAAGATAAAACTGGCAAAAAACATTTGAGGTCTACTCCTTACTATTAAAGGGAAAATCCAAATACATAACTATATACTTTGCCTATACAGAAGAAGCCATTGATGAGATGAATCTCTCCCTTGCTCTTTCTCTCTGACAAAGATGGCCAACTAATAAACATAAAAGGAATGATAAAAAAAGAGAAATCAACATTTTGCAACCCCTGGTGAAGTCACTGATGGAGGCAAGAATCATCAATGGATGATTAAGCCATTAATTAGGTGATACACTGATGGAGAGATGGATCCCCTAGTACTGCTCAAGTCTGACTCCACAGATTATCTGATGGTTTAAAAAAAGAAATAGAACTTTATGAGGGGGAGATGAGGCTGTCTTTGCTACTGTTAAAGAGTCAGTTAGATGTACCTCATGAGGTAAAGTAATATCATACAGCATCAATGATGATGTCTTACCTGAAATGTTTAACCTGAATGTAATTCAGCCTCTATATCCACACTCCAGTTACAGAGAATTCATGGGTAAGTGAAATAAGGTAAATGCCACCAAAAATTCAGAAGCTGGACAAATTCAGAAACTAGGCCATTCTGAGGGACATCTGGCCTTGTCTCTTCAACAAGTTAATGTCATGCTAGAGAAAGGGGCAGGGGAGCAAAATTCTAGATTATAAGTGACTTAAGGAATGTGACGAACAAATACTGTGGGGAGTGGATCCTGCTAGGACAAAAATGGGGGTAACATACAATTTTTGGAGCGATTGGAAAATTTTGAATATGGATCAGATATTAGATGATACCAGTCACATCACGGTAAGGGTGATGTGAAAAAACTACCATTACTTATGTTAGCTATATAATGGCATTGATTTTAAGAAGGAAAATGTTCTGATTTTCATGATGTCCATTTAACTTATTTAAAATATTTTGGCTAAAAAAATTGATGATGTAAACATGTCAAAACTGTTAATATCTATTAATCTAGGTAATGGATATGTAGGCAGTCATTATACTCTATTTTCCTGTGTGTTTGGAAATATTTATGATAAAATGTTAAAAGCAATTCTGATTCCTAGGCTCCAACCCAGACCCACCAAATGAACCTAAATCCTTGCTGACATCTGTATTTTACCGCATATCCCATCTCAATGAAGGAATGAGTGAATTAATGACTTTTTCATCTGTTGTAATCTTTCTAAAAAAATGTTTATAATGCCCCTACAAGAAGCCAGGAACTTTTCTAGGTGCTGAAGATTCAACTCTGAATGAAACATACACAATGGATCATAAACCTGTGGAGCGAGGTACGCTGCCTTCTATACAGTAAGCCTCTTTAAAGCCAACCTATTTTTTAAAACTGTTAAATATAACACAAACCCAGAACACTGCCTAAAACAGATGGACAGATTAATGAATTGTTAGGCAGTAATACCGCCACCACCGACAGGACCCAGAGTCCTGCCCGTCAGCCAGGAGTATCCCAGGACCCAGCTCACATCCACACGCTCCCCAAGAGCCGGACTCAGAATGCCACTGTGAGGAGCAGAAGCAGAGTTTAGAGCCCAGCCCCCAACATTCCTCTGAGTATTACCTTAACCCACAAAAGGAAGATCCTACATTTTCCCTTTTGTTCAAAAGGACCTATTTTCAAAATTTCACAGAACATCACAACTCAGACATGTGTATTACACATGTGACTCTCACTTTATAATATCAAGTAAATGCAGCAACTCCAGGAAAGCTTTTTCCTAATTCACAGCGAATTTCAAGAACATAAAGTCATAAAAGGTGCAAACGCAAAATTCTATGATGGTGGGATGAAGAAATTTAAGTGTTATTTAGAGTAACCTCAGTGTCGGCCTCAAATAAGTAATGGTAATGTCGATGAGGCTGTTTGCTGTCGTGTGGAGTGATGTTAAGAGTTGACCTGAGGTGTTGCTTGTTACTTAGGCTAGTTGAATCAACAGAGAAATAAGCTTTTCTCCATTTTTAATTTTTTTTAATAAAAAAGAACTTTAATCTTCTCTGCATATTTTATGACTTTTTCCCTTCTCATCTCTAGGTCTCTCAGACCCAGAGATGAAATATAGTGAAAATGGACAATGTGTCCCCTGCCTGACTGTTCTCAGAATGCACAAACCTTGGAAACAATCCAAGGATTGAAAACTAAAGAGACTGCATTTCATGCGGCATTCTCAAAGCTCTAACACTAGGTAATTGTAAATTCACAGTGAAACACCACGTAGGCAGACTGCCGTGGGCATTAATTAAATAATAGGCACACAGTGCAGCTTGGGGCATATCCCAGGACAGGGACAGTTCAGGGGCAGCTGATGAGAGTGGGAAGGTCTCCCCTTTCAGCAACTCCATTTCCTGCCTATGTGGCCTGGGGCCCATGTGGAGCAGTAGCCTCAGCCCCTTGTGAGCAAATGGGGAAGATGCTGATGCCTCCCAGGAATGCGTGAGGACTGATGGCAACTCCCATACACCTGGCATCCCCAGGGCCACTCTGCCTCCATCCACTACCTCACACCTCCTCGAGGTTTCTACCCCCTTGCTACTCAGGAGCAACTAGAAAATGTAGGAAACACACGTCTTTTTAAAGGGGGTGCTTTTGCCATTTCTACCCTCACCCCAGACAGGAGGCACCATGATTGCATCCTGAGACATCTTTTAATAGTTGTATTCACTTCCAACCTCTGTAATCTCTCTAAACCTCAATTTCTTCAAGTACAAAATGAGAATCGAGACGCCCTTACAATGGGACGGAGTGAAGAGTAAATGAGATAGGGCATTTTTGTTTCTCTTAGTGGTGAGTCTGCGATGTTTCCCCAGGTCTGCTGCACAGACAGGACCCACGTCATCCCTCCTGGCATGAACACAGCCGAGACCGTGGGCCTTGGGATGCAGCAGTGGGGCTGAAGGGTGACAGACGTGGCCTCGGGCACATGAAGCAAACTCCTGCCGCAGCCCGGGATCCCCACAGTGAGACCTGTAAAATGTCAGAGACGATCAGGGGCGATCGCTCTATGCTTCTCTCCACCTCTCCCTGCCTTTCCCGGGTGGTGAAGTCTCCCGCTACGGCCTCAGCATCTTCCTTGGGGTTTGGAGCTTGACACTCTATAAGTTTTAATGAGGAATAATAGCCAAATTTGGCTCTTTTTGTTTTCTCTTGTTCAAATACTTGTATTTGTTTGGTCTCTGGATGAAAAATACAAGTGTATCATGTCAGTATTGGGCTGGACATTAAATAAAAGTTATACAGCATGGAGTGTCGTCAGTGGAGCAATGGGATTTACCCTTGGCTCTGGGGTTCAGGGTATAGTCTTCCTGACCACTGAGTCACTGGGGGGTGGCATCCTCACCAGGAGCTAGAGGCACAGGCCATTTCTTTCTGGAATCTTCTTAAAGGGCCTGTGGTATCACAAGTGTGTTCTTTACTTTCATGTTTTTAATTTTTTTCATTTAAAAGAATTCCATGTATTCATAATGTTTTTTAAAAAATTGGAAAGCCATATAAGATGAATATGTCATTTTCGGAGTAGCTATTTATTGTGGATCTGACTTATGGCAGACTTTTTTACTTCAATATTTGATAAATGTTTAGGACTATAAAACAATGGTTTCTTCTATAGGAAGCTATTAAAATGTCAAGGCATTAAAATTTCTATGGAAATAGAACAACTACACCAAATCCTGGAAGAGCAGCAGGGAAGAACGCTGCTTTGGCAGGCTGTCACCTCAAGGAGAAGTGTGACGTACAGTCCTGGAGAAGTGCTCTGGGAGCATGAACCTACCGTAAATGTACTGTGCTCTGCAGGATCGGTGGGGATGGAAAGAAAAGACAGGCGGAAGACTTCGAGAGACTTGTGATTCCAGCCACATGTGGGAAAACACAGGAATCCACAACTGGCGGCTGTGGGACAAAAAAATGGCAGACAGTCTGAGAGACTTCCTAACAGCGAGAGAACTGCTAAAGGGGCATGGCTTCCACAGGGCTTGCCGCTCAGGAGAAAGGACAGGTTCGTCAAACTGAACAGGTGCACTCTGCCCGGCAGGTGGGGAGTTTTTCAGGAATTCCGGGCGCTCCATCCCCCCGGCTGGCCTCGCAACTTCGAGGCCCCTTACCGTGATGTGACTGGTACACGGACTACATCACAACCAGCACAAGCCTGCAAAACGGCCGCCCCCACCTACGGTAGCTTCTCCCTGTGTGCTCTGCAAACTGGCCCTGGCAGTGGAGACAGGCACTGCGACCGGGAAGCAGGAAAGACCTCTTTACTCCCGGCAGGGTTGCGCACTGGCACCGCTCCCCTGGGACCCCTGCCATCCCCCCAAGGGCTGAGCATCCCCAGAGAGTAACGCTTCTTGGAGATAAATGGCGCCACCTACTAATATGAACGTTCAAAGGAACCTCATAACTGGACTCGAATCAATCATCCTGAGAATGAGGTCTCAAAATAAATATCGGGAGCATGCTCAGGGAGCTACAGAAAATAAAACCTTCACTGTCTCTGGAGTGCTATTCTCTCTCTCTGTCTCTCTGTCTCTGTCTCTCTTTCTCTCTCTCTATCCCTCCCGGGAGCGCTGCTGAAACCATGTTCTGAGAGGGGTGCTGCGACAACTGAGCAGGAACAGCACAGCTCTCGGGTCCACCCAGCCTATGTCAGGACAGTCCCACATGGGCTCTGACTGAACTGCATATGGGGGACGCCGCTCGTCTAACACCGCAGGAAAGACAACAGTGCCGCATGCAAGCCTACCCATCAATGGCTAGAGGCTACGTGGCTCCACCGATACCAGGTGACGTCAAAACCCCTGTCTTCATCTCCTTGGCAATCTTTTTTACCTAAGACCCTTGAAAGCAGTACATGGTAAGATACAACCTACCAGTCTAAACACCACCTCACCTCTCAGTTTTACGCTAGATGTTCCTGCATCACAGCTTCTCCTCATCGTTCCAGTTTTCTCGGCTCTTTGGTGATCTGGAAAAAAGGAATAATTAGTCAGATTTGGAGTGAAGTGGTATGGGGTTTAGTAAGATTCTGCTTAACCACAATCAGTAGAACCAAAAGACACCCTTTAGTATGGGAGAATATATTCACTGATGCAAAATTTGATAAGGCGTTTCCATTGAAAACATATATCAAGAGCTCACGAACCTCAACACACAAAAAGCAAATGAATTCAATTACAAAATGGGCATAGGATCTGAACAGACACTTCTCCACAGAAGCAATTTCAGGTTTCCGACATTCACATGAAAAGACGCTCCACATAGCTAACCATCAGAGAAATGCACATTAAAACCACAATGGGGTATCACCTCACACCAGTTAGGATGGCCACCACCCAAAAGACAGACAGCAACAGATGTCGGCAAGGGTGTGGAGAAAGGGGAACCCTCCTACAGTGCTGGTGGGAATGTCAGTCAGCTCAACCATTGTGGAAAGCAGTATGGAGGTACCCCACATAAACATAGAACAGAAATACCATTTGACCCAGGAATTCTTCTCCTAGGAATTTACCCTAAGAGTGCAAGAGCCCAGTTTGAAAGGGACAGATGCACCCCTATGTTGATCACAGCACTCTTTACAATACCCAAGAAATGGAAGCAACCTTAGTGTCCATCAGGAGGTGAATGGATAAAGAAGATTTCGTACATACACACTATATAATATCATTCAGCCATATGATGAAAACAAATCCTCCCACCATTTCCAACAACATGGACAGAGCTAGAGGGTGTTATGCTCAGTGAAATAAGCCAGCTGGTGAAAGACAAGTATCCAAGGATTTCACTCCTATGTGAGGTATGAGTACAAAGCAAATTAGAAATTAAAAACAGCAGCAGACTCACCGAACCCAAGAATGGTCTAACATTTACCAAAGGGAAATGGACTGGGAGGACGGGTGTGAACGGAGGGATAAGGGGGTAAAGGGGGCATTACGATCCGCACACATAATTTAGGGCATGGGGGGCCACGGGGATTGCAGTATAACACACAGAAACAGGTAGTGAATCTATAGCATCTTACTATATTGATGGACAGCGACTGTAATGGGGTGTGGATAGCAGACTTGATAATGGGTTGGAGGGGGGAGGAGGGGGAGTCTAGCAACCATAATGTTGCCAAGTAATTGTACATTACTGACACCAAAAAGTAAATAAATAAAAGTGATTCTGTTTGAGTGCCCAGAGAGACAGTAGAAAATAGCCATTCCCGCCACCTTGGATTCTTTCTGTTCGGTTTTGGCAGGGCCCAGTCATAGATTCTTTGGTATCGCGTAACCTTCTCATTTTTTCTCACCTCAACAACTGAATTGATGTAATAATATGCATCTGGGCTTTTGAAATCAGTTGATTTTATGATTTTTACGAATGTAAAGAAGCAAAAACCAGATACTGAGGGAAGTTTGGATGCGCAAACAACACGTCACTCCACAACACACTATTTGCTACCAACTGCTCCCGTCTAGAACTCGGTGTTCCTTTTTACCTGTCCCTAATCCTATCAGTGGTGACACCGATGTCCCTCAAACATGGTGGTGAGCAAAGCACCAAATTTACTCTTCTGTCTACAACAGGACTGTGGTACAGGTTCTCTCAGAGGAAAAGCAGTAGAAGCGGGAGAAAACCCAAAGACATAGACATAGAAGACCGTACAGTACAATGAAAACTGACACAAGGGACTTCTGAGACCTGTACTTATTTCCTTCAAAGACACGAAAGAAGCCGCCCCCATACAACAAAACTGCACCACTACAGAGAAAGCACAGGCAGAGAACAAGAAGAGATCTGGAATCTTACCCCCACTGGGCCAGGGAGAGGAGTCATCACAGCAACAGCAGCATCAGCTGGGGCTTGCCCCACACTCTCTGTGCTCATCGCCATTAAAGATAAGTTCGTGGGCTCGGCTCGCTGTGGCTCTCCCTAAGCACCCGGAGGCATACACAGCGGGGACTGAGGGGTCGTCAGTGGCATCTCACCCGCATTTATGTTCGCACGGTTTGGAACATAATGAACGGTTGGCAGACGAGCGAGCGGCACAAGGTATCACTGAAAGGGAAGCTGAGCTCTGAAGCCGAGTCCAGTCATTCACTGTCACCACTGTTCAACAGATCCCGTGACATGAAGATTGATGTGCACGAGCTGACACACTCACATTTCATAAGATAGGTCCTCACCAAGTACAGAGAAGGGAGAGGAGGGCACGCCTAAGTGAGAATGCACGGTAGCCTAGAAGAGGAGGTGACTAGAGAGGTGGGTCTTCAACGATCCTTGTTCTTCTGCTGGGGTGAAATGTCTTAAAAACCAGAAGCAAGAGGTGGGAACCCCCAGAGGAAATAATTCAGAGACAAAAAGGCACAAGACAGGATCTTTTCAAGGAGCAGGGAGCTTGGCTCATAGGGATGGAGATGTAGACAAAGTGAAGGTCAGACCGTGAGTTGGGGCTGGAGAATTTCACATTTTATTCTGTAACAATGTCAGTGCTTCCACAGTGAAGCAGTGAACAAGCAGGGCCTAGGTGCACCAGGAAAGACCTGAGAAACCAGAAGCAGGGTTACTGACACGGGACACGAGCTCCACAGGTTATAACATAAAGGATGAAAATTCAGGATCGGGAATGGACAGGCTGACTGCTGAGAGGAGGCGACGTTGCCCCGCAAGCATCCAGCTTGGCTGATGGGCAAGAATGGCGACACCATTGAGAGCAAGAGTCTAAAGGAGAAGCATTTTAAAAATAAAAAGTTTTTCCCAGTTTACTGTGTTGTATTATTCACGTACAAGACACAGGCCACCAAAGCTAGATCAGAGAGAAAATCTGGGCGGCCGGTCCCAGTCAGAATGCGGGATGTGGCTATGCTAAGACCCGGTCGCCTGGCTGGCCATGGCCGAGAAGGCATGCCTGGCTCCAGGAGTCCCAGAGAAGCTGGGAAGGCCCGGGAAAGGGCGGGCCGTTCCCCGGACAGCATCTGGCTGCCTCCGTGCCTGGCTGTGTGCAGGCCCTGGCCTCCGGGATCATGGGGCGTGCAGGGGTGGCAAGGCAGTTGATGCACACCACGCCCCGGATGCTGAGCCCATGCATAGCGGCACCCAGACGGGCTAAGCTGTGACAGACGAGGGCACTGCAGCCTTCGACGGACCCATGGTGGCCTCATTGGTCTGAACATCTGCACGACCCTCAGTGGGCAGTCCCGTGGGCTAGGGATACTACGGTGGTTGGCCTTGGGGTCTCACCGTGGCCTTGGACTAGGGTCTCCTCTGGGCGGGGCTGGTGTGCTTAAGCCAATGGGGACGTGATGATGTGGCCCCTGGGTGATGTCACAGTTTCCCAGGCCACTTGGTGATGCGTCCCCTGGCTGATATACATACAAGGCTCACCATAGCTGTTAAGCTCAGTGTGTGCTAGGCCTGAGAAAGAGTTAGTGGCAAAGGAGACCCTCTCCGAAGCTTCACACAATTTCCTCGGATCGTTTGGCGCACACCATAACCAATTTTTCCGTGTGCACAGTTTCATCCTTACTAAGTTTCGTACCGCACAATGATCGCCGACTCCCCAGCACCACCTTCTTCACCCGCTGGTCATTCCTGTCCCCGCGTCGCTGCCCCCTACCCCTCCTGCCAGGGAGCACCCTGCACCTGCCCGCTGCCCTGGTCACAGGCTGTTCCACCGGGATCCTGTGCCTTTAGCAGCTGGCATTTCCCAATTTTCACAGCAGAGTTCCCACTTCCACGGGGAGCAGTCCTGGGCCTCTGGACCATCCTAGTCTCTCAGCAGATGCTGGAGAGAGACCACCTAGACGAGCACCTCCTCTTCAGGGCACACGGGCACCACTACCAGCCCGCCTCGTGGTGTCCTGCCTCTGCAAAACCGCCATAAAGAGTCAGCCAACAGACAAGGCCTTGGGCAGCACAAGCACCGGCCCAATGGCTGGCTCTGACGCTCAGGACGAAATGATGGACACGACGCCACCATCGCTGGCTATCATCTTTGTGCCCGCCCCGGCCACGCACGAGGTCATGGGCAGCACCACCGCTGGCCTACTGTGCACCCCAGACAAGCAACGCAAGGGCAGTCATCATCTGGTCTCATCTGGACCCATACGATGCTGTGGGAGGCACATACGAAGGCCTCGCCCCTGTCCATAAGTGAGCCTCGGGCCCGATGGGCACTCCAACGCCCTCGGGAAAGGCTCAAACAAAGGACCCCAGCCCCAGACTAGGCCCCCGCACCACCATTTAATAGTTTTGTAGTCACATGCTGTTGACTCGACGTTCAAATGTCTCAATGAACCTAGTGCTGTCTGTCTCTAGGGCCGAGTTACCTTTCAGGCTTTTGGAAACATAAGTAGGGAAGTGACATATAAGCCATCTTGTGAACTGTTCTGTACGTAAGGATAGTTGGGTAGACAAAAATGATGATAGATAGCACAGATAGATAGATGATAGATTAGATAGGATAGATGATAGGGAGGGAGGGAGGGAGGGAGGGAGGGAGGGAGGGAGGGAGGGAGGGAGGGAGGGATGGCCATGGTAGATAGCCGTGTTGTTAACTGTAAGGCTGGGGTCACTGATGGGAGGAGCAAGCACGATGGACACTGACAATGTGCCAATGTCTCCAGCTGCTGCCCCCTCCCACATGGGACACTGATAATGTGCTGAAGTTCCTGGCTGTTGCCCCGTCCCAAACTGAAAAATATGCCTTGGGCTAGCCAAACCACGCATTGCTGTAAATCTAAGCTATGCCTCCCCCTACCTCTTTAAAATCTCGCTCCCTGTCTACTTACGTGTGAATTCCCCAGCCTCCATTTCTATAGACTAGGGAAATCTCATCCGGGTGTTAGCATTCATATAAACTACCGGGAAATTTGTTGCCTCTCTTCACCTGCTTATTTCAGCTAGAATTATCTTACACTGTTCTGTACATAAGGATAGATGGGTAGACAAAAAGGTGACGACAGGTACATGACAGATAGATGACAGGTGACAGATGATAGATTAGGAATAGATACATTAGATAGATGATAGATATTCATAGATTAGATGAATATATTGAGTGATGACAGACAGATAAGATATATATAGATGACAGATGATAGACTAGATAGAATAGATGATATAGGTAGGTAAGATTAGACAGATAGATGATAGATATCGATAGATTAGATAGACAAGAGATAGACGATAGATACAGAGTTATGGACTGAATTTTTGGTCCCTCAATTCACCATCTTCCGCTCCTCCTAAAGCCCTGCCCCACCACACAAACACACACACACACAAACCCACAAAGTTCATATTTGAATTGAGTCAGGGTTGAAACCCTAACCCACACTCTCATGGTATGTGGAGGTGGGGCCTTTAGTGGTAATTAAGTTCGGAAGATATCATGAGGTTGTGGGTGGAGCTGCCATTACGCAATCAGTCCTATTAAGAGGGTCATAGGACAGAGCATTCTCCCTCGACCCTGTGAGGACACAGCAGGGATGTGGCTGTATGCAAGCCAGAGGAAGGGACCTCATCAGGAATTGAAACTGCCTTGGTCTTGGAATTCTGCTTCCAGAATGGCGAGAAATCAGTGTCTATGGATGAAGCCCCCTCTAAATGACACTCTGGTAATCAGCTTGAGTAGACTAAACAGATATGTAGGTAAAGAGAGATATACTTAGAGGATGGATGGAGAGAGAATATGCATAGATATCTGTGCTTAGGTGTCTGCATAGGTATCTGTGTCCAACAACCTCTGCACTTTGAAGTCTATTCTCTATGGGGGGAACACCAGGAGCACAACTTATGCACGTTTCTTTTTTAAAGTGTGGGCTGCAGTTTCCAATAACTGGGGTCTCCGATAACTCTCAGTCATGTGTGTGTGTGTGTGAGTGTGTCTGTGCGTGTGCGTGTCTGTGCGTGTGCGTGTGTGTGTGTACACCACTGCCTCTATCGGTCTAAAAATCACAGGAGATGCAAATGTAACAAAGGAACGCAGGATAGGGCAAACGTCTTGCAAAATATGACCAGAAAGAGTAAAATTATCCACTACCCACTGGGGATAACTTTGCCAAGTGTTTCTAGGGAATTTTAGAAAGATCTCGATGGAAATGTTGCTGGGACCACTCTGAACCATCAAGTTAGCTAAGGTAATAAGCCAGGGCAGGAGAGCAGCAAAGAGCTCCCACGGTGACTCCTATGTATCAGGCCAAGGTGTACAGGCTTTAAATCCACTACAGCACTTCATCTCACCATGGCTGACATGGGATGACCTTATGCAGCACCTTCTTCCGTGATTAAAAAGCTACTTCAGAATCACCTCCCTTAACAGAAAATAAATAAGTGCGGGGACATAAACATTCCTAGAATTCCTGCCACCATCACCCAACACTTTATGCTCAGCGCCCTTTTCATACGAATGGAAACATAGCTCTCAACGCTAGTATTCCATTTCAGATAGACCTCTCTCACATCTAAATGCCTAAATGCACTGAAACTACTACCCCACCTTGACAGCAGAGGGGAGCAGTTTCCCCACAAGCTACCTGGCCTGTCACATCAGCAAGCCCATGTGCCACTGGAGCACAAGTGTCCCGCGTGTCACCAAAGGTCAGTTCCCTTAACCAGTGATTACACACATGCTCTCTTGAGATGGACCAACAAGCAGGGCGGCCTAGGTAACATCGGTGCACAGGCAAAAAGACCTACAACTGGGCATGCACCTGCATCGGACTCCGCAGGACAGCCAGAGTGCTCCCTGCGTGGGGCTTCAGATATGCCTCACAGATCACGCAGCCACCAGAGCAGGAAAGGCCCAGGGACAGAAGGCCGGATGGCCTTGGCCTGCACAGGTTCAAGAGCCCAGCACGTCAAACAAACCTTCCACACCCAGCAGACTCGTGCCACTTAGACAGGAGAAGTTCTCACCCAAGGCCACTCCTCTCAATACACAAACACACAGCTAACTCACATAAAAAAAAACACAAGGAATTGAGACTGAGAAGGACACAGAGGGATCAAAGTGCACCTAGTGACTGATCGATGACAAAAGTGAGGAAACAGATGCATAGACAGATGACAGATACATAGACAGGATTGACATGCACACATATAGATGATAGAATAATTAGACTGACACACAGATGACAGTAGATAGATGTAGAACATAGACAGATGACAGATAGGTAGATAGGTAGATACATTACAAAGATAGATAAAGAGATAGGTAGGTAGGTAGATAGGAAAGCATCAGACTAAACAAAGTTATCTTACAGTCAAGATCATTTAAGGGCTCCCTTAAAGGAGAGTCACTTGAGATCCAAGGACACAGAAAAATTACAAGCCGAAGGGGCCGGGACAGTTACCCTATACAAGTGAAACTGAGAAACAAACAAATAAATGGATTCTGTTTGAGTCCCCAGAGAGAGTCAGTAGAAAATGGCTCAATTTGCCACCGTGAATTCTTTTTGTTTGGTTTCAGCAGTGCTCAGGCATAGATTTAGTGGTGAAGCAACTTCTTTCTCATTTCCTCTCACCTCAACAAATGAATTGCTGTATTAATATGCGTCTGGGCTTCTAAAATAATTCCTTTTTATGATGTTCACGAATGTAACGAAGTAATAACCACCTAAAGAGGGAAGTTTGGACCCTCACATAAACACTTCTCTCCACAACACACACTTTGTTCCCAACTGCTCCTGTCCAGAAATAGGTGTTCCTTTATATTTGTCCCTCCACCTATCAGCAGTGATCACGCCGATGTCCCTCAAACATGGTGGTGTGCAAACAACCAAGTAAACTTTTCTGTCAACAACAGGCCTAGACGAAGGATACTTGTGGTCTTCAGGGATCACTTACTCACTGAATGTGGCTAAATAAAGTCACCAAGTGAGCTGGAATTATAAGAGGACAGAGGACAGAGAAACGGGTTCAAGTCCTTTCACTTCCATTTACTGCTTTTGTAAGCACACGCGGCTGACTCTACCTGAAAGTGTATCGGTGAACACAGTGCTCTCCTTATGGCTTAGTTAAATTGCAAGATTTCTGGTAGCATAATGTAGGGAAGAGACATAGGCTATGTTTTTAACTGTTCTGTACATAAGGATAGATGGGCAGACAAAAAGATGATTGATTCATAGATAGATAGGTAGACAGAAGACAGATGAAAGATAGATAGATAGGTATATAGATTGATAGATGAAAGACATTGTAGATACATGATAGGAAGATAGATAGATAGATAGATAGATAGATCCATAGATACATACATACATACATATATACATATATACATACATACCTACATAGACAGACCGTTAGATAGATAGATACAGATACATATCAATTGACACAAAGCTATTGTTCATAAACAGGAGTTGAATAGTGAACAACATAGCTAAAATGCAAACAAAAAGGAAGAATGAAATCCAGTTTAAAAAGTGAAGTAAGCAGCCTTAAGAAGAAAACAATTACTACCGTTTGAGATGACGTGCATGGAGCTAGACGGTAGTATGTTCAGAGAAATAGGCCAGGCGGAGAAAGACAAGTACCAAGTGATTTCACTCAAGTGTGCAGTATAACAACAAAGAAAAACTGAAGGAAAAATACAGCAGCTGTCTCACAGAACCCGAGAGTTCAGTAAAAATTACCAAAGGAAAAAGGACTGGGCAGGGTGGGACTGAAGGGAGGGATAAGTGTGGGGAGGAAGAATGGGGGCATTAGGATTAGCATGTATAATGCGTGGGGTCGGGTGAGCATGGGAGTACTGTACAACACAGAGAAGACTAGTACAGATCATATAGCATCTTACTACTCACTGATGGATAGCGACTGTAACGGGGTCCGTGGGGGCGGGGAAATGGTGAAGGGGTCTACAGCATACAACTACGCTGATCGACAGGGACTGAAGAGGTTTTTCAGGGGGACTTGGTGAAGGGGGGCGCATAGTATACATAAAGTTCTTCACGTGATTGTAGATTAATGATAAAAAAATTCTTTAAGTGCAATAAGTGCAGAGTTCTGAATCATCAGAATAAAAGGTCAGGCACTGAGTGCTGCAAACAAAAGACACAGGGTTAAAAGAAGGGATGAAAACTCAAGACACCTATGTGCTTACTTACAGGAGACACACTTGAGATCCAAGGACACAGACAATCTACAAGAAGAAGGTGTGTGGACAAGTACCATACACGAGTGAAACTGAAAAACAAACAATCAAACAAATGGATTCTGTTTGAGTCCCCTGAGACAGTCAGCAGAAAATAGCCCTCTCTGGCCACCGTGAATTCTTTTTGTTTGGTATCAGCAGTTCCCAGCCATAGATTTAGTGGTGCAGCAACAAACTTCTCATTTTATCTCAACTCAACAACCTAGTTGCTGTAATAATAAGCATCTGGGCCTTTGAAATCTGTGAGTTTTATGATGTTCATGAATGTGAAGAACTAATAACCACCTAAAGAGGGAAGTTTGGACACTCAAATAAACACGTCACTCCACAATACACTCTTAGCTCCCAACTGCTCCTGTCTAGAAATTGGTGTTCCTTTTTATTTGACCCTCCATCCTATCGGCGGTGATCACGCTGATGTCCTTCAAACATGGTGGTGAGAAAAGCAACAAGTTTACTTTACCGTCGACAACAGGCCCAGAGGAATGATGCTTGTGGTCTTCAGGGAGCACTTAGTCAATGAATGTGGCTAAATACAGACAGCAAGTTAGAAGGAGATGAAAGAGGACCGAGGATAGAGACACGGGTTCAAGTCCCGGCACAACCATTTCCTGGTTTTGTAGCTACACGCGACCGACTCGACCAGCAAGTGTCTCGGTGAATCCAGTGCTCTCCCTACAGCCTAGATACTTCGCAGGACTTTTTGGAAGCATCGAGTAGGAAAGCGACATAGGATATATGGTAACTGTTCTGTACACAAGGACAGATGGGCAGACAAAAAGATGATTGTTCGATTGATTGATAAATTGATAGACAGACAGATAGATAGATATAGGTACATATCGATTAACACAAAGCTACTGCTCATTACCAGGAGAGCAATGGTGAAAGCACATAGCGAAAATACAAACAAAAAAGAAGAATGAAATCCAATTTCAAAAGTGCAGTAAGCAGCCATAAGAAGAAAACAAATCCTATCATTTGCAATAACGTGGATGGAGGTAGAGGGTATTAGGCTCAGTCAAATAGGCCAGGCGGAGAAATACATGTACCAAATGATTTCATTCATGTGTGGAGTATGATAACAAAGAAAAACTGAAGGAAAAGACAGCAGCAGACTCACGGAACCCGAGAGTGGACTAACAGTTACCAAAGAGAAAGGGACAGGGGATGGTTTGTGGGAAGGGAGTACTAAGGGCGGGGAAAAAGAATGGGGGCATTAGGATTAGCAGGTATATATGAAGGGTGGAAGGTCATGGGTAGGGCTGTACAACACAGATAAGACATGTAGTGATTCTACAGCATCTTAGTACATGCTGACGGACAGCGACTGTAACTGGGATTTGGTTGGGACATGGTGAAGGGGGTAGACTGGACAACATAATGTTCTGTATGTGATTGTATATTAATGAGAACAAAAAAAATTTCAAAGTGCAGTAAGAGCACAGCTCTCAAATATCAGAATAAAAGTACAGGCTTTGAGTGCTCCAATCAAAAGACACAGGGTCAGAAGAACTGATGAAAACTCAAGACCATCTACGTGCTCCCTTACTGGAGACTCACTTGAGATCCAAGGACACAGACAAACTACAAGCTGAAGGGGCGGGGACAGGTACCCTATACAAGTGAAACTGAGAAACAAACAAACCAATGGATTCCGTTTGAGTCCCCAGAGAGAGTCAGTAGAAAATAGCTCAATTTGCCACCGTGAATTCTTTTTGTTTGGTTTCAGCAGTGCTCAGGCATAGATTTAGTGGTGAAGCAACTTCTTTCTCATTTCCTCTCACCTCAACAAATGAATTGCTGTATTAATATGCGTCTGGGCTTCTAAAATAATTCCTTTTTATGATGTTCACGAATGTAACGAAGTAATAACCACCTAAAGAGGGAAGTTTGGACCCTCACATAAACACTTCTCTCCACAACACACACTTTGTTCCCAACTGCTCCTGTCCAGAAATAGGTGTTCCTTTATATTTGTCCCTCCACCTATCAGCAGTGATCACGCCGATGTCCCTCAAACATGGTGGTGTGCAAACAACCAAGTAAACTTTTCTGTCGACAACAGGCCTAGACGAAGGATACTTGTGGTCTTCAGGGATCACTTACTCACTGAATGTGGCTAAATAAAGTCACCAAGTGAGCTGGAATTATAAGAGGACAGAGGACAGAGAAACGGGTTCAAGTCCTTTCACTTCCATTTACTGCTTTTGTAAGCACACGCGGCTGACTCTACCTGAAAGTGTATCGGTGAACACAGTGCTCTCCTTATGGCTTAGTTAAATTGCAAGATTTCTGGTAGCATAATGTAGGGAAGAGACATAGGCTATGTTGTTAACTGTTCTGTACATAAGGATAGATGGGCAGACAAAAAGATGATTGATTCATAGATAGATAGGTAGACAGAAGACAGATGAAAGATAGATAGATAGGTATATAGATTGATAGATGAAAGACATTGTAGATACATGATAGGAAGATAGATAGATAGATAGATCCATAGATACATACATACATACATATATACATACATACATACATACATACATAGACAGACCGTTAGATAGATAGATACAGATACATATCAATTGACACAAAGCTATTGTTCATAAACAGGAGTTGAATAGTGAACAACATAGCTAAAATGCAAACAAAAAGGAAGAATGAAATCCAGTTTAAAAAGTGAAGTAAGCAGCCTTAAGAAGAGAACAATTACTACCGTTTGAGATGACGTGCATGGAGCTAGACGGTAGTATGTTCAGAGAAATAGGCCAGGCGGAGAAAGACAAGTACCAAGTGATTTCACTCAAGTGTGCAGTATAACAACAAAGAAAAACTGAAGGAAAAATACAGCAGCTGTCTCACAGAACCCGAGAGTTCAGTAAAAATTACCAAAGGAAAAAGGACTGGGCAGGGTGGGACTGAAGGGAGGGATAAGTGTGGGGAGGAAGAATGGGGGCATTAGGATTAGCATGTATAATGCGTGGGGTCGGGTGAGCATGGGAGTACTGTACAACACAGAGAAGACTAGTACAGATCATATAGCATCTTACTACTCACTGATGGATAGCGACTGTAACGGGGTCCGTGGGGGCGGGGAAATGGTGAAGGGGTCTACAGCATACAACTACGCTGATCGACAGGGACTGAAGAGGTTTTTCAGGGGGACTTGGTGAAGGGGGGCGCATAGTATACATAAAGTTCTTCACGTGATTGTAGATTAATGATAAAAAAATTCTTTAAGTGCAATAAGTGCAGAGTTCTGAATCATCAGAATAAAAGGTCAGGCACTGAGTGCTGCAAACAAAAGACACAGGGTTAAAAGAAGGGATGAAAACTCAAGACACCTATGTGCTTACTTACAGGAGACACACTTGAGATCCAAGGACACAGACAATCTACAAGAAGAAGGTGTGTGGACAAGTACCATACACGAGTGAAACTGAAAAACAAACAATCAAACAAATGGATTCTGTTTGAGTCCCCTGAGACAGTCAGCAGAAAATAGCCCTCTCTGGCCACCGTGAATTCTTTTTGTTTGGTATCAGCAGTTCCCAGCCATAGATTTAGTGGTGCAGCAACAAACTTCTCATTTTATCTCAACTCAACAACCTAGTTGCTGTAATAATAAGCATCTGGGCCTTTGAAATCTGTGAGTTTTATGATGTTCATGAATGTGAAGAACTAATAACCACCTAAAGAGGGAAGTTTGGACACTCAAATAAACACGTCACTCCACAATACACTCTTAGCTCCCAACTGCTCCTGTCTAGAAATTGGTGTTCCTTTTTATTTGACCCTCCATCCTATCGGCGGTGATCACGCTGATGTCCTTCAAACATGGTGGTGAGAAAAGCAACAAGTTTACTTTACCGTCGACAACAGGCCCAGAGGAATGATGCTTGTGGTCTTCAGGGAGCACTTAGTCAATGAATGTGGCTAAATACAGACAGCAAGTTAGAAGGAGATGAAAGAGGACCGAGGATAGAGACACGGGTTCAAGTCCCGGCACAACCATTTCCTGGTTTTGTAGCTACACGCGACCGACTCGACCAGCAAGTGTCTCGGTGAATCCAGTGCTCTCCCTACAGCCTAGATACTTCGCAGGACTTTTTGGAAGCATCGAGTAGGAAAGCGACATAGGATATATGGTAACTGTTCTGTACACAAGGACAGATGGGCAGACAAAAAGATGATTGTTCGATTGATTGATAAATTGATAGACAGACAGATAGATAGATATAGGTACATATCGATTAACACAAAGCTACTGCTCATTACCAGGAGAGCAATGGTGAAAGCACATAGCGAAAATACAAACAAAAAAGAAGAATGAAATCCAATTTCAAAAGTGCAGTAAGCAGCCATAAGAAGAAAACAAATCCTATCATTTGCAATAACGTGGATGGAGGTAGAGGGTATTAGGCTCAGTCAAATAGGCCAGGCGGAGAAATACATGTACCAAATGATTTCATTCATGTGTGGAGTATGATAACAAAGAAAAACTGAAGGAAAAGACAGCAGCAGACTCACGGAACCCGAGAGTGGACTAACAGTTACCAAAGAGAAAGGGACAGGGGATGGTTTGTGGGAAGGGAGTACTAAGGGCGGGGAAAAAGAATGGGGGCATTAGGATTAGCAGGTATATATGAAGGGTGGAAGGTCATGGGTAGGGCTGTACAACACAGATAAGACATGTAGTGATTCTACAGCATCTTAGTACATGCTGACGGACAGCGACTGTAACTGGGATTTGGTTGGGACATGGTGAAGGGGGTAGACTGGACAACATAATGTTCTGTATGTGATTGTATATTAATGAGAACAAAAAAAATTTCAAAGTGCAGTAAGAGCACAGCTCTCAAATATCAGAATAAAAGTACAGGCTTTGAGTGCTCCAATCAAAAGACACAGGGTCAGAAGAACTGATGAAAACTCAAGACCATCTACGTGCTCCCTTACTGGAGACTCACTTGAGATCCAAGGACACAGACAAACTACAAGCTGAAGGGGCGGGGACAGGTACCCTATACAAGTGAAACTGAGAAACAAACAAACCAATGGATTCCGTTTGAGTCCCCAGAGAGAGTCAGTAGAAAATAGCTCAATTTGCCACCGTGAATTCTTTTTGTTTGGTTTCAGCAGTGCTCAGGCATAGATTTAGTGGTGAAGCAACTTCTTTCTCATTTCCTCTCACCTCAACAAATGAATTGCTGTATTAATATGCGTCTGGGCTTCTAAAATAATTCCTTTTTATGATGTTCACGAATGTAACGAAGTAATAACCACCTAAAGAGGGAAGTTTGGACCCTCACATAAACACTTCTCTCCACAACACACACTTTGTTCCCAACTGCTCCTGTCCAGAAATAGGTGTTCCTTTATATTTGTCCCTCCACCTATCAGCAGTGATCACGCCGATGTCCCTCAAACATGGTGGTGTGCAAACAACCAAGTAAACTTTTCTGTCGACAACAGGCCTAGACGAAGGATACTTGTGGTCTTCAGGGATCACTTACTCACTGAATGTGGCTAAATAAAGTCACCAAGTGAGCTGGAATTATAAGAGGACAGAGGACAGAGAAACGGGTTCAAGTCCTTTCACTTCCATTTACTGCTTTTGTAAGCACACGCGGCTGACTCTACCTGAAAGTGTATCGGTGAACACAGTGCTCTCCTTATGGCTTAGTTAAATTGCAAGATTTCTGGTAGCATAATGTAGGGAAGAGACATAGGCTATGTTGTTAACTGTTCTGTACATAAGGATAGATGGGCAGACAAAAAGATGATTGATTCATAGATAGATAGGTAGACAGAAGACAGATGAAAGATAGATAGATAGGTATATAGATTGATAGATGAAAGACATTGTAGATACATGATAGGAAGATAGATAGATAGATAGATAGATCCATAGATACATACATACATACATATATACATACATACATACATACATACATAGACAGACCGTTAGATAGATAGATACAGATACATATCAATTGACACAAAGCTATTGTTCATAAACAGGAGTTGAATAGTGAACAACATAGCTAAAATGCAAACAAAAAGGAAGAATGAAATCCAGTTTAAAAAGTGAAGTAAGCAGCCTTAAGAAGAAAACAATTACTACCGTTTGAGATGACGTGCATGGAGCTAGACGGTAGTATGTTCAGAGAAATAGGCCAGGCGGAGAAAGACAAGTACCAAGTGATTTCACTCAAGTGTGCAGTATAACAACAAAGAAAAACTGAAGGAAAAATACAGCAGCTGTCTCACAGAACCCGAGAGTTCAGTAAAAATTACCAAAGGAAAAAGGACTGGGCAGGGTGGGACTGAAGGGAGGGATAAGTGTGGGGAGGAAGAATGGGGGCATTAGGATTAGCATGTATAATGCGTGGGGTCGGGTGAGCATGGGAGTACTGTACAACACAGAGAAGACTAGTACAGATCATATAGCATCTTACTACTCACTGATGGATAGCGACTGTAACGGGGTCCGTGGGGGCGGGGAAATGGTGAAGGGGTCTACAGCATACAACTACGCTGATCGACAGGGACTGAAGAGGTTTTTCAGGGGGACTTGGTGAAGGGGGGCGCATAGTATACATAAAGTTCTTCACGTGATTGTAGATTAATGATAAAAAAATTCTTTAAGTGCAATAAGTGCAGAGTTCTGAATCATCAGAATAAAAGGTCAGGCACTGAGTGCTGCAAACAAAAGACACAGGGTTAAAAGAAGGGATGAAAACTCAAGACACCTATGTGCTTACTTACAGGAGACACACTTGAGATCCAAGGACACAGACAATCTACAAGAAGAAGGTGTGTGGACAAGTACCATACACGAGTGAAACTGAAAAACAAACAATCAAACAAATGGATTCTGTTTGAGTCCCCTGAGACAGTCAGCAGAAAATAGCCCTCTCTGGCCACCGTGAATTCTTTTTGTTTGGTATCAGCAGTTCCCAGCCATAGATTTAGTGGTGCAGCAACAAACTTCTCATTTTATCTCAACTCAACAACCTAGTTGCTGTAATAATAAGCATCTGGGCCTTTGAAATCTGTGAGTTTTATGATGTTCATGAATGTGAAGAACTAATAACCACCTAAAGAGGGAAGTTTGGACACTCAAATAAACACGTCACTCCACAATACACTCTTAGCTCCCAACTGCTCCTGTCTAGAAATTGGTGTTCCTTTTTATTTGACCCTCCATCCTATCGGCGGTGATCACGCTGATGTCCTTCAAACATGGTGGTGAGAAAAGCAACAAGTTTACTTTACCGTCGACAACAGGCCCAGAGGAATGATGCTTGTGGTCTTCAGGGAGCACTTAGTCAATGAATGTGGCTAAATACAGACAGCAAGTTAGAAGGAGATGAAAGAGGACCGAGGATAGAGACACGGGTTCAAGTCCCGGCACAACCATTTCCTGGTTTTGTAGCTACACGCGACCGACTCGACCAGCAAGTGTCTCGGTGAATCCAGTGCTCTCCCTACAGCCTAGATACTTTGCAGGACTTTTTGGAAGCATCGAGTAGGAAAGCGACATAGGATATATGGTAACTGTTCTGTACACAAGGACAGATGGGCAGACAAAAAGATGATTGTTCGATTGATTGATAAATTGATAGACAGACAGATAGATAGATATAGGTACATATCGATTAACACAAAGCTACTGCTCATTACCAGGAGAGCAATGGTGAAAGCACATAGCGAAAATACAAACAAAAAAGAAGAATGAAATCCAATTTCAAAAGTGCAGTAAGCAGCCATAAGAAGAAAACAAATCCTATCATTTGCAATAACGTGGATGGAGGTAGAGGGTATTAGGCTCAGTCAAATAGGCCAGGCGGAGAAATACATGTACCAAATGATTTCATTCATGTGTGGAGTATGATAACAAAGAAAAACTGAAGGAAAAGACAGCAGCAGACTCACGGAACCCGAGAGTGGACTAACAGTTACCAAAGAGAAAGGGACAGGGGATGGTTTGTGGGAAGGGAGTACTAAGGGCGGGGAAAAAGAATGGGGGCATTAGGATTAGCAGGTATATATGAAGGGTGGAAGGTCATGGGTAGGGCTGTACAACACAGATAAGACATGTAGTGATTCTACAGCATCTTAGTACATGCTGACGGACAGCGACTGTAACTGGGATTTGGTTGGGACATGGTGAAGGGGGTAGACTGGACAACATAATGTTCTGTATGTGATTGTATATTAATGAGAACAAAAAAAATTTCAAAGTGCAGTAAGAGCACAGCTCTCAAATATCAGAATAAAAGTACAGGCTTTGAGTGCTCCAATCAAAAGACACAGGGTCAGAAGAACTGATGAAAACTCAAGACCATCTACGTGCTCCCTTACTGGAGACTCACTTGAGATCCAAGGACACAGACAAACTACAAGCTGAAGGGGCGGGGACAGGTACCCTATACAAGTGAAACTGAGAAACAAACAAACCAATGGATTCCGTTTGAGTCCCCAGAGAGAGTCAGTAGAAAATAGCTCAATTTGCCACCGTGAATTCTTTTTGTTTGGTTTCAGCAGTGCTCAGGCATAGATTTAGTGGTGAAGCAACTTCTTTCTCATTTCCTCTCACCTCAACAAATGAATTGCTGTATTAATATGCGTCTGGGCTTCTAAAATAATTCCTTTTTATGATGTTCACGAATGTAACGAAGTAATAACCACCTAAAGAGGGAAGTTTGGACCCTCACATAAACACTTCTCTCCACAACACACACTTTGTTCCCAACTGCTCCTGTCCAGAAATAGGTGTTCCTTTATATTTGTCCCTCCACCTATCAGCAGTGATCACGCCGATGTCCCTCAAACATGGTGGTGTGCAAACAACCAAGTAAACTTTTCTGTCGACAACAGGCCTAGACGAAGGATACTTGTGGTCTTCAGGGATCACTTACTCACTGAATGTGGCTAAATAAAGTCACCAAGTGAGCTGGAATTATAAGAGGACAGAGGACAGAGAAACGGGTTCAAGTCCTTTCACTTCCATTTACTGCTTTTGTAAGCACACGCGGCTGACTCTACCTGAAAGTGTATCGGTGAACACAGTGCTCTCCTTATGGCTTAGTTAAATTGCAAGATTTCTGGTAGCATAATGTAGGGAAGAGACATAGGCTATGTTGTTCACTGTTCTGTACATAAGGATAGATGGGCAGACAAAAAGATGATTGATTCATAGATAGATAGGTAGACAGAAGACAGATGAAAGATAGATAGATAGGTATATAGATTGATAGATGAAAGACATTGTAGATACATGATAGGAAGATAGATAGATAGATCCATAGATACATACATACATACATATATACATACATACATACATACATACATAGACAGACCGTTATATAGATAGATACAGATACATATCAATTGACACAAAGCTATTGTTCATAAACAGGAGTTGAATAGTGAACAACATAGCTAAAATGCAAACAAAAAGGAAGAATGAAATCCAGTTTAAAAAGTGAAGTAAGCAGCCTTAAGAAGAAAACAATTACTACCGTTTGAGATGACGTGCATGGAGCTAGACGGTAGTATGTTCAGAGAAATAGGCCAGGCGGAGAAAGACAAGTACCAAGTGATTTCACTCAAGTGTGCAGTATAACAACAAAGAAAAACTGAAGGAAAAATACAGCAGCTGTCTCACAGAACCCGAGAGTTCAGTAAAAATTACCAAAGGAAAAAGGACTGGGCAGGGTGGGACTGAAGGGAGGGATAAGTGTGGGGAGGAAGAATGGGGGCATTAGGATTAGCATGTATAATGCGTGGGGTCGGGTGAGCATGGGAGTACTGTACAACACAGAGAAGACTAGTACAGATCATATAGCATCTTACTACTCACTGATGGATAGCGACTGTAACGGAGTCCGTGGGGGCGGGGAAATGGTGAAGGGGTCTACAGCATACAACTACGCTGATCGACAGGGACTGAAGAGGTTTTTCAGGGGGACTTGGTGAAGGGGGGCGCATAGTATACATAAAGTTCTTCACGTGATTGTAGATTAATGATAAAAAAATTCTTTAAGTGCAATAAGTGCAGAGTTCTGAATCATCAGAATAAAAGGTCAGGCACTGAGTGCTGCAAACAAAAGACACAGGGTTAAAAGAAGGGATGAAAACTCAAGACACCTATGTGCTTACTTACAGGAGACACACTTGAGATCCAAGGACACAGACAATCTACAAGAAGAAGGTGTGTGGACAAGTACCATACACGAGTGAAACTGAAAAACAAACAATCAAACAAATGGATTCTGTTTGAGTCCCCTGAGACAGTCAGCAGAAAATAGCCCTCTCTGGCCACCGTGAATTCTTTTTGTTTGGTATCAGCAGTTCCCAGCCATAGATTTAGTGGTGCAGCAACAAACTTCTCATTTTATCTCAACTCAACAACCTAGTTGCTGTAATAATAAGCATCTGGGCCTTTGAAATCTGTGAGTTTTATGATGTTCATGAATGTGAAGAACTAATAACCACCTAAAGAGGGAAGTTTGGACACTCAAATAAACACGTCACTCCACAATACACTCTTAGCTCCCAACTGCTCCTGTCTAGAAATTGGTGTTCCTTTTTATTTGACCCTCCATCCTATCGGCGGTGATCACGCTGATGTCCTTCAAACATGGTGGTGAGAAAAGCAACAAGTTTACTTTACCGTCGACAACAGGCCCAGAGGAATGATGCTTGTGGTCTTCAGGGAGCACTTAGTCAATGAATGTGGCTAAATACAGACAGCAAGTTAGAAGGAGATGAAAGAGGACCGAGGATAGAGACACGGGTTCAAGTCCCGGCACAACCATTTCCTGGTTTTGTAGCTACACGCGACCGACTCGACCAGCAAGTGTCTCGGTGAATCCAGTGCTCTCCCTACAGCCTAGATACTTTGCAGGACTTTTTGGAAGCATCGAGTAGGAAAGCGACATAGGATATATGGTAACTGTTCTGTACACAAGGACAGATGGGCAGACAAAAAGATGATTGTTCGATTGATTGATAAATTGATAGACAGACAGATAGATAGATATAGGTACATATCGATTAACACAAAGCTACTGCTCATTACCAGGAGAGCAATGGTGAAAGCACATAGCGAAAATACAAACAAAAAAGAAGAATGAAATCCAATTTCAAAAGTGCAGTAAGCAGCCATAAGAAGAAAACAAATCCTATCATTTGCAATAACGTGGATGGAGGTAGAGGGTATTAGGCTCAGTCAAATAGGCCAGGCGGAGAAATACATGTACCAAATGATTTCATTCATGTGTGGAGTATGATAACAAAGAAAAACTGAAGGAAAAGACAGCAGCAGACTCACGGAACCCGAGAGTGGACTAACAGTTACCAAAGAGAAAGGGACAGGGGATGGTTTGTGGGAAGGGAGTACTAAGGGCGGGGAAAAAGAATGGGGGCATTAGGATTAGCAGGTATATATGAAGGGTGGAAGGTCATGGGTAGGGCTGTACAACACAGATAAGACATGTAGTGATTCTACAGCATCTTAGTACATGCTGACGGACAGCGACTGTAACTGGGATTTGGTTGGGACATGGTGAAGGGGGTAGACTGGACAACATAATGTTCTGTATGTGATTGTATATTAATGAGAACAAAAAAAATTTCAAAGTGCAGTAAGAGCACAGCTCTCAAATATCAGAATAAAAGTACAGGCTTTGAGTGCTCCAATCAAAAGACACAGGGTCAGAAGAACTGATGAAAACTCAAGACCATCTACGTGCTCCCTTACTGGAGACTCACTTGAGATCCAAGGACACAGACAAACTACAAGCTGAAGGGGCGGGGACAGGTACCCTATACAAGTGAAACTGAGAAACAAACAAACCAATGGATTCCGTTTGAGTCCCCAGAGAGAGTCAGTAGAAAATAGCTCAATTTGCCACCGTGAATTCTTTTTGTTTGGTTTCAGCAGTGCTCAGGCATAGATTTAGTGGTGAAGCAACTTCTTTCTCATTTCCTCTCACCTCAACAAATGAATTGCTGTATTAATATGCGTCTGGGCTTCTAAAATAATTCCTTTTTATGATGTTCACGAATGTAACGAAGTAATAACCACCTAAAGAGGGAAGTTTGGACCCTCACATAAACACTTCTCTCCACAACACACACTTTGTTCCCAACTGCTCCTGTCCAGAAATAGGTGTTCCTTTATATTTGTCCCTCCACCTATCAGCAGTGATCACGCCGATGTCCCTCAAACATGGTGGTGTGCAAACAACCAAGTAAACTTTTCTGTCGACAACAGGCCTAGACGAAGGATACTTGTGGTCTTCAGGGATCACTTACTCACTGAATGTGGCTAAATAAAGTCACCAAGTGAGCTGGAATTATAAGAGGACAGAGGACAGAGAAACGGGTTCAAGTCCTTTCACTTCCATTTACTGCTTTTGTAAGCACACGCGGCTGACTCTACCTGAAAGTGTATCGGTGAACACAGTGCTCTCCTTATGGCTTAGTTAAATTGCAAGATTTCTGGTAGCATAATGTAGGGAAGAGACATAGGCTATGTTGTTCACTGTTCTGTACATAAGGATAGATGGGCAGACAAAAAGATGATTGATTCATAGATAGATAGGTAGACAGAAGACAGATGAAAGATAGATAGATAGGTATATAGATTGATAGATGAAAGACATTGTAGATACATGATAGGAAGATAGATAGATAGATAGATAGATCCATAGATACATACATACATACATATATACATACATACATACATACATACATAGACAGACCGTTATATAGATAGATACAGATACATATCAATTGACACAAAGCTATTGTTCATAAACAGGAGTTGAATAGTGAACAACATAGCTAAAATGCAAACAAAAAGGAAGAATGAAATCCAGTTTAAAAAGTGAAGTAAGCAGCCTTAAGAAGAAAACAATTACTACCGTTTGAGATGACGTGCATGGAGCTAGACGGTAGTATGTTCAGAGAAATAGGCCAGGCGGAGAAAGACAAGTACCAAGTGATTTCACTCAAGTGTGCAGTATAACAACAAAGAAAAACTGAAGGAAAAATACAGCAGCTGTCTCACAGAACCCGAGAGTTCAGTAAAAATTACCAAAGGAAAAAGGACTGGGCAGGGTGGGACTGAAGGGAGGGATAAGTGTGGGGAGGAAGAATGGGGGCATTAGGATTAGCATGTATAATGCGTGGGGTCGGGTGAGCATGGGAGTACTGTACAACACAGAGAAGACTAGTACAGATCATATAGCATCTTACTACTCACTGATGGATAGCGACTGTAACGGAGTCCGTGGGGGCGGGGAAATGGTGAAGGGGTCTACAGCATACAACTACGCTGATCGACAGGGACTGAAGAGGTTTTTCAGGGGGACTTGGTGAAGGGGGGCGCATAGTATACATAAAGTTCTTCACGTGATTGTAGATTAATGATAAAAAAATTCTTTAAGTGCAATAAGTGCAGAGTTCTGAATCATCAGAATAAAAGGTCAGGCACTGAGTGCTGCAAACAAAAGACACAGGGTTAAAAGAAGGGATGAAAACTCAAGACACCTATGTGCTTACTTACAGGAGACACACTTGAGATCCAAGGACACAGACAATCTACAAGAAGAAGGTGTGTGGACAAGTACCATACACGAGTGAAACTGAAAAACAAACAATCAAACAAATGGATTCTGTTTGAGTCCCCTGAGACAGTCAGCAGAAAATAGCCCTCTCTGGCCACCGTGAATTCTTTTTGTTTGGTATCAGCAGTTCCCAGCCATAGATTTAGTGGTGCAGCAACAAACTTCTCATTTTATCTCAACTCAACAACCTAGTTGCTGTAATAATAAGCATCTGGGCCTTTGAAATCTGTGAGTTTTATGATGTTCATGAATGTGAAGAACTAATAACCACCTAAAGAGGGAAGTTTGGACACTCAAATAAACACGTCACTCCACAATACACTCTTAGCTCCCAACTGCTCCTGTCTAGAAATTGGTGTTCCTTTTTATTTGACCCTCCATCCTATCGGCGGTGATCACGCTGATGTCCTTCAAACATGGTGGTGAGAAAAGCAACAAGTTTACTTTACCGTCGACAACAGGCCCAGAGGAATGATGCTTGTGGTCTTCAGGGAGCACTTAGTCAATGAATGTGGCTAAATACAGACAGCAAGTTAGAAGGAGATGAAAGAGGACCGAGGATAGAGACACGGGTTCAAGTCCCGGCACAACCATTTCCTGGTTTTGTAGCTACACGCGACCGACTCGACCAGCAAGTGTCTCGGTGAATCCAGTGCTCTCCCTACAGCCTAGATACTTTGCAGGACTTTTTGGAAGCATCGAGTAGGAAAGCGACATAGGATATATGGTAACTGTTCTGTACACAAGGACAGATGGGCAGACAAAAAGATGATTGTTCGATTGATTGATAAATTGATAGACAGACAGATAGATAGATATAGGTACATATCGATTAACACAAAGCTACTGCTCATTACCAGGAGAGCAATGGTGAAAGCACATAGCGAAAATACAAACAAAAAAGAAGAATGAAATCCAATTTCAAAAGTGCAGTAAGCAGCCATAAGAAGAAAACAAATCCTATCATTTGCAATAACGTGGATGGAGGTAGAGGGTATTAGGCTCAGTCAAATAGGCCAGGCGGAGAAATACATGTACCAAATGATTTCATTCATGTGTGGAGTATGATAACAAAGAAAAACTGAAGGAAAAGACAGCAGCAGACTCACGGAACCCGAGAGTGGACTAACAGTTACCAAAGAGAAAGGGACAGGGGATGGTTTGTGGGAAGGGAGTACTAAGGGCGGGGAAAAAGAATGGGGGCATTAGGATTAGCAGGTATATATGAAGGGTGGAAGGTCATGGGTAGGGCTGTACAACACAGATAAGACATGTAGTGATTCTACAGCATCTTAGTACATGCTGACGGACAGCGACTGTAACTGGGATTTGGTTGGGACATGGTGAAGGGGGTAGACTGGACAACATAATGTTCTGTATGTGATTGTATATTAATGAGAACAAAAAAAATTTCAAAGTGCAGTAAGAGCACAGCTCTCAAATATCAGAATAAAAGTACAGGCTTTGAGTGCTCCAATCAAAAGACACAGGGTCAGAAGAACTGATGAAAACTCAAGACCATCTACGTGCTCCCTTACTGGAGACTCACTTGAGATCCAAGGACACAGACAAACTACAAGCTGAAGGGGCGGGGACAG
The DNA here is from genome assembly GCF_030020395.1 of Manis pentadactyla. Lineage (NCBI taxonomy): Eukaryota > Metazoa > Chordata > Mammalia > Pholidota > Manidae > Manis > Manis pentadactyla. The sequence goes on from NW_026645060.1 coordinate 1,277,734, forward strand.
GTACCCTATACAAGTGAAACTGAGAAACAAACAAACCAATGGATTCCGTTTGAGTCCCCAGAGAGAGTCAGTAGAAAATAGCTCAATTTGCCACCGTGAATTCTTTTTGTTTGGTTTCAGCAGTGCTCAGGCATAGATTTAGTGGTGAAGCAACTTCTTTCTCATTTCCTCTCACCTCAACAAATGAATTGCTGTATTAATATGCGTCTGGGCTTCTAAAATAATTCCTTTTTATGATGTTCACGAATGTAACGAAGTAATAACCACCTAAAGAGGGAAGTTTGGACCCTCACATAAACACTTCTCTCCACAACACACACTTTGTTCCCAACTGCTCCTGTCCAGAAATAGGTGTTCCTTTATATTTGTCCCTCCACCTATCAGCAGTGATCACGCCGATGTCCCTCAAACATGGTGGTGTGCAAACAACCAAGTAAACTTTTCTGTCGACAACAGGCCTAGACGAAGGATACTTGTGGTCTTCAGGGATCACTTACTCACTGAATGTGGCTAAATAAAGTCACCAAGTGAGCTGGAATTATAAGAGGACAGAGGACAGAGAAACGGGTTCAAGTCCTTTCACTTCCATTTACTGCTTTTGTAAGCACACGCGGCTGACTCTACCTGAAAGTGTATCGGTGAACACAGTGCTCTCCTTATGGCTTAGTTAAATTGCAAGATTTCTGGTAGCATAATGTAGGGAAGAGACATAGGCTATGTTGTTCACTGTTCTGTACATAAGGATAGATGGGCAGACAAAAAGATGATTGATTCATAGATAGATAGGTAGACAGAAGACAGATGAAAGATAGATAGATAGGTATATAGATTGATAGATGAAAGACATTGTAGATACATGATAGGAAGATAGATAGATAGATAGATAGATCCATAGATACATACATACATACATATATACATACATACATACATACATACATAGACAGACCGTTAGATAGATAGATACAGATACATATCAATTGACACAAAGCTATTGTTCATAAACAGGAGTTGAATAGTGAACAACATAGCTAAAATGCAAACAAAAAGGAAGAATGAAATCCAGTTTAAAAAGTGAAGTAAGCAGCCTTAAGAAGAAAACAATTACTACCGTTTGAGATGACGTGCATGGAGCTAGACGGTAGTATGTTCAGAGAAATAGGCCAGGCGGAGAAAGACAAGTACCAAGTGATTTCACTCAAGTGTGCAGTATAACAACAAAGAAAAACTGAAGGAAAAATACAGCAGCTGTCTCACAGAACCCGAGAGTTCAGTAAAAATTACCAAAGAAAAAAGGACTGGGCAGGGTGGGACTGAAGGGAGGGATAAGTGTGGGGAGGAAGAATGGGGGCATTAGGATTAGCATGTATAATGCGTGGGGTCGGGTGAGCATGGGAGTACTGTACAACACAGAGAAGACTAGTACAGATCATATAGCATCTTACTACTCACTGATGGATAGCGACTGTAACGGGGTCCGTGGGGGCGGGGAAATGGTGAAGGGGTCTACAGCATACAACTACGCTGATCGACAGGGACTGAAGAGGTTTTTCAGGGGGACTTGGTGAAGGGGGGCGCATAGTATACATAAAGTTCTTCACGTGATTGTAGATTAATGATAAAAAAATTCTTTAAGTGCAATAAGTGCAGAGTTCTGAATCATCAGAATAAAAGGTCAGGCACTGAGTGCTGCAAACAAAAGACACAGGGTTAAAAGAAGGGATGAAAACTCAAGACACCTATGTGCTTACTTACAGGAGACACACTTGAGATCCAAGGACACAGACAATCTACAAGAAGAAGGTGTGTGGACAAGTACCATACACGAGTGAAACTGAAAAACAAACAATCAAACAAATGGATTCTGTTTGAGTCCCCTGAGACAGTCAGCAGAAAATAGCCCTCTCTGGCCACCGTGAATTCTTTTTGTTTGGTATCAGCAGTTCCCAGCCATAGATTTAGTGGTGCAGCAACAAACTTCTCATTTTATCTCAACTCAACAACCTAGTTGCTGTAATAATAAGCATCTGGGCCTTTGAAATCTGTGAGTTTTATGATGTTCATGAATGTGAAGAACTAATAACCACCTAAAGAGGGAAGTTTGGACACTCAAATAAACACGTCACTCCACAATACACTCTTAGCTCCCAACTGCTCCTGTCTAGAAATTGGTGTTCCTTTTTATTTGACCCTCCATCCTATCGGCGGTGATCACGCTGATGTCCTTCAAACATGGTGGTGAGAAAAGCAACAAGTTTACTTTACCGTCGACAACAGGCCCAGAGGAATGATGCTTGTGGTCTTCAGGGAGCACTTAGTCAATGAATGTGGCTAAATACAGACAGCAAGTTAGAAGGAGATGAAAGAGGACCGAGGATAGAGACACGGGTTCAAGTCCCGGCACAACCATTTCCTGGTTTTGTAGCTACACGCGACCGACTCGACCAGCAAGTGTCTCGGTGAATCCAGTGCTCTCCCTACAGCCTAGATACTTTGCAGGACTTTTTGGAAGCATCGAGTAGGAAAGCGACATAGGATATATGGTAACTGTTCTGTACACAAGGACAGATGGGCAGACAAAAAGATGATTGTTCGATTGATTGATAAATTGATAGACAGACAGATAGATAGATATAGGTACATATCGATTAACACAAAGCTACTGCTCATTACCAGGAGAGCAATGGTGAAAGCACATAGCGAAAATACAAACAAAAAAGAAGAATGAAATCCAATTTCAAAAGTGCAGTAAGCAGCCATAAGAAGAAAACAAATCCTATCATTTGCAATAACGTGGATGGAGGTAGAGGGTATTAGGCTCAGTCAAATAGGCCAGGCGGAGAAATACATGTACCAAATGATTTCATTCATGTGTGGAGTATGATAACAAAGAAAAACTGAAGGAAAAACAGCAGCAGACTCACAGAACCCGAGAGTGGACTAACAGTTACCAAAGAGAAAGGGACAGGGGATGGTTTGTGGGAAGGGAGTACTAAGGGCGGGGAAAAAGAATGGGGGCATTAGGATTAGCAGGTATAAATGAAGGGTGGAAGGTCATGGGTAGGGCTGTACAACACAGATAAGACATGTAGTGATTCTACAGCATCTTAGTACATGCTGACGGACAGCGACTGTAACTGGGATTTGGTTGGGACATGGTGAAGGGGGTAGACTGGACAACATAATGTTCTGTAAGTGATTGTATATTAATGAGAACAAAAAAAATTTCAAAGTGCTGTAAGAGCACAGCTCTCAAATATCAGAATAAAAGTACAGGCTTTGAGTGCTCCAATCAAAAGACACAGGGTCAGAAGAACTGATGAAAACTCAAGACCATCTACGTGCTCCCTTACTGGAGACTCACTTGAGATCCAAGGACACAGACAAACTACAAGCTGAAGGGGCGGGGACAGGTACCCTATACAAGTGAAACTGAGAAACAAACAAACCAATGGATTCCGTTTGAGTCCCCAGAGAGAGTCAGTAGAAAATAGCTCAATTTGCCACCGTGAATTCTTTTTGTTTGGTTTCAGCAGTGCTCAGGCATAGATTTAGTGGTGAAGCAACTTCTTTCTCATTTCCTCTCACCTCAACAAATGAATTGCTGTATTAATATGCGTCTGGGCTTCTAAAATAATTCCTTTTTATGATGTTCACGAATGTAACGAAGTAATAACCACCTAAAGAGGGAAGTTTGGACCCTCACATAAACACTTCTCTCCACAACACACACTTTGTTCCCAACTGCTCCTGTCCAGAAATAGGTGTTCCTTTATATTTGTCCCTCCACCTATCAGCAGTGATCACGCCGATGTCCCTCAAACATGGTGGTGTGCAAACAACCAAGTAAACTTTTCTGTCGACAACAGGCCTAGACGAAGGATACTTGTGGTCTTCAGGGATCACTTACTCACTGAATGTGGCTAAATAAAGTCACCAAGTGAGCTGGAATTATAAGAGGACAGAGGACAGAGAAACGGGTTCAAGTCCTTTCACTTCCATTTACTGCTTTTGTAAGCACACGCGGCTGACTCTACCTGAAAGTGTATCGGTGAACACAGTGCTCTCCTTATGGCTTAGTTAAATTGCAAGATTTCTGGTAGCATAATGTAGGGAAGAGACATAGGCTATGTTGTTAACTGTTCTGTACATAAGGATAGATGGGCAGACAAAAAGATGATTGATTCATAGATAGATAGGTAGACAGAAGACAGATGAAAGATAGATAGATAGGTATATAGATTGATAGATGAAAGACATTGTAGATACATGATAGGAAGATAGATAGATAGATAGATAGATCCATAGATACATACATACATACATATATACATACATACATACATACATACATAGACAGACCGTTAGATAGATAGATACAGATACATATCAATTGACACAAAGCTATTGTTCATAAACAGGAGTTGAATAGTGAACAACATAGCTAAAATGCAAACAAAAAGGAAGAATGAAATCCAGTTTAAAAAGTGAAGTAAGCAGCCTTAAGAAGAAAACAATTACTACCGTTTGAGATGACGTGCATGGAGCTAGACGGTAGTATGTTCAGAGAAATAAGCCAGGCGGAGAAAGACAAGTACCAAGTGATTTCACTCAAGTGTGCAGTATAACAACAAAGAAAAACTGAAGGAAAAATACAGCAGCTGTCTCACAGAACCCGAGAGTTCAGTAAAAATTACCAAAGGAAAAAGGACTGGGCAGGGTGGGACTGAAGGGAGGGATAAGTGTGGGGAGGAAGAATGGGGGCATTAGGATTAGCATGTATAATGCGTGGGGTCGGGTGAGCATGGGAGTACTGTACAACACAGAGAAGACTAGTACAGATCATATAGCATCTTACTACTCACTGATGGATAGCGACTGTAACGGGGTCCGTGGGGGCGGGGAAATGGTGAAGGGGTCTACAGCATACAACTACGCTGATCGACAGGGACTGAAGAGGTTTTTCAGGGGGACTTGGTGAAGGGGGGCGCATAGTATACATAAAGTTCTTCACGTGATTGTAGATTAATGATAAAAAAATTCTTTAAGTGCAATAAGTGCAGAGTTCTGAATCATCAGAATAAAAGGTCAGGCACTGAGTGCTGCAAACAAAAGACACAGGGTTAAAAGAAGGGATGAAAACTCAAGACACCTATGTGCTTACTTACAGGAGACACACTTGAGATCCAAGGACACAGACAATCTACAAGAAGAAGGTGTGTGGACAAGTACCATACACGAGTGAAACTGAAAAACAAACAATCAAACAAATGGATTCTGTTTGAGTCCCCTGAGACAGTCAGCAGAAAATAGCCCTCTCTGGCCACCGTGAATTCTTTTTGTTTGGTATCAGCAGTTCCCAGCCATAGATTTAGTGGTGCAGCAACAAACTTCTCATTTTATCTCAACTCAACAACCTAGTTGCTGTAATAATAAGCATCTGGGCCTTTGAAATCTGTGAGTTTTATGATGTTCATGAATGTGAAGAACTAATAACCACCTAAAGAGGGAAGTTTGGACACTCAAATAAACACGTCACTCCACAATACACTCTTAGCTCCCAATTGCTCCTGTCTAGAAATTGGTGTTCCATTTTATTTGACCCTCCATCCTATCGGCGGTGATCACGCTGATGTCCTTCAAACATGGTGGTGAGAAAAGCAACAAGTTTACTTTACCGTCGACAACAGGCCCAGAGGAATGATGCTTGTGGTCTTCAGGGAGCACTTAGTCAATGAATGTGGCTAAATACAGACAGCAAGTTAGAAGGAGATGAAAGAGGACCGAGGATAGAGACACGGGTTCAAGTCCCGGCACAACCATTTCCTGGTTTTGTAGCTACACGCGACCGACTCAACCAGCAAGTGTCTCGGTGAATCCAGTGCTCTCCCTACAGCCTAGATACTTTGCAGGACTTTTTGGAAGCATCGAGTAGGAAAGCGACATAGGATATATGGTAACTGTTCTGTACACAAGGACAGATGGGCAGACAAAAAGATGATTGTTCGATTGATTGATAAATTGATAGACAGACAGATAGATAGATATAGGTACATATCGATTAACACAAAGCTACTGCTCATTACCAGGAGAGCAATGGTGAAAGCACATAGCGAAAATACAAACAAAAAAGAAGAATGAAATCCAATTTCAAAAGTGCAGTAAGCAGCCATAAGAAGAAAACAAATCCTATCATTTGCAATAACGTGGATGGAGGTAGAGGGTATTAGGCTCAGTCAAATAGGCCAGGCGGAGAAATACATGTACCAAATGATTTCATTCATGTGTGGAGTATGATAACAAAGAAAAACTGAAGGAAAAGACAGCAGCAGACTCACGGAACCCGAGAGTGGACTAACAGTTACCAAAGAGAAAGGGACAGGGGATGGTTTGTGGGAAGGGAGTACTAAGGGCGGGGAAAAAGAATGGGGGCATTAGGATTAGCAGGTATATATGAAGGGTGGAAGGTCATGGGTAGGGCTGTACAACACAGATAAGACATGTAGTGATTCTACAGCATCTTAGTACATGCTGACGGACAGCGACTGTAACTGGGATTTGGTTGGGACATGGTGAAGGGGGTAGACTGGACAACATAATGTTCTGTATGTGATTGTATATTAATGAGAACAAAAAAAATTTCAAAGTGCAGTAAGAGCACAGCTCTCAAATATCAGAATAAAAGTACAGGCTTTGAGTGCTCCAATCAAAAGACACAGGGTCAGAAGAACTGATGAAAACTCAAGACCATCTACGTGCTCCCTTACTGGAGACTCACTTGAGATCCAAGGACACAGACAAACTACAAGCTGAAGGGGCGGGGACAGGTACCCTATACAAGTGAAACTGAGAAACAAACAAACCAATGGATTCCGTTTGAGTCCCCAGAGAGAGTCAGTAGAAAATAGCTCAATTTGCCACCGTGAATTCTTTTTGTTTGGTTTCAGCAGTGCTCAGGCATAGATTTAGTGGTGAAGCAACTTCTTTCTCATTTCCTCTCACCTCAACAAATGAATTGCTGTATTAATATGCGTCTGGGCTTCTAAAATAATTCCTTTTTATGATGTTCACGAATGTAACGAAGTAATAACCACCTAAAGAGGGAAGTTTGGACCCTCACATAAACACTTCTCTCCACAACACACACTTTGTTCCCAACTGCTCCTGTCCAGAAATAGGTGTTCCTTTATATTTGTCCCTCCACCTATCAGCAGTGATCACGCCGATGTCCCTCAAACATGGTGGTGTGCAAACAACCAAGTAAACTTTTCTGTCGACAACAGGCCTAGACGAAGGATACTTGTGGTCTTCAGGGATCACTTACTCACTGAATGTGGCTAAATAAAGTCACCAAGTGAGCTGGAATTATAAGAGGACAGAGGACAGAGAAACGGGTTCAAGTCCTTTCACTTCCATTTACTGCTTTTGTAAGCACACGCGGCTGACTCTACCTGAAAGTGTATCGGTGAACACAGTGCTCTCCTTATGGCTTAGTTAAATTGCAAGATTTCTGGTAGCATAATGTAGGGAAGAGACATAGGCTATGTTGTTCACTGTTCTGTACATAAGGATAGATGGACAGACAAAAAGATGATTGATTCATAGATAGATAGGTAGACAGAAGACAGATGAAAGATAGATAGATAGGTATATAGATTGATAGATGAAAGACATTGTAGATACATGATAGGAAGATAGATAGATAGATAGATAGATCCATAGATACATACATACATACATATATACATACATACATACATACATACATAGACAGACCGTTAGATAGATAGATACAGATACATATCAATTGACACAAAGCTATTGTTCATAAACAGGAGTTGAATAGTGAACAACATAGCTAAAATGCAAACAAAAAGGAAGAATGAAATCCAGTTTAAAAAGTGAAGTAAGCAGCCTTAAGAAGAAAACAATTACTACCGTTTGAGATGACGTGCATGGAGCTAGACGGTAGTATGTTCAGAGAAATAGGCCAGGCGGAGAAAGACAAGTACCAAGTGATTTCACTCAAGTGTGCAGTATAACAACAAAGAAAAACTGAAGGAAAAATACAGCAGCTGTCTCACAGAACCCGAGAGTTCAGTAAAAATTACCAAAGGAAAAAGGACTGGGCAGGGTGGGACTGAAGGGAGGGATAAGTGTGGGGAGGAAGAATGGGGGCATTAGGATTAGCATGTATAATGCGTGGGGTCGGGTGAGCATGGGAGTACTGTACAACACAGAGAAGACTAGTACAGATCATATAGCATCTTACTACTCACTGATGGATAGCGACTGTAACGGGGTCCGTGGGGGCGGGGAAATGGTGAAGGGGTCTACAGCATACAACTACGCTGATCGACAGGGACTGAAGAGGTTTTTCAGGGGGACTTGGTGAAGGGGGGCGCATAGTATACATAAAGTTCTTCACGTGATTGTAGATTAATGATAAAAAAATTCTTTAAGTGCAATAAGTGCAGAGTTCTGAATCATCAGAATAAAAGGTCAGGCACTGAGTGCTGCAAACAAAAGACACAGGGTTAAAAGAAGGGATGAAAACTCAAGACACCTATGTGCTTACTTACAGGAGACACACTTGAGATCCAAGGACACAGACAATCTACAAGAAGAAGGTGTGTGGACAAGTACCATACACGAGTGAAACTGAAAAACAAACAATCAAACAAATGGATTCTGTTTGAGTCCCCTGAGACAGTCAGCAGAAAATAGCCCTCTCTGGCCACCGTGAATTCTTTTTGTTTGGTATCAGCAGTTCCCAGCCATAGATTTAGTGGTGCAGCAACAAACTTCTCATTTTATCTCAACTCAACAACCTAGTTGCTGTAATAATAAGCATCTGGGCCTTTGAAATCTGTGAGTTTTATGATGTTCATGAATGTGAAGAACTAATAACCACCTAAAGAGGGAAGTTTGGACACTCAAATAAACACGTCACTCCACAATACACTCTTAGCTCCCAACTGCTCCTGTCTAGAAATTGGTGTTCCTTTTTATTTGACCCTCCATCCTATCGGCGGTGATCACGCTGATGTCCTTCAAACATGGTGGTGAGAAAAGCAACAAGTTTACTTTACCGTCGACAACAGGCCCAGAGGAATGATGCTTGTGGTCTTCAGGGAGCACTTAGTCAATGAATGTGGCTAAATACAGACAGCAAGTTAGAAGGAGATGAAAGAGGACCGAGGATAGAGACACGGGTTCAAGTCCCGGCACAACCATTTCCTGGTTTTGTAGCTACACGCGACCGACTCAACCAGCAAGTGTCTCGGTGAATCCAGTGCTCTCCCTACAGCCTAGATACTTTGCAGGACTTTTTGGAAGCATCGAGTAGGAAAGCGACATAGGATATATGGTAACTGTTCTGTACACAAGGACAGATGGGCAGACAAAAAGATGATTGTTCGATTGATTGATAAATTGATAGACAGACAGATAGATAGATATAGGTACATATCGATTAACACAAAGCTACTGCTCATTACCAGGAGAGCAATGGTGAAAGCACATAGCGAAAATACAAACAAAAAAGAAGAATGAAATCCAATTTCAAAAGTGCAGTAAGCAGCCATAAGAAGAAAACAAATCCTATCATTTGCAATAACGTGGATGGAGGTAGAGGGTATTAGGCTCAGTCAAATAGGCCAGGCGGAGAAATACATGTACCAAATGATTTCATTCATGTGTGGAGTATGATAACAAAGAAAAACTGAAGGAAAAGACAGCAGCAGACTCACGGAACCCGAGAGTGGACTAACAGTTACCAAAGAGAAAGGGACAGGGGATGGTTTGTGGGAAGGGAGTACTAAGGGCGGGGAAAAAGAATGGGGGCATTAGGATTAGCAGGTATATATGAAGGGTGGAAGGTCATGGGTAGGGCTGTACAACACAGATAAGACATGTAGTGATTCTACAGCATCTTAGTACATGCTGACGGACAGCGACTGTAACTGGGATTTGGTTGGGACATGGTGAAGGGGGTAGACTGGACAACATAATGTTCTGTATGTGATTGTATATTAATGAGAACAAAAAAAATTTCAAAGTGCAGTAAGAGCACAGCTCTCAAATATCAGAATAAAAGTACAGGCTTTGAGTGCTCCAATCAAAAGACACAGGGTCAGAAGAACTGATGAAAACTCAAGACCATCTACGTGCTCCCTTACTGGAGACTCACTTGAGATCCAAGGACACAGACAAACTACAAGCTGAAGGGGCGGGGACAGGTACCCTATACAAGTGAAACTGAGAAACAAACAAACCAATGGATTCCGTTTGAGTCCCCAGAGAGAGTCAGTAGAAAATAGCTCAATTTGCCACCGTGAATTCTTTTTGTTTGGTTTCAGCAGTGCTCAGGCATAGATTTAGTGGTGAAGCAACTTCTTTCTCATTTCCTCTCACCTCAACAAATGAATTGCTGTATTAATATGCGTCTGGGCTTCTAAAATAATTCCTTTTTATGATGTTCACGAATGTAACGAAGTAATAACCACCTAAAGAGGGAAGTTTGGACCCTCACATAAACACTTCTCTCCACAACACACACTTTGTTCCCAACTGCTCCTGTCCAGAAATAGGTGTTCCTTTATATTTGTCCCTCCACCTATCAGCAGTGATCACGCCGATGTCCCTCAAACATGGTGGTGTGCAAACAACCAAGTAAACTTTTCTGTCGACAACAGGCCTAGACGAAGGATACTTGTGGTCTTCAGGGATCACTTACTCACTGAATGTGGCTAAATAAAGTCACCAAGCGAGCTGGAATTATAAGAGGACAGAGGACAGAGAAACGGGTTCAAGTCGTTTCACTTCCATTTACTGCTTTTGTAAGCACACACGGCTGACTCTACCTGAAAGTGTATCGGTGAACACAGTGCTCTCCTTATGGCTTAGTTAAATTGCAAGATTTCTGGTAGCATAATGTAGGGAAGAGACATAGGCTATGTTGTTAACTGTTCTGTACATAAGGATAGATGGGCAGACAAAAAGATGATTGATTCATAGATAGATAGGTAGACAGAAGACAGATGAAAGATAGATAGATAGGTATATAGATTGATAGATGAAAGACATTGTAGATACATGATAGGAAGATAGATAGATAGATAGATAGATCCATAGATACATACATACATACATATATACATACATACATACATACATACATAGACAGACCGTTAGATAGATAGATACAGATACATATCAATTGACACAAAGCTATTGTTCATAAACAGGAGTTGAATAGTGAACAACATAGCTAAAATGCAAACAAAAAGGAAGAATGAAATCCAGTTTAAAAAGTGAAGTAAGCAGCCTTAAGAAGAAAACAATTACTACCGTTTGAGATGACGTGCATGGAGCTAGACGGTAGTATGTTCAGAGAAATAAGCCAGGCGGAGAAAGACAAGTACCAAGTGATTTCACTCAAGTGTGCAGTATAACAACAAAGAAAAACTGAAGGAAAAATACAGCAGCTGTCTCACAGAACCCGAGAGTTCAGTAAAAATTACCAAAGGAAAAAGGACTGGGCAGGGTGGGACTGAAGGGAGGGATAAGTGTGGGGAGGAAGAATGGGGGCATTAGGATTAGCATGTATAATGCGTGGGGTCGGGTGAGCATGGGAGTACTGTACAACACAGAGAAGACTAGTACAGATCATATAGCATCTTACTACTCACTGATGGATAGCGACTGTAACGGGGTCCGTGGGGGCGGGGAAATGGTGAAGGGGTCTACAGCATACAACTACGCTGATCGACAGGGACTGAAGAGGTTTTTCAGGGGGACTTGGTGAAGGGGGGCGCATAGTATACATAAAGTTCTTCACGTGATTGTAGATTAATGATAAAAAAATTCTTTAAGTGCAATAAGTGCAGAGTTCTGAATCATCAGAATAAAAGGTCAGGCACTGAGTGCTGCAAACAAAAGACACAGGGTTAAAAGAAGGGATGAAAACTCAAGACACCTATGTGCTTACTTACAGGAGACACACTTGAGATCCAAGGACACAGACAATCTACAAGAAGAAGGTGTGTGGACAAGTACCATACACGAGTGAAACTGAAAAACAAACAATCAAACAAATGGATTCTGTTTGAGTCCCCTGAGACAGTCAGCAGAAAATAGCCCTCTCTGGCCACCGTGAATTCTTTTTGTTTGGTATCAGCAGTTCCCAGCCATAGATTTAGTGGTGCAGCAACAAACTTCTCATTTTATCTCAACTCAACAACCTAGTTGCTGTAATAATAAGCATCTGGGCCTTTGAAATCTGTGAGTTTTATGATGTTCATGAATGTGAAGAACTAATAACCACCTAAAGA